>NC_054712.1:7870854-8205854 GCF_016097555.1 Gigantopelta aegis | reverse complement strand
ACAGTGTCATTGATATATATCAAAAACAGAATAGGACCGAGGACAGAACCTTGAAGAACACCTGCAGGGACAGTCTTGATATGAGAAAACTGGTTATGCAATACTACACGCTGTTCCCGATGGAATAGATACTTTCAAACCATACTAATAATTTTCATTTTATACCAACATTTTCCAATTTGTGAATTAAACCCTTGTGTCAAACTCTATCAGATGCGTTACTCATATCACAGAATACTGCTCTAACTTCCTTTCCTTCATCAATAGATTGACAAATAAAGTGATACAAATTCAGAAGCTGGTTTATGGTTGAATCACCTGAAATAAACCCAGATTGATATTTTGTTATAATGTTGTTAGTTCTAAAGAAGTTAAAAATGTGTCTAAAAATGCATTTTTCCAAAAAGTTTAGAAATATTACTTGTTAATAAAATTGGTCTGTAATTTGAAAGTTCATGAATACTACCTTTTTTATGAATAGGATTTACATTTGCAAGTTTCCATACAGATGGGAAAAAGGAGTGATACAATGATAAATTAAACAGTCGTGTAAGGGAATAGAAGAGTTCTTTAACTAATAAAGTTTGACCCACGAGTATTTTAGACTCGTGGAGGCCCTACTTTCTGCATCAGTGCTCTCAGGACTAGTAGTGCCAACGATGGACTTTTTTTTCTTTTAGTCTGTTGAAGAGCACCATGACTGTACAGTACGACGACTGGATTCGCTGGGGAAGAGCGGGGGGGGGGGGGTTGGATGTCAGTGGTAAGCGCAGTTTCGGCCGTAGGAATGTTTTGAGACTGTTCTGACGTCCCATCCCCTCCCCGTCTCCCTTTCGGTTGGTCATACCGAAATCCTGAATACGATTGACGTTTTTCCTAACCTAATAAATAATCTTCCCTCTTCGGACTGGGCTCAACATCCTTCCTTAACCTCCAAAGGGCTAAAATTATATAATTAAAAATTAATTAAATTATAAATTTATTATGTGCCATATTATTTTCCCTCAATGAGTACTAAAAGGTTTGAACGTCTCCCGGTATACCGGCTCCCACCAGAGCAAGTTTAATGACACCGTTAAAGGGCTCTCTCATTAACCACAAACACTTAACCCACTGTCCTGGACAGACTGTCCAGCTAGCTGAGGTGTGTGCCCAGGGCAGCTGAGCGTGCCTGAACCTTAATTGGAGACAAAAACACAAATAACTATAATGAATTAAGGAAAGATGAACACAAGAAGAAAACAAAGCCACAGTTATCTCCCCCCAAAGAGATCATGTGACCAATCTCGGAAGTAAACGCCATGTTGATGAGAGTAAATTGACAAAAATAACCACTCCTTTAATAAAATCCGGTTTTCTACTTTTCTGTTACGATTAAAGTCAATTCATTTGACTTTTATCTTTATCCATGACGACAGGAAACACATTGCAGGTACATTCATATCAATATTTTACCTGCTTTAAAAGGTAAATACAATCACAATGTTTATTTTAATGTGTTATGGTTAAAAAAGAAAAAGAAATTAAATTTTAATGTTCCTTTCCCCTATGAATTTGGTAGAATAGTTTCAACATACATACCAGATCTTAAATTTACAAAATCCTTAAAGATCTGTTTTAAAACAACAACATTGACATTGAACATTGTATTAATTCAGAAAGCGCTGACATTTTGCCAGGTTTGGTATAAGAATCATGTGATTGTTATGAATAACTTTTCTTAGCTTATTCAAGCATTTTAGGTTATTAATGGATTTCAGATTGTCAAGCAATCTCTAGTATTGACAAATGAATTCTTGCCAAATAATAACGAAACAGTTTTTCAATGAGTCATACCCTCATATTTTACTAGTTAATGTCACATGCTAATGGTGACGTCTGGGATTCAGATCTATTTTGCAGATCAGTGTAATGGTCATGTGTTGAATTGTCAACACAGTACACTGAGCTGGTTATCACACGACTCCAGATTTGTCAAAATTGACCAAGTTGACAGTAGTGTTTTTTGTAATTGTTAAGGACAACATATAGAATGCCTGGACGAGGATGGTATTTTCCAGGGGCTGCAATTATAGTATGTTATTTTGTTATTGATACTATTAACATACTGATGTATGTGTGTAGTAAGTTTCAATTGTGCCTCTTTTGCCAACATACATACATGATGGTCATATCCTTACCATATGTCCCATGGTGTAAATATCTTCATTTCCTCCATTGTTAAAAATAATCATAATTTGAAGAATTGATGGTTTGGTGAAATAAGTTTTTTTATCTTGATTTTTAGAAACTAAACATATTTGCCACTTTTTCCTTGGTGCCCCTCCAACTTGCCTTAGTGTCTTAATTTTTGTTATTAAACTGAAGACAACTCTTGTAGTTGTAGTGTTCCTCCAATATTTAGAATTTGACTTCTGTACATGCATATATATGACTTGTTTAAACTGTGGTTGTTGGGGTTTTTTTTGTAGAAAGCTATTGACTTGGTTTCTAAAGCAACAGAAGAAGACAAGAACAAAAACTATGAAGAAGCTTTGAGACTGTATGAGCATGGTGTGGAATACTTCCTCCATGCTATTAAATGTAGGTTTTTATCCGTCTTAATTTGTAGTTTTTAAATATTATTTTTGTTACTATCATGCAAGTATCAATAAAAAACATTTTCGAATACAAATAATGTAGTTTGCTAGTTAACATTTGAAAGATGGTGCTAAAAATTACATACTAATGAGTTATCAAGAAGATTTTTGTTCTCACTTTTGATATGTGCAAACAAAGAAATAAAAGACAATCAGTAATTCACTAGTATGTAGGCTTGTACCTAGTTTAGATGGGATGACACTTAAATTTTTAAAACCAAAATCACACACTGTGATAACAGAAAAATGGATGGAATCATTTAAATCAAGTAGCTGAAATGAAATTCCTAATATTTACAGATTGTTTTCACTCTTTTTTTCGGGGTGGGGGTATTATTTCTTTTTAATATATGATTTATATTTTTTGCTCAAACTCGGTTGTAATTTTTTTTACATAGACATACTTTTTTTAATTATTTAACAAAAAACCTTTGTTATGGAACCTGCAGAAAACTGAGGTTATTTTGATGTTAGGATCAAAAGGGGGTATGGCAAAGATATGTAAGGATGCCAAGCACGTGGTGCCAATACAATGTGTAGCACATAAACTTGAACTATGCATTCTTGATGCTGTTAAACATCTACCAAACCTTACTCTATTTGAAGAAACACCAAAAGAAATATTCAAATTCTATCATTATAGCCCTAAGATGCGCAGAGAGCTCAAAGTAATGTCTGAGCTATTTAACACAGGGTTGCTTCATCTTAGTAACATTAAACAAGTGAGGTGGCTTGCTAGCAAGGTCAGAGCTGTGCGTGCTTTGAGGGCCAGTTTTCACACAATTATCCATCACTTTGAGTCTCTTGCGACAGGAACGACAACTCAAAGTGCCAAAACTAAAGACTGGCTGAAAAAAATGAAAACAACTTCATTCTTAAAAACAGTGTTCATTTTGTTGGACATTTTGCCTATTTTATCAGATGTGTCCCTAGTGTTCCAGCGTGAAACCCGGATCAAATCATTGATGTGACGCATGAACTAGAAGGCCTAGTGATGAAACTTCTGAACTGCGAAGGAACTGGTGAAAATATGTAGCACTTTGTGGATGCGTATGATCACAAGACAACCACTTATGATGGAATCAGACTCCATGGGCAGTGTACCGCAGTAGACTTCAAAGAAGACTCGTTTCTTACATCACTTGTAGATGGAGTTATTGCATATCTGGACAAGAGGTTTGCCTGTTTTAATGAGAAACCACTCAAGAGTTTTTCAATCTTCGATTACACTCAGTGGCCTGCTGAAAGAGAAGCCATGTCAGTCTATGGTAAAGATGATATTGCTGACCTGTTGGAACATTTCTCTGTGCTCCTTCCTGAAGATGAAAAACGACTGATCTCTCAAGAGTTCACCTTGTTAAAGGGTTACCTCAAAGGTTTTTGTGACAAACCCGTCTTTGACACATACAGCCGTCTGCTCGGAAATCAGTCCGTAAAGTACATGCACGTCTGCAAATTAGTTGAGCTGATGTTTGTAATGAGCCCGTGCACAGCTATATGTGAGAGAATGTTCTCCAGTATGAACTTAGTCAAGACAAACCACAGGACTGTTCTAAACCAAGAGACACTTGAAAACAATCTGACAATAATGACACATGGACCCAAGACACTGAGAGATTTCTGCCCTAGCGCTGCTGTAAAGGAGTGGATTCAAAGTGCCCAGGGTACATGCCATATCCTGTCTTTAAAATCTGATACGCCTGAAGGTGGACCAGAAACTTCAACAAAACCAGTGGCCTAAAGTAAACAAATAAAGACCACGCAAATCAGAAATGTTTATATATTTTATTCACTTAAAAATTCAACATTCATCATATAAAAATCAGGGCAAGTATAGTACAATTCAGGGCAAATAAATTTCTAGTTTTTCCTTGCCCTCGGACAAGTACATTTATAAAATAATTTTCCAACATTCATCATATAAAAATCAGGGCAAGTATAGTACAATTCAGGGCAAGTAAATTTCTAGTTTTTCCTTGCCCTCGGACAAGTACATTTATAAAATAATTTTCCACCCCTGCTTCCCCCACCCCACCCCAAATGTTAGTGTTTTAAAGCTATTTTTTTCACTTTGTGTGACATATCTGATTTTTACTATTATTTAGTAGAATTGTATTAACTTAAAGAAAAGTCGGACTAGTGAATTTTAAATTGTGACTAGTAGTTTTTCAAAACCACTGATCCCTGGGCTAGTGGATTTTATAAAAATTCTAGAAGCCCTACTTGGTTGCTGTAGATACAAACATATTCATTAGAGTTGATTTTCGTGTAACTTTTCTTTTTTAAACTTTGGTCAGTGTAAACAACTAAATCATGTGACGCATTCATCTGACAACCTAATTTACAGTCGTAAAACTTCAAGTGTATCCATTATATAATAAATTTGTATTGGTGAATTTCACATTCTTTGTAGAAATTAAAATTATTGTTTAACATTCATTGGAAGCTTTAGAAAAAAGGTAAAAAATGGAAGTTGCCAGTGGAAAAAGGAATTATTGTTCATCAAACTTCAAAGTTTTAACTATATGTAAATATTATTATTAGACTTCTATAATGCATGTAAATGTACACAATACCCATACTTCATAAGGCATCTAAAAGCAACTGAATTTTCAAACACCACTAGCATTCTTGCCCTTATGTCCAACTGTATTGCCAACCATGTGAAGTCAAATCCTGGGTGAAACTGAAAGTAAGAAATGAGGAAAAATATGTATATTTGTTTTAATTTTTAGATGAAGCACAAAGTGAAAAGGCGAAGGAGAGCATTCGACAGAAATGCATCCAATATCTCGATCGAGCGGAAAAGCTCAAACAGTATGTAAAAAAGGGAGAAAAGAAAAAGCTAGTTATGGATGGAGAAACTTCAAGTGGTAAAAAGTAAGTAGCTAATGGAGGATGTGGCTAGAATATGATGGGCAGTTTCATTGTTGGGTTGCTATCTAACAAAGTGGTTTATACTTGGACTACTTACTAACTAAATAATTATATTTACTATTAATAGTGAAACTCCTCTAAAGTAAACACTGGGCCGAATGAAATGTTAACAGCAATAACCATTTGCATTATTTTCATGCTGCAATTTATAATTATTTAAAATCATCAGATACAAACAGCAACAAATTCATTTCTTAACTTTAGACTACTGGATTTGACAAAAACCATGTCCAAGTTTATAATTTTTACTCACATATATTCACTTAAATAATTTTTAAATAAATAAAACAAAGTTCATATTTGAATTGGTAAGTATTATTTCCGTGTGTTTTTATAATTTTTATGGTATTTACATATATTATATCAGAAAAAGTCACATTTAGTTACCAGCATTTGTGGCCAGCTGTTCAGTATTAATGTCTAACTGGTTTTCTGACCAGATTTTTTTTTTTAAAAACAGACTACGATTCATATCCCAATATTAGGTGATTTTCGTTGTTGGTAAAATTATCAAATTTATTATCAAATTAGCTGTCATGATCAGCTATCGATTCCTGAAAATAACCGCGACGTGCCGCCATTGTTGTCAAGCGAAACTACTTGCTGAAAAACACTTTTTGAATTCAAAATTCCAAGGTATTTTCCATTGAAAACCCCCCCCCCCAAAAACCCAACCGGTTTCCAGTGAGTGTCATGTGCCAAATGGCGGGAAATATGAATTGGGGAATGCACTGTATTGGCGAGATATCTTGCCTGCAGTAGTCAGAAGGTTAAATAGATGACCTTCAATTAACTGTTAATGTTATTATTAAAGTGAGAATCATATGATTGTTTACCAATAAACTGTTGATTTTAAACATTTGACTTATGTGTAATTCAATAGGGAAAGTAAAAATGACAGTTCAAGTGATGAAGACTCGGATATAGATCCAGAAAAGAAGAAATTTCAAGCGCAGCTATCAGGTATGCAATTTTCTTTTCATGTCTTTGCTAGAATGATGTCATGGATTGAGCCTTTTTATGATGTCAAACAAATAGCAGCATGCAGCATTCCATCACATCCAAAATGTAATTACAGAGATGAAAGTTCTCTGTATCAATCTGGAATAATTACCATACTTGCATCGTATGATTAAACAACCTCAGTGGATCCATTCAGTTGATTGGGATTTTTCTCTTTCCAACCAGTGCACCACAACTGGTCAAAGGCCATGATATGTACTTTCCTGTTTGTGGAAAAGTGCATATAAAAGATCCCTTGCTGCATTAGGAAAAATGTAGCAGATTTTCTCTGATGACTAGGAGTCAGAATGACCAAATGTTTGACGACCAATAGCCGATGATTAATTAATCGATGTGCTCTAATGGTGTTGTTAAACAAAACAAACTTTTGACTTTATCTGGAATTCCTGATTTTAAATTATTTTTACAGTGTTTTCGGCTGTTTGTAAAGCATTTCTCATATTCTCCATCAAAAATGTAGTTTTGACTAATACTTTGCATTCATTCTAAATTAATGGGCAGGACGTATCCCAGTGGTAAAGTGCTCGCTTGATGCTCAGTCGGTTTAGGATTGATCCCCGTTGGTAGCCCCATTGGGCTATTTCTTGTTCCAGCCAGTTCTCCACAACTGGTGTAGCAAAGGCCATGGTATGTACTATCCTGTCTGTGGTATGGTGCATAATAAAGATCCCTTACTACTAATCAAAAAGAGTAGCCCATGAAATGGCAATGTCAGGTTTCCTCTCTATATCTGTGTGGTCCTTAACCATATATCTGACGCCATATAATTGTAAATAAAGTGTATTGAGAGTGTCGTTAAATCAAAAATAAAATAAAAAAATCATTCTTAATTAAGTTTGTCATTTTAGACCATTGTGCAACCCTAACCGTAGGGCCAGTCTCAGTAACTGTTCACCTGTTTACCAGTATTAAAATTATACTAGGACTTTTTGTGCTTATATCCAGTTACAGTTTAAACTCTCAGTCCTGGGCACACACCTCAGCTATCTGGGCTAACTGACCAAGATAGTAGGTTATAGGTTTAATAAAAAGTCTGGAAACTATTGACAGATCAGACAGGCAGGAAGGATGGACATGAAACCTATAGTCCTTTCCGGTTGGACCGGTAATAAGCCCAAAATAAACCCATGAATGTAAGGCTAGCTCTGGCTATGTAAACAATTTTGCCAAATTATCTATTTAATATTTTTTTTTTGCAAAAACCCACCATTATTTTGAACAAAATATCAAACATTACATGAAATTATTTTGCAAAATCTGAATAAAATTCACCAGTTGTTTAAAATTCTCAATTGGCGGATTTGGCGAGTGGCAGAGCTATCCCTGGAATGTATTTTATTCATAGCTGTACATGCTCCCATTTTTGTAGGGGAGGGGGGCAAGCTGGGCTTTGCTCGAATTAAATGAAAATGCTGAATCTGGATAACCACATTTATTCATTTGAGCATTACTGCCAAACAGCTATATAGGGTTGCAAACAAATCGCTACACATTTTTACATAGATTACAACTAATTTTGCGTATAGATTGATGGAAATACACTTTTTACCTGAATATCTGTATTGTTTTTTGTGTCCTACCCCTGCCCCCCCCCCCCTCCCTCCTCTGTTTTGTATGCTTAATTTTTTAATTGTGTTTTCAGGTGCTATTGTAATGGAGCGGCCAAACATTAGTTGGGAGGACGTTGCGGGTTTGGAGGGAGCGAAGGAAGCTCTAAAAGAAGCTGTCATTCTTCCCGTCAAATTCCCACATCTCTTCACAGGTACACTGTTTATTTAGGCACTGTAAATTAAAGCCACATACACTAGTTTTTAGTCAGTTTATAAATATGTTTGGCTGTTCGTGCTTTTTAATGTTAAATTTAACTAAAATTGCACACTACTTTCAACTTCTTGATTATCAATGTAGGCAGATTTTTGGTTCATAAATGTAAAATTCTTGTTGCTTTTATTTATGTTTTAATGTTGGTTCATAAATAAGAACGATACATAACAAAATTGGGATACAACAACATTATTATTAGTCCGACAGTCACATTCATTCGGTAATTCTTGGACTTGTTTGTGTACAGTTACAAATTTAATGTCAAGGGAAATAACTCTGTATTCTAAATTGCGACCCTCTAAACACCAGATCCTGTCTAAACAGGATTAATTTTAGGTCCCCGACGTGATCTGGTTTAGACAGGTTTCACTGTATATATATATATATATAATAATGTACTCTTATAATGAACAGGAGAGTAATATAGTAATGCCATACTCTAGGCTAATGGACTAGTAGGAATTCTGGTGAACTAGTGAATATTGGATTTTATTGGCTCAGCAGACTGGTCAAATATTTTATATATACAGTAAAGTACACTTTGAACAAACATGCTTTGAATGAACTGCTGCATAGAACGAACTGATCGTAAAGTCCCGTTTTATCTCCCTATACGTTAACAACCAACTTATGCAAATATGTACAACGAACTACTGCTATAACGAACATGTAATTTCAAACTTCACTTGAAATGATCATCCAATGAAGTCAGTTAGGATAAGAGAAATGAAATATAAAGAGAAAAAACTAAAATAAATAAATAAGCTAGACAGAAGTAAAAAAATAGCAGCCCATGGAACAGTTAGTTAATTTCTTTTAAATGCAACCGTCAGAATTAGCGAAGTAGTACTTTTTCGCACCCTTGATTTATTGGATTAATGTATTGTTCTTTCTATGAGAAAGTACATATAAAAGATCCCTTGCTGCTTTTTCCATATGATTAGTCTTTTTTTGTGGTAGCAGCAGGATTCTGTCAACTGAGTGTTGAAATAACCATACGTTAAATAACACAATAATAATAGTTTGAAAATGTGCAGAGGTGTTATTAAACCAATATTTTTTTGCCTTTCTTTGTTATTTTTTGTTTAATTAGTCAAAGTGTCCATTTAAAGAAGTCTGCAATGTTGATAAATAGTGCAATATTTTTATTTTTTTAGGGAACAGAAAACCATGGAGAGGAATTTTGTTGTTTGGTGTGAGTATTTTTAAAACATATTTAAGGATTGTCTGTTATTTCTTTTACGTTCATCGGGGCAGGAAAAAGTTTGTGGATGATTTTTTTTTTTTTCACACCCAGATGAATGTAAAAGAAATAACATACAATACTTATAATTAAATTTAAAACATACTTACTAATAATAACAGTAAAAGTTCAGATTTTATTTTGAATTATTTTTGGTCCATAAACAATAACGCTCAAATAAGACAACTTGCCCATATGAAATGATGTTATCAAATATGACAATCCCTAACAACGTAATTTTAACATTCATCAAGTCTGCAGTTCAATGAAATAACGTTACATTGTAATGAATTAATGGACATATAATTAATTTTTACATTCAAGCAAATATAAGTTTGGTCAGTAACCTTAATTGCCAGTTCATAATTGATTCTGTTTGTTAAAAGCACAAACAGAATTAAAGAGATAAATTGTGTTAGTTCTCTGTGGAATACCTTTTACATCAATACTTTAGTCATTGATACTAAAAATAGGTCTGTCTGTGTTTTGCTTTAAATGGAATTTGTTTTTAAGATTTATTAAACTGCTCTCCTTAGACCCACTTTCCATTAACCCAAATTTTGTGCACAATTTGTTGTGCATGTTTTCCGCACTGAATATGTGCATTTTCATATATGTCTTTTTAGAAAGTGGGTAGGGGCAATAAAAACACCAGGGTGGGCCTTTATTCTTCAGGCAGGTGGATATGAAAATCTAGAATTTATTTTATAATGGCCTAATAAATGTATAATTTGTGTTCTACAAATATTTGTGATTTACTGATATCATTGTTATTTTCCAGCCGCCTGGTACTGGCAAATCATACTTGGCTAAAGCCGTTGCAACAGAGGCCAACAACTCCACATTCTTTTCAGTGTCCTCCTCAGATTTGGTTTCTAAGTGGTTAGGAGAAAGTGAGAAGTAAGTCTTGAAGCCGCAGTCTTTATTCTCCATATGGTTCCCTTACAGTAAATCAGTTCTCGTTGCTGAAAACGTTAACATTTTCCAATAAAATTGATATAATATGTGTAAAGCATTGTTTTGAACCTGATACTAGTACGGTGTGTGGCATGCCATTTCATTACCAATTGCTTCTCATTAAAGGTGTCACTACTCAAACACTGCTTTACCAATAGCTTCTGATTAAACAAGGTGCTGAGGTGTTCTTACCCAGTTACTGCTTTGCCAACAGATTCTGATTAAATAATGTACTGGAGTGTCATTACACAACCATTTACTTTACCAGTATCTTCTGATTAAACAGTATACAGAGAGGTACCATTAAGCAAACACTTCTTTATTAATAGTTTCTGATTATACAGTGTGCTATTAACCAAACACTTCTTTATTAATAGCTTCTGATTATACAGTGTGCTGGGGTCCTATTAACCAAACACTTCTTTATTAATAGCTTCTGATTATACAGTGTGCTATTAACCAAACACTTCTTTATTAATAGTTTCTGATTATACAGTGTGCTATTAACCAAACACTTCTTTATTAATAGTTTCTGATTATACAGTGTGCTATTAACCAAACACTTCTTTATTAATAGCTTCAGATTATACAGTGTGCTGGGGTCCTATTAACGAAACACTTCTTTATTAATAGTTTCTGATTATACAGTGTGCTATTAACCAAACACTTCTTTATTAATAGCTTCAGATTATACAGTGTGCTGGGGTCCTATTAACCAAACACTTCTTTATTAATAGCTTCTGATTATACAGTGTGCTGGGGTCCTATTAACCAAACACTTCTTTATTAATAGCTTCTGATTATACAGTGTGCTGGGGTCCTATTAACCAAACACTTCTTTATTAATAGCTTCTGATTATACAGTGTGCTATTAACCAAACACTTCTTTATTAATAGCTTCTGATTATACAGTGTGCTATTAACCAAACACTTCTTTATTAATAGCTTCAGATTATACAGTGTGCTGGGGTCCTATTAACCAAACACTTCTTTATTAATAGCTTCTGATTATACAGTGTGCTATTAACCAAACACTTCTTTATTAATAGCTTCTGATTATACAGTGTGCTATTAACCAAACACTTCTTTATTAATAGCTTTAGATTATACAGTGTGCTGGGGTCCTATTAACCAAACACTTCATTATTAATAGTTTCTGATTATACAGTGTGCTATTAACCAAACACTTCTTTATTAATAGCTTCAGATTATACAGTGTGCTGGGGTCCTATTAACCAAACACTTCTTTATTAATAGCTTCTGATTATACAGTGTGCTGGGGTCCTATTAACCAAACACTTCTTTATTAATAGCTTCTGATTATACAGTGTGCTATTAACCAAACACTTCTTTATTAATAGTTTCTGATTATACAGTGTCCTATTAACCAAACACTTCTTTATTAATAGCTTCAGATTATACAGTGTGCTGGGGTCCTATTAACCAAACACTTCTTTATTAATAGCTTCTGATTATACAGTGTGCTGGGGTCCTATTAACCAAACACTTCTTTATTAATAGCTTCTGATTATACAGTGTGCTATTAACCAAACACTTCTTTATTAATAGTTTCTGATTATACAGTGTGCTATTAACCAAACACTTCTTTATTAATAGTTTCTGATTATACAGTGTGCTATTAACCAAACACTTCTTTATTAATAGTTTCTGATTATACAGTGTGCTATTAACCAAACACTTCTTTATTAATAGCTTCAGATTATACAGTGTGCTGGGGTCCTATTAACCAAACACTTCTTTATTAATAGTTTCTGATTATACAGTGTGCTATTAACCAAACACTTCTTTATTAATAGCTTCAGATTATACAGTGTGCTGGGGTCCTATTAACCAAACACTTCTTTATTAATAGCTTCTGATTATACAGTGTGCTGGGGTCCTATTAACCAAACACTTCTTTATTAATAGCTTCTGATTATACAGTGTGCTGGGGTCCTATTAACCAAACACTTCTTTATTAATAGCTTCTGATTATACAGTGTGCTATTAACCAAACACTTCTTTATTAATAGTTTCTGATTATACAGTGTGCTATTAACCAAACACTTCTTTATTAATAGTTTCTGATTATACAGTGTGCTATTAACCAAACACTTCTTTATTAATAGCTTCTGATTATACAGTGTGCTATTAACCAAACACTTCTTTATTAATAGCTTCTGATTATACAGTGTGCTATTAACCAAACACTTCTCTTTATTAATAGCTTCTGATTATACAGTGTGCTATTAACCAAACACTTCTTTATTAATAGCTTCTGATTATACAGTGTGCTGGGGTCCTATTAACCAAACACTTCTTTATTAATAGCTTCTGCTTAAACTATGTGCTGAGTTGTTGTTATGCAGACATTTACTTCCGTTTTCAGATTGGTGAAGAACCTGTTTGAGCTGGCTCGTCAGAACAGACCTAGCATCATCTTCATTGATGAGGTAGACGCCCTGTGTGGTTCTCGAAGTGAAAACGAGTCTGAGTCGGCTCGGCGCATTAAGACGGAGTTTCTCGTCCAGATGCAGGGTGTGGGAACCAACAATGAGGGTGTGCTCGTACTAGGAGCCACAAATATACCCTGGACCCTGGACTCGGCCATTAGAAGAAGGTAAAGTCACTTGACCACTGTACAAACATACCCTGGACACTGGACTCGGCCATTAGAAGAAGGTAAAGTCACTTGACCACTGTACAAATATACACTGGACTTGGCCATTAGAAGAAGGTAAAGTCACTTGACACTGTACAAATATACACTGGACACTGGACTCGGCCATTAGAAGAAGGTAAAGTCACTTGACCACTGTACAATTATCCCCAGGACACTGAACTCGGCCATTAGAAGAAGGTAAAGTAACTTGATCACTGTACAACTATCCTCCGGACACTGGACTCGGCCATTAGAAGAAGGCAAAGTTACTTGACCACTGTACAAATATTCCCTGGACACTGGACTTGGCCATTAGAAGAAGGTAAAGTAACTTAACCACTGTACAAATATTCCCTGGACACTGGACTGGGCTATTAGAAGAAGGTAAAGTTACTTGACCACTGTACAAATATTCCCTGGACACAGGACTGGGCCATTAGAAGAAGGTAAAGTAACTTGACCACTGTACAAATATTCCCTGGACACTGGACTGGGCCATTAGAAGAAGGTAAAGTTACTTGACCACTGTACAAATATTCCCTGGACACTGGACTCGGCCATTAGAAGAAGGTAAAGTTACTTGACCACTGTACAAATATTCCCTGGACACTGGATTCGACCATTAGAAGAAGGTAAAGTAACTTGACCTCTGTACAGATATTCCCTGGACACTGGACTCGGCCATTAGAAGAAGGTAAAGTTACTTGACCACTGTACAACTATCCTCTGGACACTGGACTCAGCCATTAGAAAAAGGTAAAGTTACTTGACCACTCAGGGGTTCAAAATTTTAAAAAAATTACTTGCCATAGGGCAAGTGCCAATCAGATATTCACTTGCCCTGTATATTTTTTCACTTGCCCATACTTCTTAAGGTAACCAGTTGTGTTACTCCTATTTAATTTAATACAGTGCTTAATAGTGTAATAATCTTGAAAGTAATTGGTTCAATTGCACAAATAAAGAATTTTGCCAATAAGTTACAACACTTACCCAGGAAGTACTAAATGTATATGTCTATCCAGTAGTATCAACTGTCTTCTTTATTTGTTGATTTAAACTTCTTCTTTTTTTAAATAGTGTCTATTTGTTGATTTAAAGTTTGTTATTTGTTTGGTAGTGTCCACTTGTTCATCTAAATATAATTATTGTGTTGATGTATGTCTTGGTGACCACTTGTATGGCCGTGGATGTTGTGAGATCCCTTTCCACTCGTGAGCCATTCTTTTATGGCTGGCATTGGTTCAAAAATGTTTAGGGATTTTGGCCCATGTGTCATTGTGTATATATATTTTTTTTTTTGTGCCCCAAAACGCTTCTCTTAAGTGTTTTTACCCTGTTCATAGCTGAGAAAAGTCTCTCTCAAACAGTCGTAGCTGGGCTCAAAGTATACATGAGCTCTTACTTTGGAAATGTTTTTAAATAGTGCAGGCTTGGTAAACAACAGCCAGGGAGGGGGTGTACATCGATTGCAGCCTTGTATTTTTAACTTATTGAGCATAATTTATTTGTTAAAAACTATTAATAAAGCAGAAACAATGAATATATTCATGTATGCTTAGAGGGCATCGCACCATCACAATTATGACGTAGGACTAATGAAATCTGACTTGTCACGATTATTACGTAGGGCTAATGAAAAATAACTTCACCTACACGAACGTAGATTTAAATTTATAAAGTACTGAAAAAAACATTAAGTATGTTCTGCTACACGGTTTATTATATCTAAACTAAAATGTCTTGCAACTTTTATAAGAATACAGTTTATAATATGTATGCTCTGTTCAAGTGAACTTGGAAATTATAAATTTGCTTTACGTCCCCGTTCATTTGCAAAGAGCAGATTCCGGAACCACGTTAACGTCTAATTTAATTTGAATATAACAATTTTAAACTGTATCCCACCTTATTTACCATGTTTGCAAGGATTAAACATTATGATTGCACATACACGGAATGTATACTTTTATTTTTATATAAGCTGTAAAGCGTATTGAACGCTATTTCTCTGAAGATCATCAAACCGATTATTTGTATGAATTCAGTCGAATGTTCAGTTGCTGAAATTACCGATCTTAGTCGATAGTAAAAGGGGAATAACTCTAAAGTTGTTATCGAACTTTTCAACACATTGTTTTCCGTTTTGGTGTGTCAACACATTGGCAAGAGTTCCGATCGTTCCAGCTTTTAGGGTTAGGGTTAGTTCTCTTCAGAGCTATATAAATGCTCGTACGGTGGGAACTCTTTCCAAAGTTTTTACCAAGATTTGTAACAAAATTTTAAAAATGTTTTAGATGTTACATTAGTCACTTGTCATTGGGCATATGCAATTAACATAATTACTTGCCCGGCATGGAAATTCCACTTGGCACGGGCGTCGGGCGATGGGATTTTTGAACCCCTGCCACTGTACAAATATTCCCTGGACACTGGACTCGGCCATTAGAAGAAGGCAGAGTTACTTGACCACTGATGCTTTATACAGTGAAATCCCACCCAGAGCGAGTCTTAATGACTCAATGTATAGGTATTTAAGACCAAATAACCCACTGTCCTGGACAGACAGCCCAGGTAATCGAGGTGTGTGCCCAGGACATCATACTTGAACCTTAATTGGATATAAGCACGAAAATAAGTTGAAATGCAATGAAATGAAAGCAATGTATGGGTTACTATATTGAAGTTGTCTTGCTTAAACATAATTTTGTTGATATTTTAGGTTTGAAAAGCGTATCTATATCCCACTGCCGGAAGCTAATGCCAGAACAGAAATTTTTAAGATACATCTAGGAACTACACCACACCAGCTGAATGACGACGATTTCCGCGATCTCGGCAAGCGGACAGAGGGGTAATTAATTACTGCAGTACAAATAATAAGTGATATAACCTTTCGAAACATAGATTGGGTATGTATGACATGATATAGGGACTATCCTGAGTTTGTTGTCATTGGTAAGATATTGTCAACTAACAGAGACATTTTAATGACAACGTTACATATTACATGCAGGTTTTTTTTCATAACATACCAGTGGATATATATTATATACATTTCTAATCATCCTAGTGTTTGTACTGGGTCAAACTGCATTTTATTTCCTTATATATATATTTTTCATATCCAGTTTGGGATACTGAAAAACAATCAGGATGACTATAAACACATTGAATATATAGACACAGGTGCTAATCAAGAAACTACATTTAGTGTGTAATTTTGATCATTCAAAGATTTTTTTTAAAGTAGGGAATATCTTACAATGGCAGCAAACTCAGGACAGTCCCTTTAAAGTATTGTCAGAAATAAAACAAATTGAGAATAACTGGATCCTGTCTTAAGATATCAGTTTTTATCATGTGAAGGTTAGGATAGTGATAGCTCTGTAAAATGCAATACAGTTTGCCTCAGAAAAGACTGTGTTGCACAGCAGGTTCTCTACCAAATGAGGTAAGAAAATATTGACTGAAAATATACTGAACACGAAAAGAAAGGCAAATCTGGATTATTGTTAGTTTGTAATTTAAATAGGCTTACTTGATTACAAACGCTCAGTTCTACGAAATGATAAATGGTTCATAAAACCTGTAATTCTGAATCATTTCTTAAGAAAACAATACTAACAGCCTTTAACATTAAAAAAAAAAAATCTTGTTTCTGTTTTTATTTCCAGTTTTTCTGGAGCTGATATTAGTGTCGTGGTGAGAGATGCCCTCATGCAGCCAGTCAGGAAAGTTCAGACAGCTACTCACTTTAGAAAAGTAGGTCAACACTTGTTTTATTTTCATGAGACCCTGTCTTATAGGGCATGGAAGTTTTCATAGCTCTGTTGACACACAAAAGCTGATTTTCTTTTGTTCTGCGTTGTCATTAAATATCCATTCCATTTTATTCATTGCTTCACATAAATCTAATTTTGAGCTACTGCAGACAGACATTCAATGGATTTGCCGTACTCGATCACTTAAACAAGAAGTTGTAAGTAATGTATAATTTAATGGCAAAAATTCTATAATAATAGCTGAAGATATTTTACACTGACTATCTGTGATAATTTGGGTTAATCTATTTCAGAGCGGATCTGTCTAGTCTAGTCTGAGGAATCATTAGTCCGACCGAATCAGACATTGAAATAAGCATATGTCTGATGACCCATGTCCAGGTTGCGACAAAATACAGCCCTGGTAACCCATCCTAGTAACCTGTGGGTTATCATACATTTAAGTAGTTTATAAATTTCCTATTATCATTACTATAAAAAAAATCCAATAGCAAACATTCATAGGCAAAACAGTACATACCATGATCTTTGATGTATCATTCATAAGGCACATCCCATTCTATGTCTTTTATAAACTGTATCAGATCCATGAATGATTGTACAGTGAAACTTGTCTGACCCGGACTGTGAACAAGCTGGAATCCTGTCAAAACCGGCCAACTTTCATGGACTAGACACAGGATCCTGTCTAAATCGGAAGCAGTGTGCTCTAGTGGTGTTGTTAAACAAAAACAAACTTTTAATTGTCTAAATGGGATAAATATTAGGTCCCAGGCATGATCCGGTTTAGACAGGTTTCACTGTATTAAGGTATTTAAGAAAGTTTTACATTTAATATTCTCATTTTGAAATTTTTTGCCTTCAGGTCCGAGGCCCTTCCCGATCCGACCCGTCAGTGATTTGTGATGACCTTTTGACCCCATGTTCCCCTGGTGCCCCTGGAGCCATTGAGATGAACTGGATGCTGGTCCCCGGAGACAAGTTACTCGAACCTATTGTTTCTATGGTAACAAAAATGTTTATTTCCTGAGGGGGTAGGGGCACACACATTTTTGTTAGTATGTGAGACATCTTTACATGTGTTTACCTTTTATAGGTCTTAAAAGTTACTCAGAAATGGTGCCTGAATAAATGTACTGCAGGGTATATTTTACCCATGTGCCTGTCTCAAAGCTGAATGCAGTTTGACAGTTTATGTTGTATATTGAAAAGCAGTTCAAGTCACTTTAAAAAGTCTATATTCAATTTTGTCAAAACATTATGAAGCCAGTATTAAATGTGTCAAATACCGGTAGATGGGTTTTTTTGTAATAAATGAAACCTTAATTTTAAATGTTTTGAGAATGTTTAATAATTTTGTGCATTATTTTCTTTAAAACTAATATTCAGGAGTATTTAGAGAGATTTAAATTTTCATAAGTGAGGTGTCACACTTTTTAAAAAAAATGGGGGTTTGCAATAAATTTCATTAAACTAATTTAAAAAATGTTTTTATTCATAACAGAGTGATATGCTGATGTCTCTTGCCACCACCAAGCCTACAGTGAATGATGAAGACTTGAAAAAGCTCACAAAGTTTATGGATGATTTCGGACAGGAAGGATAACTCTAGGAAGTCACAAATGACATTGTTACAATGTAAAATATTACATTTCAACATAAAAAACCATGTGATTCAACCCAGACACTAAAACGGCATCTGTAACCACCTGGTTCCTTTGTTGAATGTCATTTTTATTTCATCTCTTTATATCAAATGTTTTATAGAACAAGTCGTAACAACTCATTATTAAACGAAAGCAATGGTTGTGCATGTTTTAGAAGAAGATGTCTTCATTGGCAGGGTTCATACAGATTTGAAAAGTGCTTGAATTTGAGAGATTGTGAGGAAACGCCCTTTGGTTTGTGACTACCATAAAAAGTGCATGAATTTGAGAAAAATCATCTGGAAATGTGCTTGAATTGCATATTTCCAGTGACAAATATTAAAATTTACCTTCCTTACGTTTATTTTCTCCTACTTTAAAAATTTGTGAGCTGGTATTGATATTTTTTTACTAGTCGGCCTAATTTTTTCACAAACTATTGAAAATTGCTGGATACACTGTTACAAATACTAATGAAAATGTATGAGACTAAGTGTTACCGAGAATGCGAAAGCCTGTGAAAACTAATTTTACAGTGAAAAGTTCTTGAAATTTGCCTTCCAAATTGTGTATGAACCTTGATTGCAGATCCATCAAAACCAACATGATACCCCCCATATCTATGTCATTGCATAAAATGTTTGTAGTTTTCATAAGGTTTTCTTCATTGAATGTTTTAATACCTTTTTAACAAGAATATTTGGCAGCCAGCAAAAATAAATTATTTAAATAAATATTTCAGATTATAAATTGTGTAGTTAATATTAGATATGGCCATTCCGATATGATAAGGTATGGCTCAAGGTCTAGAGTGACATAATTTTGAACAAAAGTTAAACAAATAATTGAATATTTCACGTGATGTGTTTTATATATGCTGTAATATATAATTATTATTGTTATATGTAATATTATTGTAATAAATACTATAGTAAACAGTTTGTATATAGTTTGTGTGCCAGAGGGGTTTTATTTTAGTGTGTGTGTGATGTAATAAGATGTTTTTTTCTTCTAATTCCTGTAAATATTTCATTATGGATTCCTCTTCGTGTACATAGTAATTAAAATGTTGAGATGGGGCGTTATCATTAGCATGGCTGTAAGAATTTAGAACACTAAGGTCGAAATCAAAATTACACACAATTTTTTTTCCGCTTATTATGTACGAGTCGTGAAAATTTGTGGGACCCCACCCCCCCCAAAAAGCCTGTATTATCAGTATTATAACCTATTATTCTATATAAACAACAGCCATAATAATCATTAAGAAGTTGCTAATAAACATTAAGAAATTGCCTTTTATAGATGGAAAAGCTTTGTTTAATAAATTACTATATACACAATCTGAAATAGACTATGGTACATGAAACAAATCTTTATGCCATTATTACAGGTAATGATGCCTCATGCAGTGTTAGACAAATGTGTGAAAAAGTTTCTAGCCCTCGAAGATGCTTTGACTAGTGCCCTATGTATTATAGTAACACAGTTGATAATCTCCACTAGCCTAGACCAAACATTCACTAGCCGGGACTGAGGACTAGTGGGTTAGTCGAACCCTGATAGTGAGTGTTATAGTTTGTTTCAAAGTTTTTCTGTATGGTATTATTAAAGGGACATACCCTAGTTTTTAAACACTAAGACATATTTTTGACTATTAGAGCCGTTTTTTTGGACAACTAAAATCATACTTTACTTAGATTTTATTGTTCATTTTATCCATTTCCGTACATTCGATGTGTTTTTTGTCATCCTGGTGTTTTTAATATCACAAAATGTATTTCTCATATTTTTAAAAACGCACATGCATCTGAGAAGTAACAGTTATGGAGTCAAGTTTTAGTCTATTTTTAGAGTGTATTTCACCATTTGAAAGTCACAGACTCATGTTTCACTCATTTGTAACTCTATCCAAATGTGTTACAGGTTTGTAGACGAACTAAACTTGGTGTTAATTGTCACGGGTTGAAACTAGGGTCTGTCCCTTTAAACATTTTTAATTTTGTCAATAAAAGGCATCCTTCAAAATTCAGATTTTCTTGCAACAAGGCAACCTTTGAAATTCTGATTTTATTGCAAAAAGGCAACCTTCGAAATTCAGATTTTATTGCAAAAAGGCAACCTTTGAAATTCTGATTTTATTGCAAAAAAGCAACCTTCGAAATTCAGATTTTATTGCAACAGCAATTTCGTACAGATAATAAAAAAGTAAATACCTGATAATGATAACAATGCTGTTCTAAATCAGTTTTACAACAGCTTTTTGTGACCACTCTGCTGATTACTGTCACAAATTTCAAGGGCTGAAAGACAACTTTGGGTTAGGTCTGTATATGTGGAGTAACCATGTATCCATAATACAAACTTTTAATACAGTTTTCAGGTTTTCGTTCCACAAATTTTCTAGAATCGGTTAGTAAGCCACAAATGGTTGTGTATAATTTTGATTAGCATTTAATTACGTAATTATTGACAGGTATTTGACATTTTTAATTTACTACTCATCAGTGCCCTCAAACGAAGACAATCAAGTTCCATGCACACTAAAAAAAGCCTTCACGCACACGTCATAAAAGCCAGTCTCAGTGGTGTAGTGGGGATGCCATCAGACTAAAATTGGTAGGTACTGGCATCACATCCCGGTACCAGCTTTCACATAGAGCGAATAGAATGAATGAATGTTTAACAACACCCCAGCACAAAAATACACATCAGCTACTGGGTGTAACGACTCGATGTGTAGGTGTAGCACCACTAACAATTAACCACTAACCCACTGTCTTGGACAGACAGTCCAGATAGCTGGGGTATGTGTGTGCCCAGGACAGCGTGCTTGAACCTTAATTGGATATAAGCACAAAAATAAGTATAAATGAAATGAATATGTCATAAAGGTCTTCTGTCTTGGACGACAGAGCTTGCTCCGCAAGCACTTGCGCCCACGACAGGTGTGCACTACAACAGCTTGCTCTGAATGTGCACATTAAACCCTATGACCTGACCTGACCATAAAGGTCCATTCTGAGAGACGTTTGATGCACCTATGATCAGGTTGATGGCTTTACCACAGCTTTCAAAATGAGCTCTGGTCGGTCTGTCTTGACAAGTGAAAATCTTTTTGGAGAAGCAAAATGTTCCTGTGGTTGTCCAGTTAACAAATGAAAATGTTTAATGCAGATTCATTTTGAACAATCAAAAAACATCATCCTTGTACTTGAATGTAACAAACCATTTATTTGGACAGGTGAAAATATTGGTGGACAAATAGATTTGAAGGCTAGATGTTCTTGTGTGGTGGACAAATAGATTTGAAGGCTAGATGTACTGGTCTGGTGGACAAATAGATTTGAAGGCTAGATGTTCTTGTGTGGTGGACAAATAGATTTGAAGGCTAGATGTTCTTGTGTGGTGGACAAATGGATTTGAAGGCTAGATGTTCTTGTGTGGTGGACAAATAGATTTGAAGGCTAGATGTTCTTGTGTGGTGGACAAATAGATTTGGAGGCTAGATGTACTGGTCTGGTGGACAAATAGATTTGGAGGCTAGATGTTCTTGTGTAGTGGACAAATGGATTTGGAGGCTAGATGTTCTTGTGTGGTGGACAAATGGATTTGAAGGCTAGATGTTCTTGTGTGGTGGACAAATGGATTTGAAGGCTAGATGTTCTTGTGTGGTGGACAAATAGATTTGGAGGCTAGATGTTCTTGTGTGGTGGACAAATAGATTTGGAGGCTAGATGTTCTTGTGTGGTGGACAAATAGATTTGAAGTCTAGATGTTCTTGTGTGGTGGACAAGTGAAAAATTCTGCTTAGTACCACTATGAAAGCTGAACTTAGGAATAGGGCTTCAAGGTGAGGCTTTCATTAGGGACTGATTTAATACTTTTATACCTTTAATATAGTATGCTACTGAACCATTTAAAACCCCATATTTGGATAACCCTCGTTAATATATGGAGTCTGGGCAGCTGCCGTAATGGGTATTTATTGTGTGCAATTCAGTCGTGATCTTTTGACATTGAAATTACTAAGAGTGGGCATTAGATACCACTTATCTTACGAGTTGCTTGAAACTGTATTTAGAAGCAAAAGTGAATTTTATGCATTTTCAACAAGTTTTAAGATAGATGTTATCTAATGGACACTAATGTAATATTCTTTTCTTGCATATTTTCAAAAACTTGGTTTAAAATAAATTTAAACATCTTTTCCAATCGTAACTATTTATGGCGCTTGCAGTTAACTTAGCAGTCAGTTTCTTGGTTAACTTGTTCATCACAGATCAGATGACTTTAATTTGATTATTCATTGAATGGTATGGCTGTGGTGACTGGGTCGTCACCTAGTAACAGCCATTTATAAGTCTTTAAACCTAGTCAATTCCACATTATACATTTCCTGCTGCCAGGTTGTTTTATCTAAATTTGCTCAGCTAGTTTCACAATCAACATCACCGAACGAACAAGTTAAATTATTAATTATACAAACTGCTGACTTTAAAAAAACCCTCATCCCATCCAGGAAAGAAAAGGAACATTTGCTTCACAGTATTGAGTGTCTACAGAATCAATGAAGAAACCACAAACAAAACATTAAGATAGATATGTAACAAGATATATTTTACATAAAATATTTCGCAATAGAAAACTTTTCTCTGTTTTTTTTTGCAATTAAAACAAATCTATTATCACTACTTCAGGCAATTTTTTAATTTCACATACGTGAATTTTGGACAGTTTTGTTTTCAAGCGTGGCTTGTTGATATATTGATATTGGAAGACCTTAGACTACTTATTACTGCAATAAAATAAATAAGACCATCTTAGTAGCCATTAATTGGTCATTGGAGACTGATTTTTCAAAAATGTCTTCCTTATTTTGGAATATCAGTCATGGTTGGTTAAATGGCCACCAAAGTTTACTTTAGGTAGACTGAATTGTTTTTGTTAGCCTTAAGTAGCATGTGGCCATCTTAAATGTGCAAAATGGCAAATAATATTTATGTAGGTTATTGGATATTTTCAAATTGGCTAAAAATGTAACACTTGTTACCTTTGACTTGCCAAAATGCACATTCACTGGCAGAGGCAGTTTATAAAAGGGAGGGGGTGTTATATTTTTCTGAGGATTGGGGGTGTGCCTGTATGCCATTGTGGATAAGCTAGTGCACACATTAAACATTTCGGTCTACATGTCAAGATGAGAAGTATTGCATTACATGGGTCTAGGTTAGATTCATTCGTTTTCACTCACATTATCAACACAACTTCCAAGTTCTTTGTGCATGCAAATGTAGACTATGTATACACTTGTTATAATGTATGCTATGAAATGTAAATAATAAATAAAAAGCTGCTTAATTTATATTTTAGTTAGGCCATTCGATAATAAATACAAGTGTATAACATCTGACGATATATGTTTGTAAATAAATAAGTATAGTTAATTGTGTTGTCATTTTTAATACTTGTCAACTAACCTTACTGAAATTTCGACATCTCAAATCTAACATATAATGCCTAGCACACACGACCAAAATTTGTCGAAATGTTGCCCATGTGCACTAGGTTTAACCCGAAACATTTTCTTTATTAAAATCCAGTTGTGCTAAAGTTTAATAACCTAAAACAAAACAAAGGAACTTCTGAAATCCTTTGAATCAAAATTTATTTATTGACAACAAAGTATGACAAATATTGCACAAATTATTAAACAATGACTTGAGAAAGACCAGACTAGTCTATATCACTGGTGACTAGGGGTGTATTAATGCTACAAGTCATGATACAACATAAATCTAATTTCGGGCTCATGCAACGAAGGTTCAAATATTCTATAGGGAGCTTGCAATTCGACTGTCTTTGGGTTGTCCATGCAAAACAGTCATTTTAGTATGATATAAAACATATGGGCTACTCCTACCAAATAGCAAAAAGTTATCTTTTATATGCACTATTCCACACAGGACAGCACATACCATAGCCATATGTGGTGTTTCCAGGCAATTAAACTCGCCCACATACTAACCCAGACTAATATTACTTGGAGAGACCCAAGTGCTGCTATTGTAAGAAGTTTCTGACTAATAGATCCGTTTTATATTTCATATTAAATAAAGTTAGTTTGTTTTGTTTAACCACACCACTAGAGCACACTGATAAATCAATCATTGGCTATTGAATGTGAAACATTTGGTAATTTAGACGTAGTCTTCAATGGAAACCCACTACATTTTTCCATCAGTAGCTGCAAGCACATACCACGACCTTTGATACAATAGTGGTGGGGGCACTGGTTGGGATGAGAAAAAACCCAGTGGGTTCTATGAGGTTAGCATACACCGATATCCTTCATCTTTGACTGCTCAACCACCTTATGCACTTGAGGTCTCACTACACAGATCATGGTCCACTATAGTTCCTAACTGTGACAAGTTATGATTCACATGTTCACTTCTAGGAAATAGTGAAGCATTAAAACAATATGTATGTTTAATGGTAAGCCTTCTGGTTGTATTTTGCCCATGCCAATTTGTAATATTGTGCATTGACCTTTTGAGACATGGGTGTATAGTGCAAAAGACAGCTGGAATGAATCGGTTAATGAACCACCTGTTCGGACTGATACTACAGCCAGATGCGGTTATATAGCAAAAAAACAAAGACTGAAATGTTCTCAATTTTGGAGTGAAAATAAATACTTATATAATGTATGTTCGCAATAGTGTATGTTGTTGGTGCCAATGAGAATCCGTTCTATTGGCAATCTTCATTTGAAGTTGGGCCATTTAACATGACAGATGGCAGATGACATCTGTGTAGTGAGACCTAAGGTGATCTTGGTGCTAAGATTGCTTCATGGGATTCCGATTTCTAGAATTGCAAAATGATCATGCCCATTATATCGCATATAGGTATGGATAATATGTACTCAAGTACACTTTGTCACCAGGTCATCACATCCATTTAGGGAGCAGTTCATTACTAAAACATGGGACTAGTGTAGAGCTGCTCCCCTCTGATGCTGCTCTATAATATAACCCCACATACACAGTATAATGTGATAGTCTGTAAATACGTAACAAATTATTCAATATTAAATAACATTAAAATAAAAATGAGACTGCAAGGTAAAAATATTGTTTAACAATAATACAGTTGAGTTTTGTAATAAAAACTAGAGACGGTGTCAACTGAGATCCTTGATGCAGCATCAATAAAATAACAGAGACCCCATTCCTAATAATGTCCAGAGGTGGGAGGGATAGAAACATATACAGTGCATTTTTTTCAGTTTAAAACTACCTTGTGGTAGTAAAACATAGCGAGTTGATTCAGGGCACAGTAATATTATATAGGGTCTTATCCAGATGAAGTAAATAGAGAGGGCTGAGTATGGTGGTAAATTTGTGCCAAATTATTTTGTTGTTTATGCAATAGTTTTCCATCAAAAACAAAAAGGGTACTTTTCTTCCCTGTGATGACAGAACCTAGCACGTCATGTTTAACACATTGTGAGTGATCATGGGGAAAACAATGATCGTCAGGGGATTGCAATACCATTAATCATTGTAACATGTCTTATGTCTGTTAAATCATTATTATATAAACCGTAACTGATTAAATACACAATCATAAAAATTAGGGGAATAACCTAGTACCAAAAACAAAGAAAGTAACTAAATTTTGACAAAAAACTTTTTTTTAATAAACCACACCCCACCCCCAAAATGTTTACCAAAACCTTTTTTTAACAACACCCCATCCCCCAAATGACATTTACGTCTACATTTATATGGTCCTGGGCCCCTATTTTCGAAGCCATCTTAGCACTACGAAATCGTAAAACTATTGTAGGTTGTAACATCATTACAGCACACGCCATAGTGATGTCATAGCGTACAATGGTTTTACGATTTCGTAGGCTAAGATGGCTTCGAAAATATTGGCCATGATAATGATATAAACAATCAACATTATCAAGGGATTATCAATCTGGCTCCCCATCTCTCCCCTCAGACTAGTTCAAGAAGAGTAATGTTTAGCTCCCCTTAGCATGTGACTCTTAACATAATACTATAAACGGATTAATTTACCAGGGGTGGGAATTGGTGAACCGTAAAAAAAAAAAGGAAATCTAGAGGGCAAGGACACGCAATGTTCCATGAGAGGAAAACTGCGGATCCGAGGAGAATTCCCACCCCTGATTTATATAAATGGCATGAATGATCAGTATGATAATATAAATGGCTCCCCATAATCTAAGTTGGGAAGCAAATAATCACTACCCTCAATTTTTTCACATCGAAGTTTGCAATTTCACTAAAAAAACCAAAGTCACCAGTTTGTGCTAGATTTAACAAATAAATTCTTTGAAAAACAAACAGGAAAATGAGACAAATGAAAGCCAAGAGTATGAATACTGCTAGTTTGGTGATGAGCGTGTTATGATGTAATTCCACTGAATACATTCACAATTATGATTCATTGTGTAGTCACTTCTTTAATCATGATATTAGAGAGGCTTTGCAAATACACGATTACTGCTATGGACAGCAGCGATAGCTAATCATAATGGGCTGCATGTATAAAGCCTGTCTGGAAACATTTAAACTAATGTTAGCTAAAAATTAACACACTTTTCCAATCTATGACTACCTCACCTGAACAGGCATGTGTGCGTAAAATTATGGGGGGTGTGGGTGTGGGTGTGGGTGTGGGTGTGGGTGTGGGTCCAGACTGGCAAACAATGTTTCTACTGGGGTTTGAGTCATGATCCCCCAGAAAATATGTTTTAAAAACAGAAGAAAATTTGCTTTATGCAAGACAGGTGGGTTTCTACCCTCAACCCCACATGCATGTGCCTAATTCAGTTTTATACAAAAATATCAATAAGTGGGATCCAGTGATGTACTGGGTAGCTGGTTGAATAAATTACATTTCACCACAAACTTATTTTCAGGTAATATTTCAGCGAGTTGATTTTACAACCTGACATGTGCAATCCTGCCTATAAAAGTGAATGATGAGACAAGTGATAAAAATCCCACACAGACTAGGATTCTGTGACAAGAGTATTGGAGGAAGCCTTGGCCTTACGACTTGGTAGAAACGTGGATTTACCTGGTAACAAAGGAGAAGAAAAAAAGTTAGTTTACAGATATACAATATAATTATACACAAAGGGTTTATGCTGTTAATTGCTAAATTACTAAATGCAAATTAAAGTTGGATTTGTCAAATACTTCTCATTACCACATTCAATTCACCCAAAATTTACATTTTGAAAATAGCATACAGCCATTTTTGCTCCGTCTCTCTTTTTTTTTTGCTAATTAAAAACTAGTTTTTTTTGTTGTTTTCCTGATCAAATACTAAAAATTGCTAATATAGGTTTTGGGTCCAATTTAAATTCTGTATACACATTATTTGTAAAGCGATTTGCAAAAATATCTGCATAAATTTACATTCTAAAAAGAGGTTTAAATATCTATATATATAAAGAATGACTGATGTAAAATATGTTGCAGACTTGGTTTGGTTTCTGGTGTACATACATAAAAAACCTCATACTGAATTAGTATTAAAGGTAGAATTAACAACAGTTAGTACATAGTCTTATTAATTCAAATTCTTCCCAAGTTCATGTATATTCTAACCAATTGTATCATCAGATGCTGATCGTTGGAAAAACTACATGAGTGGCTGTTAGATACCATTTATCTTATGAGTTGTTTTAAAATGTATCTAATGAATGAAAGCAAGTTTGATACCTTTTTAAATGAGTTGTAAGATAAATGGTATCTAACGGAGTGGAATGTATTATTCTATTTCTTACATATCCTCAGAAACCAGGTTTTAAGCAAATTGTAACATCTTTTTCGAATAAAAATTATTTGTAGCCCTTGCACTTATGCATCACAGACAAATGATTGTCAGGTTAACTATACGTCATGGGGTAATCAATTTAGATTGTGCTGTTTTTTCATTGGATGCATGGCATTGGTGACCTGGTCATCACCTTGGAGTAGCCAGTCATATGTCTTGAAATTTTTAACACATGTACATGGTTAAACAAGTATGTGTTATCAAAAATAATGAATGATGTTTTCACCAATGGGTGTATAAGAAAAACCGATGATGAAATTGCAACCAATTTCCACCATTAATTCAGTACTGGTAAATGATTTTACAGACTGAGAAAGAGAGATTACTACTTTAACATAGATACATACTTGTAGGTGCAGTCATCTTTGACGCTAGCCACTGAAACGGGTCTACAAGTGACTGGCGGCAGCTGACGTTTACCTCCCACAGTCGAACTACAAACAGATGTGAATAACACTTTCATTAGGAAAAAATTTGTTTTGCGATCATTGGCTATTGCATATCAAACATTTGCTAATTCTGACATATACCGTATATTCTTGAATAGAGGCCTGCCTGGATTAGAGGCCGGGTCTCACAGAGTCTCGAAAAAAATAAAGATCGCTTTGAAAATCCCTAGCCTGCCTTCTATAAAGGCCAACTTCTTGTACTGTAGGTTTGCCAGGTTAATGACCATGTTTACACTGTACTTTACATTGCATAAGGTCAAAAGCTTATAATTACATGGCGAGAACAGGAAAGGAGAAGAGTTTTTCATTTCTCAGTAAGATAAGAGGTTTCCACATGTACAGAATATTTTAGCATGCCAAAAAATAGAAGTCTACCTTGAATAGTACACAGTAGTTTTAGTTACCTACAGAGTTATCTGGGGTGGGACGTAGCCCAATGGTACAGCGCTCGCTCGATGCACAGTCGGTGTGGGATTGATCCCCATCGGTGGGCCCATTGGGCTATTTCTCATTCCAGCCAGTGCACCACGACTGGTATATCAAAGGCCATGGTATGTACTACCCTGTCTGTGGGATGGTGTATATAAAAGATCCCTTGCTGCTAATCAAAAAGAGTAGTTCATGAAGTGGCGACAGTGGGTTTCCTCTCTCAATATCTGTGTGGTCCGTAACCATATGTCTGACGCCATATAACGTAAATAAAATGTGTTGAGTGTGTTGTTAAATAAAACATTTTTTTTTTTTTTTTTTTTTAGTTATTTATCTTACCTTTTTCCTTTGAGGCCCAGTCTTGAGCTGTGTTACCTACAGAGTTGTCTACCTTACCTTTCTCCTTGAAGGCCCAGGCTTGAGCTGTGTTACCTACTGAGTTGTCTATCTTACCTTTCTCCTTGGAGGCCCAGGCTTGAGCTGTGTTACCTACAGAGTTGTCTATCTTACCTTTCTCCTTGGAGGCCCAGGCTTGAGCTGGGTTACCTGCAGAGTTGTCTATCTTACCTTTCTCCTTGGAGGCCCAGGCCTGAGCTGTGTTACCTACAGAGTTGTCTATCTTACCTTTCTCCTTGGAGGCCCAGGCTTGAGCTGTGTTACCTACAGAGTTGTCTATCTTACCTTTCTGCTTGGAGGCCCAGGCTTGAGTTGTGTTACCTACAGAGTTGTCTATCTTACCTTTCTCCTTGGAGGCCCAGGCTTGAGCTGTGTTGTAGTCCACCTGCCGCTGATCTGCCAGATCGGTTTTGTTACCCAAGGCAATGATGTGTATCTGGAAAATCATCAAGTCAAAACCACTTCAACATGACCGGCCTCAGTGCTGTAGTGGTTAAGCCATCAGAGTTAAGACTGGTTTTCATCCTGGTACCGCCTCCCACCCAGAGGGAGTTTAACGACTCTATGGTTAGACGTAAGACCACTACACTGACCTCTACACTGACCTCTCTCTTACTAACCACTAACCCACTGTCCTGGACAGACAGCCAAGATACCTGAGGTGTGTGCCCAGGACTGCTTGCTTGGACCTTATTTGGATATAAGCACGAAAATAAATAAGTACAAACAACAACAATTTCAACACTTAGGTCGGAATGGATATTCACTTAGTTGTGTATTTTTCAACTGATAAATTTAAAACTGTTTCTACTTTTTTAATAACTTCCGAGATTGGTACATAATAACTTTAGTATTCTCTAGCTTTATCCTGTTCCACGGCTAACTCTGGTACTTGCCAAATTCATCAATTGCGAATTTTAAAAACTGGAAAATATCTGATATATTTTGTACAAAATAACTGGGTTTCTGCAATTTTTTAAGTTTAATAAATAATTTGGTGAACATTTATAATCACCCAAAGTTTATATAAAGAAGTTTGTTTTGTTTAATGACACCACTAGAGCACATTGATTAATTAATCATCGGCTATTGGATGTCAAACATTTGGTAATTCTGACTCGTAGTCAACAGAAAAAATACGCTACATTTTCCTAATGCAGAAAGGGATCTTTTATATGCACTTTCCCACAGACAGGAAAGCCTTTCACCAGTTGTGGTGCACTGGTTGGAATGAGAAAAAACCCAGTCAGTTGAACAGATTTACTGAGGTGGTTCGATCCTGCGATGCAAACACCTCAGGTGAGTGCTCAACCGACTAAGCCAAATTCCGCCCGTGTTTATACAAGGGGGTTGGGTTTAGAAACCTGCCAATGTCCGACAGTCAAACAAATGCCAAGTATTGTGTCTAAAATACAGTTTCCTAAATCTGAAGCCACAGAACTTTACATGTGTATTTTGATCTTTTTCAACTTCACCCATAACATTAAATACATGTTGAACGAAACATTAAAAGAAGAAAACAAAATCCCCTATCTAAAACTGGCCCATTCAAGATATGTGTTTGTGTTGATGGGTGGGTTAATGTCACCATACCTTTTTAAAAACAATTTAATTATTCAAAATCAACATTTTTAATGTCTGCTTTTAGATGGGAGGGGGGGGGGGGGTTAGCCTTGAATGAGAATGTTTTCAAACCCTACCAATATAATACTGACAATGGAAGTGTTTTTACAACTTGTGAAGTCTGGCAAAAAAAGGGAGATAACCACATGAATTGTGTGTTTGATACACTATACAAAGCTACATCCACAGTGGTTATCCCCAAATGGATTAAAATGCATTATATTGTGGATATAAACCAGTGGTACATACAATTGTACATGAGGCCTAAAAAAATGTGTTGTTCTGGGAACCTCATCCAAACTGATGAAAAAGGATCAACTCTAAAATGGTTTTTAAAATTTAACATATAGATGAAAGGAGTACATACGGTATGTAACGTTTTATCTGGACCCATAGAGGTGAATGTAATAATAAAAAAAGCAGCTGATATACCCTAATTTTTACGGCATATTCCTGGACACACATTGTTTTTAGGCCTGAAGTTATAACTGTTTGAAACACTAAAGACTGGTTTTCTCAAATTGACAACTCATTGACGTAACAAACTTTTGTAAAAACACTTCAGTTGTGAACATCCCAGGGCTTCTAGAATTTTTATAAAATCCACTAGACATGGGATCAGTGATTTAAAAAATTTACTAGCCACGATTAAAAATTAACTAGTCCTACTTTACTTTAAGTTCATAATTTTTTTTACTAAATAATAGTAATAATCAGATATGTCACATACACAGGGAGATGGAGCTTAAAAACAGTAACATTGGGGGTTGTGGTGGGGAAAGGATATTCATATTTATAAAATAAGACTTGATTGCACATTTGACCCAAAACATTCACTAGCCGTTGGGCATGGCAATAGTAGTTATTTACTAGCCCAACATTGAATATTACTAGCCATGGGAGTGGGGCTACCATAATCTAAAATCCTTGGATCATCCCTTTATAATATGTTGTATTACTTACATCTCTTTTATCATGATGCTTGTCAATGTCCTTCTTCAACTTGTCCAGCCTTTTAAACGATTCAAAATTGGTTATGTCGTACACCATCACAAAAGCCTGCGAGGAAAATTATTTACCATGAGACAAATGTGTTGTTCAAAGACGTGTACCATCTTTCAATTTTATTTTTTCTAAACACATTACTCTAGCCAATGATGTACCTAATGGAGCTATACAAAATTTAAAAGTGCTCTTTTTGTTTAAATGGAGAAAACCGTATATTATTGTGAACAAAAAGATAAAATTTTCTCACATCAGGGTAATTCAGGAAATCTATTAATGGAGATAGGTCAACAGATGAATAGAACAGAAAGATCTAGACAATATTAAACAAGTTCCTGTGTAAGACTGTTTATATTACCAAAGAGTGTGTTTTTAATTGTACATCATGAGGGAAAACGAGTGATGTACAATTAAGAACACACATTGTAATATAAATGGTCTGAAAGAGAAATGAGTAAAGAATTTTATTTATTACATCACAATAAAATTGCACAGCATTACTTCGAAAATAACTAAAGAAAGAAAGAAAAATGTTTTATTTAACGATGCACTCAACACATTTTATTTACGGTTATATAGTGTTAGACATATGGGGACCACATAGATTTTGAGAGGAAACCCGCTGTTGCCACTACATGGGCTACTCTTTTTGATTAGCAGCAAGGGGATCTTTTATTTGCGCTTCCCACAGGCAGGATAGCACGAACCATGGCCTTTGTTGAACCAGTTATGGATCACTGGTCGGTGCAAGTGGTTTACACCTACCCATTGAGCCTTGCGGAGCACTCACTCAGGGTTTGGAGTCGGTATCTGGATTAAAAACCCATGCCTCGACTGGGATCCGAACCCAGTACCTACCAGCCTGTAGACCGATGGCCTAACCACGACGCCACCGAGGCCGGTAAAATAACTAAAGAAGACATCATGTTGTTTTCACCTCATTTAGATATCTATCAATGAAACTGAATTCCTACACCACACATCTATCAATGAAATTTACACAAACAATATTATAAACAAATTCAAGGCTAAAACAAATTAACATATAAATTTTGTTAAATTATGCTGCTAACATTAATTATAAAAATTGACAGCATGTATTTTTTCCAATTTAAAAATATGAATCGAAAGAACCATGTGCACACTTTTGGCATGAAGATACATGCGATGTTGTACTGTGACACAGTCGATCACCTGATTAGAGGTCATGACCTCTCAAAAGGCATATTCCACAATGTGAAGAGACTATAAATATCACATGGGTATTTATTCCTCCACGGTGTAATAACTTTTTTGTTCTCACATCAGGTAATCTATTAATGGAGATAGGTCGACAGACGAATAGAACAAAAAGATAAAATTTTCTCATATCAGGTTAATTTAGGTAGTCTGTTAATGAAGATAGCTGGCCTAATGAATAGAATAAAAAGATAAAATTTTCTCATATCACGGTAATAGAGAATACATGAGTGGCCGTTTGATACCATTTATCTCACGAGTTGTTTTAAAATGTATCTAACAAGTGAACATGAGTTTGATACGTATTAAAACGACGTGTGAGATAAATGGTATCTAACGGACACGAATGTATTATTCTATTTCTTACATATCCTCAAAAACCAGGTTTTAAACAAATTATAACATCTTTGGCTTTTAGTCACCCATTGCTACATGCTAACCTGTTTTGTAACACAGCTTCATCTGTGCAATAAAAATGGCGTTGGAAGGTGGCAAAAAAATGGGGGGGGGGGGGGGGGGGGGCCACACACATGTATCTATCTGTGTAGTGAGACCTTAGACAAAGGGACTAGCACGCTACATCAGCTGCTGGTTTTTACCTGTAAGTTACATTAAACATATTGATAACATTGGGAACTAGTTAAACTGCTCGACTATTTTCGTTTTGAACTTCATAGTCATTGGGGTTTTATGTATTTTAAAATTTTAAAAAGTTTAATGTAAAATCTTTTTAGGTAAATATTGCGTCAAATACGCAGGATTCCTGCGTCATGTAAAACCCTGAATAATGCATGGTGTTCTCACCAATGGGTGTGTAAGAAATTCTGGTAATCTATTAATGGAGATAGCTGGCCTAAAGAATAGAACAAAAAGATAAAATTTTCTCACATCAGGGTAATTCAGGTAATCTATTAATGGAGATAGCTGGCCTAAAGTATAGAACAAAAAGATAACATTTTCTCACATCAGGGTAATTCAGGTAATCTATTAATGGAGATAGCTGGCCTAATGAATAGAAGAAGATAACATTTTCTCACATCGGGGTAATTCAGGTAATCTATTAATGGAGATAGCTGGCCTAATGAATAGAACAAAAAGATAACATTTTCTCACATCGGGGTAATTCAGGTAATATATTAATGGAGATAGCTGGCCTAATGAATAGAACAAGAAGATAACATTTTCTCACATCGGGGTAATTCAGGTAATCTATTAATGGAGATAGCTGGCCTAATGAATAGAACAAAAAGATAACATTTTCTCACATCGGGGTAATTCAGGTAATCTATTAATGGAGATAGCTGGCCTAATGAATAGAACAAGAAGATAACATTTTCTCACATCGGGGTAATTCAGGTAATCTGTTAATGGAGATAGCTGGCCTAATGAATAGAACAAGAAGATAACATTTTCTCACATCGGGGTAATTCGGGTAATCTATTAATGGAGATAGCTGGCCTAATGAATAGAACAAGAAGATAACATTTTCTCACATCGGGGTAATTCGGGTAATCTATTAATGGAGATAGCTGGCCTAATGAATAGAACAAGAAGATAAAATTTTCTCACATCGGGGTAATTCGGGTAATCTATTAATGGAGATAGCTGGCCTAATGAATAGAACAAAAAGATAAAATTTTCTCACATCAGGGTAATTTAGGTAATGCTTGTGTGTTTCGTTACTTCCATCCTGTAAAGAATTAAAAAGAAAACAAGTATTAGAAACATGTCTAGGTTGAATATGATTTTTATGTCAACAAGTGATGTGTAAAAACCATATTTTCACAAACTGCAAAGCAATAAGTGAAAAATGGTTTTCACACATCACAAGTTGACTTAAAAATCGTATTCGAAAAAATGCCATGAAATGGTCTATTTATTATATACGTCGTTCATAATTTTAAAAAATATCTTTCGCTTTTTGTTAATATATTTCGCTTGTCCTATCAAAAAAACATAATGACATGATATATTTCTTCCGATGGAACTTTTCCCGAAAATTTACTTGACCATAGACTTTTAAAAAGAACTTTGAATATAAATTATCTTTATTTAATTATTAAATTAACATGTATTTCATAATACTGCTGTGCAAAAATACCTGACAAAGTGATCCTCCAAAACCCACACAAAATCAAAACGAATCGAATGCCGTTAAATTTTAACTTACATTCAATGACAGGACACTGTGTCATCATTATTTAGCTTCGTATTCAATTTGTTTTGGATATTTTATTGTAATTGTACTTCATATCCCTTTTTTAACAGTACAGTTATTTAAATTACATTTTTTTATTTTTCAAATATGATCAGATGCATTGGTAATCATCAAATGTAAATACAAAGAAACGAGACAAAGGGAGATAATTTAATCATGCACTTTTACAAAAAAGTAAATATGATTTCTATATTTGCACTGTAGCTAAAATACAGTAAAAATATGACTTTTCACTGAGTATCACTTTTATGGTTTCTGCCGATCTATACAGTTCATTCTTATGTATGCAATAAACCTTTTTATTTAAGGTGATCTTAGCACTAAGATAGCTTCATGGAACAGGGCCTTGATTAACAGAATTGTATTTTGACCATACCAGTCCACTGATGTCGTAAATTCTGATTTTTTCTTTTTGTCCGCGGTCGGTATCTACCACAGCAGTGTAAATATCCTCTATCGTTGGAATCATTGGCTGAAAGGCATAAATAAAATGTTTTATAAAAATGTAATATAGTGACGTTTTAACATTTTATACAAAAATTGTCCAACTTCAGGGCTTGAACTTAACGACAGCACGAGCATGTAATTGACATATTTGAAAAATGAATTGGTGTAAGTCAGGGGTTTGTTGATGACAGTATTTTGCCAAGTGGTGTATCAAAATTATTGTTATATGTTGAAGGAATAATGTTTGGTTTTTAATTTTGAGTTTGTTTTTTATAAATATCATTAGTTTAAAATTGTTTTAGGCAGGCTCAAAATTGCCACAGATGAACATTTTGCGTATGGAAAAAACATTTTAAACTTGCTGTAGGTAACCCTGAACTTGTCAAAAGTAGTTAAAGACAAAGGCAAAAACAAAAAATTGTCCAGCTTCTCAAAAGCAGTTATAGGTGGATGACATGTAGCGAGACCCCTGGGTGGATATATTGCAATTTTTCCTCCCTGCTCCCCTCAAGAAACGAAAAGAAAGAACATTTTACGTAACAACACCACAGCATATTTTAAACTCGGTTAAATTAGATGACTAACATACATGTACATGTACACGACCAAGTCTGTGAATATGGGTATAGTTGTGGTAAAATTGAAAAATATATATATTTCATTGTTTGATAGCCAGTGGCCCTTTAATATGACAATTTTACCAAATGTTTGACATCCAATAGCTGATTATTAATAAATCAATGTGCTCTAGTGATATTGTTAAACAAAACAAATTTTAACTTTTCTACCACTGAGCTACATAACAGATCCTGCTCAGTTACATGAAAGGTATCTTTTGACTTACCGATCCAATGGCGTGGTTTGCGTAAAGAAGTTGTTCTATTATCGCCGTCTTTCCGGTACCATTCATGCCACAAAACAAAACCTTGCTGATCTTAACCATGTTGCCGTTTGTGAGACGCTCTTATTCACACACAATGTTGCATCCTGTTCAGGATGAACAAATCCATGACCTAAGCCAATGAAAAACAATAGTAATATAAAGAAAAGGACTATTTGTTTAATAACACTTCGGCACATTTTTCATCACTTGATGATCATTTCAATGTTGTATTTTCAAAAATAATTTAGTGAAGACAGAGAGAGACAGACAGACAGACAGACAGAGAGAGAGAGAGAGAGAGAGAGAGAGAGAGAGAGAGAGAGAGAGAGAGAGAGAGAGAGAGAGAGAGAGAGAGAGAGAGAGAGATGGAGAAATGGTTTATTTAACAACACACTCAGCACATTTTATTTACGGATATATGGCGTCGGACATGGTTAAGGACCACACAGATATTGAGGGAGGAAACCCACTGTCGCCACTTCATGGGCTACTCTTTTTGATAACAGCAAGGGATCTTTTATATGCACTATCCCAGACAGGATAACGCATACCACAGCCTTTGATGTACCAGTCGTGGTGCACTGGCTGGAGCAAGAAATATCCCAATGGGCCCACTGACGGGGATCGATCCCAAACCAACCGCACATCAAGCGAGCACTTTACCAATGGGCTACGTCTCGCCCAGTGAGAGGGAGGGAGAGAGAGAGAGGGAGGGAGGGAGCGAGAGAAATACGAGAAAATGAAAGTGAGAGAAAGGGAGAGAGGATGTTTTACTTTTACAAGACAGTATATAACATTATTATATAATGGTCTTTGGTGTACCAGTTTGGTCTAGTATTGGCAAGACTGCACTGACTGAGCTGCACAAATGCCACAAACACTGAGCTCGAACAATTTGTACAGTGCATTGTTTAATTAGCAATACAAATAAAGAAAATAATGTCCCCTGTTTCATGTTCTCTCGCTTTCACACAATAAATTTATTGTTAAAATTAAGTCATATTAAAATACCAGCTCGTTCTCTTGAAAACTTATTTTCTTCTTTTTTTGTTTTGGCTTCCCCTCATACCACTTCCGGTATTAAGTTATCTCCCCTTTACCAATGACTTTTCAGCTGCGTTTAGCGATAATGAATGACGCTAACGTTCGCGAAGTATTTAATAGGTTACCGGTACCGTAAAACATAAGATACCTAGCAAAACTGTGTCATTTGATTTTTTAACGTTCTGTATCTACCCCAGCTTGATGATCCATATGCTAATTTACACCAGAAATGTACATGGCACTCATACGTAGCAAGGGGGTTGAGTGCTCGGCTAAGCCTAAGGTGTTTGCGTTGCAGGATCGAACGACCTCGGTGATTTGTTTCTCGTCTTAACCAGTGGACCACAACTGGTCAAAGCCCTTGGTATGTGCTTTCTTGCATGTGGGAAAGTGCATATAAAAGATCCATTGCTGCTAATGGAAAATGTATCCGGGTTTCCTTTGATGACTACCAGTCATAATTACCAAATGTTTGACATGCAATAGCTGATGGTTAATTAATCATTGTGCTCTAATGGTGCAGTACTTACTAATTATGTCTTATGGCTTAACCATAACACCACAGCTATATAGGGTTACAAACAAATCACTACATTTTTACCTGGATTTTTTTACTAAATAGGCCTACTGTGTGTAGAATGATGGAAATACATTATAGTGAAATGGTTTCAGGCCAGCTCATTTTACCCAAATTTGAGGAGTTGCTCTAGCACTGCGGGGGGGGGGGGGGGGGGGGGGGGGGCAGTTGCCCTGCCTCCTGTTTCACACACTTATGTTTATACCATCTTAATTAATGATGTAAATTATGCTATCCAAGAAATGGACAAGTCACTTATGTTGAACTAAGCACCACGGCCTGTAGCCAAAGAACCACCAAAATGATAACAAAATCAATTATTGTGATCAAAACTATGGCATATTTCTAAACATAATAATGATAATTATTATTATTGAATTTTTGTGTGTGTGATAACCTTTTTAAATTAATAACAACGTATTTGGTATAAATCCATATTCCTTACAGGGGTGGTACGTAGCCCAGTGGTAAAACGCTCGCTTGATGCACAGTCGGTCTAGGATCGATCCCCGTTGGTTGGCCCATTGGGCTATTTCTCACTCTTAGCCGGTGCACCATGACTAGTATATCATAGGCCATAGTATGTGCTATCCTGTGTGGGATGGTGCATATAAAAGATCCCTTGCTCAGAGTATGACAAATATTTTGAAAAATCACTAGCCACAGGGCTAGTGGGTTTGTGAAAACCACTAGCCCACCAAGATAAAGCACTAGCCCAAATTCCTGATCAATTATAACTGGATTTTTATAAAAAAAAAGTGTAACATTACACATTTACGAGCAAAATACTTAAATCATGTTGTAACTTTCAGTTTTTTGTCGTGTTGTACGTTTGGTTTTTTGTCAAGTGTGATCCATCGTCATTCGCGTTTTCGCGTTTTCGCGTTTGCCCTCCCCCAGGGGAAAAATAATTGAGCAAACTCATGGTTGATATCTAAACCCACTATCAAAATAATTAAATTTAAATGAGGGTACGACAGTGTGACACACGGTAATAAATGGTTCAGTGTATTCGGTAGTGGGTTATACATTTAGAGCCCTACTATTTATGTCGCCAGGAACGGTGATGCCAATTGCTCAAATACAGGGCATTATCCCGTGTCAGACCGATATCAAAAGAATATAACGGCGACATCTAATCCGTTGTTAATTGATGAACAAAAAAGGCTTGTATCGGCAGCTGTGACGCATTATCCAGACCGATACACAAATAGGTCAAGCAGAGTCATTGCATGTGCGTTACCATTAAAGTAAATTGTTTTCCTGATTGCCGATAACCACATGTCAGCGAAGTGTAAAATTAAAAAACAACAGGTAAATAAAACAAACACTGAAATTCAAAGCGTGACCGGGATTTACTTGATTGAGATTAACCTGTCGTCGCAATTGGTGATTTCCAAGTTCGTATGTGCGAGATTAACTACCACGTGACGTGTCCAACCAATCAAAACACGCATGTCATTAAACTTATTTCCTGTGCCAGAAACTTGAAAGGGAAAAGTAAACAATGCATGCTGTAACTGTGGCGATGCAGAGATAGCATGTTACTGCAGTTTGCAGACCTAGTTCAAGTGGATTATCGTTATATACTGATGCGTTGTTGATATTATTCGATGACAAACGTCACAATCAAATTTATTAAACGAAATTTCAGCCGAGAGAAAAACAAAAAACCACAAAAAACCCACGATCGAGCGATAAGGAGGGGGGTGGAAACCACTAGCCCTGCGGGCTAGTGGTTTTGCGGTTCTCACTAGCCCGAACTTAAAAACCACTAGCCACGGGCGTCGGGCTAGCGGATTTGTCGAACTCTGCCTTGCTACTAATGGAAAATAGGTATATTTTTAAATTAACATTTAAAAGAGTAAAAATGTAGTAAAAATAAATAAATTAAAAAACCAAAACCAACCTATCCTACCATATTCTTTTGTCTATATTTTCCCTATATTGAGGTGCAGGACGTAGCCCAGTGGTAAAGCGGTCGCTTGATGCGCGGTCGGTCTAAGATCGATTCCCATCGGTTGACCAATTGGGCTATTTCTCGTTCAACCAGTGCTCCAAAACTGGTATATCAAAGGCTGTGTATGTACTATCCTGTCTGTAGAATGGTGCATATAAAAGATCCCTTGCTGCTAATATAGCGGGTTTCCTCTCTCAATATCTATGTGGTCCTTAACCATATGTCTGACACCATATAATTGTAAATAAAATGGGTCGAGTGCATCGTTAAATAACCCCCCCCCCCCATATTGCACTGTAAAAAAGTTTTGGCTTAGTGAGGGGGATAACTACATGAATGAATGAATGTTTAACGACACCCCAGCACGAAAAATAGTGGCTATTGGGTGTCAAACTATGGCAATGCAAACAAATACGGTAATGATCAACATCAATATAAAAATTCAAGATTTAAATAAAAACAGTGTAAAGAACTGCAAAAATACAAATATCACAGATAGATACTGACTTTTACTCAAAATTTTAATTTGTGCTGTATTGGCCATTCTCAAAGAGAATGTTACACCCCTGCACCACGGTGAGGTTACAGCACGCATAGGGCCCCCAAACCCCCACCCACCCACCGGCCTATGGCCATGAACTAATGTTAAAAAGGATACAAAACAACACAAACCACAAACCTGGCATGAACCTGAAAACGGTCAGTGATATTCTTCCATTAGGACTGTTCCAGAATCAATAAAAAAAGTCAGGTGGGGGAGCACGTGAGGGGGGGGGGGGTGTAATTATTTTTTGTCTGGTGGGTCTGCTGCAGTTTCTTTCTCAAAGTATACTTGATTTACTGTCCCCTTCCCAACAATCAAAATAATGCACACCCCCTCCTCTCCTGTTGAAAATCAAATATATAGCATCCCCACCCCACCCCCGCCAATGTGATCAGTTCTGGAACCCACCAAATTCAATTATACACAAAACTTTGTTGAGCTTTAATAAACAGATAACAACATTTTTTTCTTCTTCATGGTTTATGGTTTATTAAGTAAAATGTGCACACAAAGTGGTTAAAAATATACTGAAGTAGACTAACTAATTTAACTAATTTTATTGCTCACAAATATAATCTAAATGAAAATATATTTAAATACTAAAATAAAATTAATTGTAACAAATGTAGACAAAGTTAATTTATTTGGTTCCATCCAATTCTGCCTACAACCCACTTTGCCTACACCCATTTATTTTGCCTAGTCCAGCAAGCCTTCACTCAGTTTGCCCACAGTATGAAAAAGTGACATCCCCAGTTAATAGTGGGACAATCCCAAGTGGTCTCAAACCAATAATAAAACATTGTATTATAAAAACAATTAAGATTACAATGGACAAAAGTAATGTAATTGGGGCTTAGTTGCGCAAATGTGATTTCATGCTTGTTATGGTGATTAGTATTAGTCCAATGAACCCATACTGTGTTTGTGATATTATTTTGTCATGTTATTTGTACACATAGGGACCATACAAGGAATGTTCCACTTTTAACTGGGGATGTCATCTTTTCATACCGAGTGTAGGCAAAATGGGAGGACACCATTTATTTCACTATTTTATATAATGGTGGGTAAAAGTTTTAAGTACCGTAGACTTAATCTTAAACACAAAACACACCAGAGCTGGGTCTGGCGAGTGTATATTGTACAGTTCAAAAAAGAAATGCACTGAATGGAATTTGATAAAAACACACAAATCTGGCAGCAGATGACCTGGAACGTGTACTATATTTTAATGTGTACACTGTACAGTATTTGAAACCCCCCCCCCCCACCAAAAAACCTGTTTTGCTAAGTTGTAGGTTTTTCCATGTGAAAGCTCATTTATATTGTTAATTTTGAATCAAAAGATGTCAAGGATATTAAATTACTCTTTATAATTAATAAAATAAACTACCGAGCCCAACAAATTTTCATATCTCCTAAGTTCAAGGGCCTAAACTGAGTCAAAAATGGGCACATATCCATGAAAGTCAAACAATCTGTAACTCTACATAATAAACATATACACGATATTTCAGTTCAATATCTTGAGGTATTGTGAAAAAAAAGTCCAGACAGACAGACAGACAGACAGACGGGTAGATAAATGGGCAGACAGATACACATATGGACAGAAGGGCGTTTTGGACTAACAAGCTAGAAATTTTACAATAAATTGTTTTTTAATAATAATATGAACACACATGCAGAATCTGCAGAATCTCTTAGTCCTCATGACATTTTGCCACCAAAGCCACCCATATAGTTCTGTGATGCCATATTTTGGCAACAAAATGTTTTTCGTCAGGATTATAACATTCAAGAATACATTTCACACACACACACAGGGTTCATTTTCACAGTTCCTAAGTGCCGTCATTTCTTTGTTAAACTATCCTTAAAAGGGCATCACAAGACATCCGCCAAAGAATTGCAATGAACAGAATTACAGCATCAGAAACACACTTCCATGAGGTAGATGATGGCTGATCAGCACCAATAAATTAAAATATCTCTCATATGCCTTAAGCCATCATGCCGATAAATGATATTACCTACCATATTTTTTGTGGCTTAAATTTGTGACTTAAAACTATACAACAATGGTTGAACAAACCAAACCAAATTTCAATAATTACAACAAAAACAACTAAAATATATACATAAATACATGTCTTAATTAATAAAGAAATACACTACATAACAATATTTTATCATATATTAGCTAGCAGTGTAATCAAAGTATGTGATATTTTTCATTTTCTATAATAAAAGTTTCAGCATTATTCATTACAGTCTTATATTTAAAGTTCATGAGGATTTTTGTTTTTAAAGCAGACAATATTAATGAAAATTTATTGAAATGAAGAGTGCAAACATGTTACTAAAGCCAGGCACATATCTTTGTGATTCCATCACACAACAAATGTTGGGTGTTGGTGCCAATAAATTGGAAAGTGTTGAAATAGTTCTTGTTTATAACAATGTTATTTTTAAAACTAATATTTCTGGATTAAAATTGACATAGGTCTGCTAAGTCGTCTAGACAAGTGTTATTCTGGTATATCTCTGTGACACCGATTTCATTGTGTGATTGATAGGAGTTGTTGGGATGAAAAATCAGACAGGTCAGACTTTTCACTTTATCAATATTCCATGTACAACATCCCTATTAGAGCTGGGCGGTGTACCGTATATATTGCTGGTATCGGTATTATGTCAATACCGATTTACTGTACAGAGCAAATCTCAAAATACCAAAATTTTGGTATTGAAAAATGTTTTACTCCATTTAGTAAAGCACTAAGACTAATGTATGTATCTGACGAAACAAAATAGCTGAAAAGAATAGAGATATGAGGGCCTTGTGCATGTATGGAATTTAATTATATTTAAGATGTAATTAGCAGGTAAGACTTAACTCTGGCATGCATTTAAAGCCGAGTATGCTGAAAATACTGCTCGATACCAAATACCGTACCGATACCGAGGTAAATCACAAAAAAAATATCGATGCTGATACTGAACCTGAAATTTCAATACCGCCCAGCTCTAGTCCCCATCCTGACTCAAATTGGATCGTTTGGTATCTCAAATTATTGAGACATCAGATTGCATAACATTTATTGTCTGAAGGAATTGTAGAGATATGTGACCAGCTTAACGTTTCATTTAATGAAACCTACAGGTTAATTATATGTATTATTTAAATTACAAACATTAAGGCACAGTCATGTTGGACAAACTTATCTTCTTTGTAATTGCATAAAAGTCATAATGTGAACATTTAACATTTGTTGTTAAAAAAACCCCCAAAAAACCCTTGTAAAACCATAGGCAAATAAAAAATATATACCCTCAATATTAACTAAAAGTTGATAAAATGTCTGTTATTGTAATCTAATAATCTTTTACGATTATCATAAACATGATTATCAACTCAATATACCAAATACTGAAACACACTAATTAAATAAAACTAGTTACAATATCTCAACTAGAAGTAAGCATGTAGCATTCACTATACAATATACCTTGTAAGTACATACATGTATGCAACAGAAACCTAGGTTTTTGGAATTTGCCAACCAGCATTACATTTTTTTTGTAAAAACTATTTAAAATATAACTCTGTAAACACAACTGAATTTTAATTGTTCACAATTACTTTACAGGTAATCTCAAAAATAAATCTTTTGATGAGCTTTTAAATAAAAATAAAGTGGTATCATATGAAGCATATTATTAAGTACTACTTAATTAAATAACAATATTAAGTTATACCCTAAAACCAAGTTAATTTTGTGAGGAACACTGCAAAGGAATTAGTAGGCTATTTGAAATGTAAAATCAAATAGTAACTGTTAACTGTAGTTAAAGTTTTGGTTATTATGTAGTACAGTTGAATCCCGTTGGTTCGAACCCTATCGGTGCTCGAGAAAGTGTTCAACCCATCGGGTAGTTCGACCTAACCGTTCGGTCAACATCATGTAAATGTAGCACGTGACTTCGTTTTTGGTTCGAGCGTTGCAGTGTATTTGACTTTCCAAGTTCGATCCAATGAGATTCTACTGTATATACTAATACTAACTAATAAGATTAATTATATACTGTTGGAAAAGATATTTTAAAAAACCACGTAACACTTTAGATAACATTTAATACATTACTGGTGTTGATATGTCTCTATCAAATATAAAGTTTAAATGTGGGGTTGAATGTCGGTAACATGATTAGCTTAGGGAATAACCCTCTAATACTTTTCAACCCCTCCAGATGAATTTAGTCGGGGAAAAAGGTGATCAAATGTTTTTGTTCAAAGAAGTTCAAAGCATGCCAGTTGTGAGTAATGTCATGTGTGAAACGTGTCACTGTAATGAGAAGTCTTATGCTGTGTTTGGGTGTGCTCGGAAACAGGAAAGTTCTGACTTGTCAGACAGTAATTGCCGAGACTAATACTTATACTGTTCATGTGTAGTTCATGAAATTCTTCATGCTACTGTGAAGAAGCAGATGTTTTATTAATATTATGGATGAATGGATGAATTAAGTAACTAGCTAAATTGAAATGATTTTTCAAAACTATAATGTCCATTAAATACTAAGATTTCCATAGCATGCAAAGCAAGGTTATATAATCTGTATGTACTTAATCTGTAGTACGATGTAACAGCTGTCTTTTAAAAAACGTTTTCTTATTAATTAATATACATGAATATTACAGAAGTCCATATTTCCATTAACTTTCACAAACAATGAACTCTATAAAAACCACCCACCCCAAGTACATGTTGACCAGACTAAATTAGCTTACTGGGTACAAAACACCATTTATAAAACAAGAATTAGGAAGAATTAAATATTTCGTATACCATAAACGTTTTCAGTGCACCATGATGAACATCCAGAGGTGCAACTACAAACCAAGTTTCAGCTCACTGTGATGAACATCCAGAGGTGCAACTACAAACCAAGTTTCACTGACCTAGGATTTATAGTTTGTGAGAAACTGATCTAAACGTGAAACATTCAAATTTAAACTTCTGATGATGGAAAAGTAATATCTATATTTCACCTTTTTACTTTGTAAAGACAAGACAAAAACATTGCAAACTGTAAATCAAATTATGAAGTTCTAACAGGAATATGTTTGAGAGGATGCCAAATTACAGTGCAACAAACTACAAAGAGTGCCAAATCACAAAAGGTGAAATAAGTCAAAGTATAAGATGCCAAATTACACACAATTTACCAATTTACTAAACTACAGACAATGCACAAGTGGTGAAGTGGTGGACCAAATTGCAATAACTTGGGAAGTTAATGACAAATAGAACATGTGCCAAATTAAAGCAAATTCTAGATTACAAAGAATATTATACACACATACTACAGAGCATATATACATACAGACATATGACCTGACCACAATACCATAGTTACGATTCTGTTCAGTTGGTGTGTTCGCCATGTTTTCAGTTAGGTTACACGACATGTAGAAGAGTACAATCAGCCAGTTGGCCAGCTAGCCAGCCAGCCAGCCAGGCAGCCTACCTACCAACCAACCAGCCTACCAAGCCAGGTGGACAACCTACTGTGTGTGTTTATTTACTGGGTGTCTGTAAAAGAAAACAGACATTACAAATAAATACACAACATGAACTCAGGTTGAGGTTATTTGTGAAAAATATTTATTACTTAATAGCCCTTTTTTTGAAACATATGACACATAATTCAGCTGATATTTATGTAAATTGTAAAAATGAGACAAAATAATATAACGGATATAATCAAATAAACATATTGCAATACAGAAAAATAAAAATTTAAGTACACTAACAACTTTAAGTATGTTATTCTAAGAAAAAGGCTTGACAATTAGTTTAATTTATTGCCTATGAATTTAACAAAGAATATATTATAAAAATGGACATAGTTAAACTTTTTCAAAAACAGTTACCCTGTTGATCAAAAACAGTTACCCTGTTGATCAAAAACAGTTACCCTGTTGATCAAAAACAGTTACCCTGTTGATCAAAAGTTGTTCAAAATACATATATAAGAACATTTCTAAAATGTATCATTTCATTAGGCCCAGCGCTGGCACACATGAAGTTTTGCATACCATTTTCTTTTATTTTCATTCACGCACACATGAAATTTAGGACATCATATACATGGCTGTAACAGCTTATGCTAACTTTTTGGCAAAACCCCTGAATAATTTAAGGTAATTTTCAATTCTCAGAAACATGACAAAATATCACCCCCGTCTCCCACCCACACCAAAAAAGAAAAGAAAAAAAGATCATTGCACAATGAACGGACTTACATAAACATTAAATAATTACAAATTAAAAGAATATACAGGGCTCACTCTGGCAAATTTTTTGACTTAACCAATTGTCAGATATATTGAATATTTCCTTGAAAATTATTAAATGTGGATAATTTAAGGGATCTTTTATTAGCTAACGACTGAAAGTTGCAGCCACTTTGTATAAAATTAGCAATTGTCTAATTTGGCAATGGACAGGGTGAGCCCTTACTATAACAACAAATCAATTCTGTTTAATATAAACTATATAAGAAGTGTAAATCAACAATAAGCTTAGACAACAGCACTAATTATTATTATTTAATATACCTTTGCCTGTGTTGTGCATTCACAGCAGTTTTAAATTTGCAGCCTCACTCAGTCCACAGAGTAACCCAGTCCAAATGACTTGGGTGTACACTACAGTGTAAACTATGTGTAAACCAGTCCATACAGTAACTTAATTAATTAGTCCAAATGACGGTCTACAGTAACCCGGTAAACCAGTCCATTCAACTCTGTTCAAAAGACACATTTTGTTTGCAAGTTTGAGACAACAAAATAACTAGTTACCAAATAAGTTAATGCCCAGAAAAATCACTAGGAGGAGTTTTATCATCAATACCACGAGGTAAAAGTAATTACTTTTACATATTATAAGCAACCCAAAATTTATGAAATGCAAATAGGCCTAAGGCTATTAAACAGCTTAAATGGAAGTAATTACTTTCCCATTAACAAAAAAAACTTTGGACAAATGAACTTTTACAAGCAACATTGAAATTGAAAAGCGGCCTAAAACGACATACATTATCTTTGAGTGTCCAGCGTTTTGGGTGCATACACAGGGGCAGTGGACTTTGGCAGTGGCTCTTTACCCAGAATCATATCTGCAGCTTTCTCAGCAAGCATGATGGTCGGACCATTGAGATTCCCACTGACGATACTGGGCATGATGGATGCATCAACAATTCTCAGTCCATCGACTCCAATCACTCTCGTCTGGGAATCGACCACCGCCATCGGATCATCTGGACTTCCCATTTTACAGGTGCACGAGGGATGGTAGGCACTGTCGGACTGATCACGAAGGAAGTTATCAATCTGTGCATCGGTGCTGATGGCATCTCCCGGGAAAAGTTCTTTACCTTTGAACGGATCAAACGCCTTCTGTCTGAATATCTCCCTCGACAGATGTATGCAGTCCCTCATCTCCACCACATCCTGCTGGGTGCTGAGGTAGTTGGCAACAATAATTGGATGCTCGTTTGGGTCGGTCGACTTCAGCTTTAGGTAACCTCTGCTGGTTGGTCTCATGGGTCCCACGTGAAGCTGGAAGGCGTGGCAAGGCCCAATCTTCCTGCCGTGGTCGTTGACAGTCGACGGCAGGAAGTGCCACTGTACGTCAGGATGAGGGACTCCGGCTCGACTCCGGACAAAGCCTCCTGCTTCCAGGTGAGATGTTGCTGCATCACCAGTCGACTTCAGGAACCACTCAAGACCGATTCGGATCATGTTGTGCGGGAACTTCCACTGGGCAGAGTACAGAGTGATGGGTTTGGTACAAGCCTGCTGGACATACACCTCAAGGTGGTCCTGTAGGTTGCTGCCCACGCCTGGAAGATGAGCCACTGTGGATATGCCCAGAGGTTTCAGATCATCTGCGTTGCCTATGCCCGACAGCATCAGCAGCTGTGGAGAGTTGATGGCTCCGCCACTGAGGATAACCTCTTTACTAGCTCGCACCTCTTTCATCTCATCTCTGTGCTTGAACTGCACACCAATGACTCTGTTTTTATCAAAGGACAGCCGGTGGCTGAAAGCTCCAGTCAGGGTCTCCAGATTCTGTCGGTACAAGACAGGTTTCAGATAGCCAGCAGCAGAGCTCCATCTGAGGCCCTGGTGAACAGTCATGTCCATCCAGCCAACACCTTCTTGCTGGTAGCCATTCATGTCATCAGTAAAAGGGTAGCCTGCCTGCACTCCAGCATCAATGAAAGCCTGGAACAAGGGGTTAATCGACTTACCTCTGCTGACATGCAACGGACCGGAACCACCCCGATACTCATCCGGACCTAGCTCGTGTGTCTGCGACTTTCTAAAATAGGGAAGACAATCTGCGTAAGACCAGCCCGATGCACCTTCCTTCTGCCAGCGATCATAATCTGAAGCGTGACCTCGGATGTAAACCATAGCATTAAGTGACGAAGACCCGCCCCAAACCCTACCCCGTGGCCAGTACATCACCCGATTATTCATCTCTTTCTCGGGTTGTGTGTGGTAATACCAGTTGTACTTGTCGTCGCACAGGTTGTACATCAGAGCAGCCGGCATGTGTATCTTCCACGTCCTGTCTTCAGGCCCAGCTTCCAGAAGCAGAACCCGCGATTTGGGGTCCTTGCTCAACCTGTTGGCCAGCACACAACCCGCAGACCCAGCGCCCACAATAACATAGTCGTACTCCGGGACATCTTTCTTTACAACACTGACCTGCAACCTGCTCGAGGTACTGAATGTTCTAACAGACTGAACAAAAGATCTGATTGCACCCGGTCTACTACGTACATTGTTACCAGAATGTCCCACCAAGTCCTTGTCTTTGCCATCAAGATCTTCGCCGTTGTCGTCGTGCTTGGGATGCTGGACAATGTGCTGCAACACATCGCTGATGCTCTCCACAATGTGGTCTGCGTGTGGTTTCAGCTCCGACTTAGATCCCACCCCAGTCAGGACTCCAATCTTGGCCTTGACATTCGCCTGCTCGCCCATGTGCAGATCGGCCACAGTGTCGCCAATGACAACGGTCTCCGACGGCTTCACGCCCAGCTGGTCGCAGATGAGCAAGGCGTTGTGGGCGGACGGCTTGGGCTGGCTGTGAGGGTCGTCTCCACAGACCATCATGTCGACGTACTTGAGGACGCCCAGCTCTAAAAGGTCCTTCACCGCGTTCTCCCGCATGTCCTCCGTGCAGACGGCGATCTTCACTCGATTCCTCTTCAGGGTCTGGAAGAACTGCTTCACGTCTGTGTCGAGCAGTTTGGGCGAGGCCCGGAGCACGGACTGACACTCACTCCATGCCTGGTTCACGATCAGGATGGCCTCTTCATAGAACATCCCCTCTGAAATGAGCAGCTCGACAAGGGCCGATTTCACCTGCGGCGGTCGACCCTCCGCTATCAGGCCGCTCTTGATCCGCTTCGAGTCCTGACAGGCGCCAAGCACCGAATGCACCTTCGTACTGAGGTCAAGGCTGGTCATCGTTTCCAGTCTGGAAGTACAGAAAAAGTTATTTTCATATTAACTTTATAAACAAGGTCAACAGAAATTCATTTAAGGAAAGATCACAATTATCAACATTTTCAAAAACATAAAAACAAAATGGTGTGTGATGAGTGTTAATACTAATTATCTTACCTTCATGTAAAAGGGACAGGACGTAGTGGTAAAGTGCATGCCTGATGTGCGGTCGGTTTAGGATCGATTCTCGTCGGTGGCCCATTGGGTTATTTCTTGTTCTAGCCAATGCACCACGAGTGGTATATCAAAGGGCGTCGTATGTGTTATCCTGTCTGTGGGATGGTGTCTATAAAAGATCCCTTGCTGCTAATGGAAAAATGTAGCGGCCTCGGTGGCGCAGTGGTTAAGCCATCGGACTACAGGCTGGTAGGTATAGGGTTCGCAGCCCGGTACCGGCTCCCACCCAGAGCGAGTTCTTAAGGGCTCAATGGGTAGGTGTACGGCCACTACACCCTCTTCTCTCTCACTAACCACTAACCAACTAACAACTAACCCACTGTCCTGGACAGACAGCCCAGATAGCTGAGGTGTGTGCCCAGAACAGCGTGCTTGAACCTTAATTGGATATAAGCACGAAAATAAGTTGAAATGAAAATGAAATGTAGCGGGTTTCCCCTATGACTGTCAAAATTACCATATGTCTGACGTCCAATAGCCGATGATTAATAAATCAATGTGCTCTAGTGGTGTCATTAAACAAAACCAACTTTACTTAACGTAAAATATTTTAATTCCATCGGTTATTTACACTAAGGCAAAACAACCCTTAGATTACACCATAGTCAAGGTTATGAATACTGTGCCCAAAATACATATACAGTATTCTATTAACTGGAATTCCCTAAATACCAGACATGTTTCATGGTCCTTTTTTAAAAATCAGTACAGAACTTAACCTGTCTAAATCTGATACCTCTTGAAACCGGACATTTTACTTGGTCCCGAGGGTGTCTGGTTTAGAGGTGTTTCACTGTATGCCCAAATGAATGATCCACATGCTGATCTCAAAACAGTTCACCTCAAAACCACTGCAATATTAAGCTTTAATTAGATAAAAATACACAGTGGAGGATCTAGAAAATCTATTTAGGGGGGCCCCAATGACATGAGGCGGAATGCCAAGGGAACTTTAGGGGAGGTTTGGAGCGGATTGTAAAAACTTTTTTTTTAAAATTTAATATATAATAAAATTATAACTGTCGCAAAATTTAGCGGGGGCCCCCTAACAACGCTTCTGCAGCTGTTGATAACATTACTGTGTAAAAAGAGCTCACTGTGCGACGAACAGACACAAAATGTTTTGTGCCCAAAATAACGAGATCTAAAGTCCTCCCACGTAGGCAGAGTCATATTCGGACTTAAGACCAAATTAAAATGGACGTAACAAGTTAGGCAAAAGAAAATTTATTTCTGCATACCCATTTATGAGTTACACAAATTTTCAAAGACCTAGCCCTGGTGCTTATAAAACTTTTAAGACTAATAAGAGTCTGAGACACTAATATCATGACAACGCCATACAAATTGTATGTGTGTGACGTCATTAGAACTTTTATAAGCACGGACCCTGATGTATGTAACGACACTTCTTCACACATCACGCGAATGTTCTACCACCAATCTACATCCCACCCATAAAACAAATGTCCACCGTTATATTTACGACCTCATTTACGTGGACATAATGGGTTAAAAAGGAAATGGGGTTACCAGGAGTTGTGCTAATTTTTTGCCCTGGACTCAGTCACAGGCATGCCCAGAGGTTGGGCCCAGGGTGAATGTGCCTGAACCTCGATTGGATATGGGCACGTCAGTAAGAGTTCACATCAAGTCAGAGGCCTGATATACATGTGTATTTAATCCTATGACACATCACACATCAAGGTGAATGTTCTACCACCGATCTACATCCTACCCGTAATTTCTTTTTCTTTTTTCTTGCAAAACCAAGAGATGACCTACCTGTTACAGAGTTTCTCTACCCAGTCCGTGTACCTGGCATGCATACACAACAGCGTTCCGTTCAGATCGACAATAACGGCCGACACGTTCTTCAAATTCTTCTCCTTGATGAGAGCATCATCAAGTGGCTCAACCAGCACACGGTCATCCTTGAAGTAGGCGTAGTAATCCTTCCACCGGTCGTCTGCCAGAATCAGAGGAAGGATGTCCTTCACATCCTTCACCACATGGTCGGCCTCGGGCATCAGGTCTTCCGTGTCGCCTATCCCACTGAGCACGCCGATACTCCAGCCCAGCTTGGCGTTGTAGCCCATCCCGACATCGGCCTGGGTGTCGCCAACCATCACGGCGCTCAGAGGATCCACGTTCAGATGGCCGCAGATCTTCCAGGCATTGTGGGGGTCCGGTTTGGGCAGCGTGTTCGGGTCGTCTCCACACACGATGTAGTCGATGTATTCACAGAGTTTCAGTTTCTCCAGCGTGGCCACAGTGCCCTTCCGGTTATCCGACGTGCAGATGGCTATCTTGATGTTCTCCGATTTTAGGATTCTGAACAGCATGCGGATGTCGGAGACAGCTCTCAGTTTGTCGGGATGTCCCGTGTCTCCCTCGCTACAGCTCTCTTCTATAGTCTGACGAGCCAGAGTCTTCTCCATTCCTTCCTCCACCAGCACTTCGGTCAGCACGTCCTTGATCTGGGGCCCCGTCGACTCAGCCAGGAGACCAGGAAACACGCGCTTCGTGTCCTGGCAGAAACCCAGAGTGTCGAAAATCTTCTCTTCAATGTCAAGGCCACTCTTTGCCGCAATTCTTACATTTTAAAAAAAAAATGAGAGAAAAAAGAATTAAAGAGAGGAAAATTATTATAAGTTCTAAGCAAGTTTTAATTTTATGAAGAGAACCATAGCAAAAACACACCGAAGCTGGGGTTGGTTGTACCAAGAGTGGCAAAGACACCATGTTTGGTGTATTTTAACATCTGGGTCTGCAACTGGTACGTAAGCTCAAACACTGTACAGATGCCAATCTGGTAAAAAATGTAGTGCATATTCTACGTCTTCTGTTTTCAGATCTGTAGTTCATGCAAGCACAGATGAAGTGTTTTGTCACATTCTGTTCAGTGTGTTTATTAATTATCTGGTACCACTCTCTCAAGACCCAGACCTAGACCCAGCTATGGTGTGTTTTGGCTCTTACAAGTGTCATTAGTATAATGGTAATAAACACACAGTTTATTAAGGCGTTGTTGTGGTAACATAATCAGATACTATCATCTACATGATATCCTCCATTTTTTGAGAAAAGGAATACACCTAAGTATTTAAATACTAGTATTTAGATTGAAGACTATATTGCTAAGACATAAAAATATAAAATAAACAAAATAAAATAAATGTATTTCACATTTTCAAAAATCCTATTGCAAATGATCTTGTATGTGCATAGCTAATGGTTGGCCAAAATTTAAGATATGCGTGCAAGACATAACATTCCGTCATGGGAGGAGGGGGTACTGGCAACAGTCCTGATTATAAAAACATGTTTGGATCGACACTAACTTTCAGTGGTTTGCTTCTTGTATTAAAAATTCAAAGTGGATGAGATGTAGCCCAGTGGTAAAGCGCTTGCCTGATGCTCAGTCGGCCTAGGATCAATCCCCTTCAGTGGGCCCATTGGGATATTTCTTGTTCCAGTCAATGCACCACAACTGGTATATCAAAGGCCATGGTATGTGTTCTTTCTGTGGGATGGTGCATATAAAAGATCCCTTGTTACTAATGGAAAAATGTTGAGGGTTTCATCTCTAAGACTCTATGTCAGAATTACCATATGTCTGACATCCAATAGCCGATGATTAATAAATCAATGAGCTCCAGTGGTGTTGTTAAACAAAACACTTTTACAAATTCAAGTATTAATTGTTGTCAATGCAACTAATTTGGATAGCTGGATATTACTTATTTTACGATATTGTTGTTTGCCAATTTTCAATAACATGCATGTGCATGACAGGGTAGTCCATACCACGGACTTTGATATACCAGTCGTGGTGCACTGGCTTGAACGAGAAATAGCCCAATGGGCCCACTAACGGGGATTGATCCCAAACCGACCGTGCATCAAGCGAGCGCTCTACCACCGGGCTACGTCTCACACCCCCGCAGGTGTTCAAGTATTGTAAATGTATATAGTTACACGCGTGTAAGTCCCACAAATTCTGCCCATAATTTGGTATGTTCATAAAAGACGATGCTACTTTAATTACAAGCAGACCGGCACTTACTTTGAGGCAACCTGCTGCATCCATGGAACCCACATGGTGTGGAAACAGATGAGTGTTCCATCCTTGTCGAATATCACGAGCTCAGCATTCGTCTGGCTTCCTTCCACGTCTACACTCTTTACGGTCTCCAAAAGCAGCTCCCGTCGTCGTGGTTTCTCGGTAGCGGTGTGTGAGCTGCATAATGCTACTTGGTGACGCAGAGCACCTTAAAAAAAAAAAAAAAGGTTAAAAGTTTTGATTCATCATTTGATAATCATGTCAGTTTAAGAAACAATGCCCATCACTAGTTGGCAACAAATCTTGATAAGACTGGTGTATCATTTTATTGAATTATACAAAATGTACATGAAATTAAAGCACTTTATAAATTCTAATCATTGAGAATTGGTCTTCGCAATATAGCATGCAACCCCTGCAATTAGGAAAATGTCTATGGTAAATAATTTGCTGCCAAAAAATAGTGTCCATGGCATTTTCCACGGCAATTTTGTTTGAAATTCTGGATTGTACGGAAATTTGAATAATTAGTTTGTTATTTGTGTTGTTTGCCAATATGCTGTATGATTCATGTATACCAGTGGCAGTATTCATCGATTAAAAGTGACATAACAGTTAATGCTGGTAAGTTACATTATTTACGATCATGCCCGATGGTGCTGAGATACAGATACTTAGTAATAACGGTGCAGTTACTGTTTTAATAAAATTTACTTTTAATCTGTTTTTAGTTCACAAACTATATTTTATTTTTAACAATAAGAAAAAAAATACATCTTGAAAAAAAAAATATCCAATAGTCCATGGCAAAACAAATGCTGCAGAGAACGAAAAACTCTGCGGCAATCTCCACGGCATTGCTTACTGCTGCAGGCAATTACAGGGATTGCAATATGAAGATTTTGGCAATATCCATTACTAGTACAGTTTTATCAATAATTTTTCTAGGTTTGGGTGCACAACTTTAGTTTAATGCTTTAACAGCTTATAAAGTAAATGCCATGTAAATTCAAATGGTTTCCCACTTTGTCAAGGCAAGATTGAGAAAAAAGAAAAGAAAAAGAAAAGGCCCCCTTCACCAGGCTTGGTTCCCCAATTTTCATCGGCAAATAACAAATCACAGTGAAAAGTGAAACACTGTCAACTGAGATATCAAGGCAAACACATTATGGTATATTATAATAATGTACCGGTACAACAAGTCCCACAACTTATCTGGCATGACCTTAAGTTAACCAACAAAGATATACATGTATTACTGTTATGATATGCAGTTATTTTAATCATCTCAGACAGCACAATTGCAGAAATCAAGGCTGATCCAAGAATAATTAAAGGACGGGGCCAAGGGAATACAAGTTTGGAATTTTTGGTCAGGGATTGGGGGTCAGATCCACTCGATTCCCTCTCTGGAATCCGCCCTTGGAAATGTATAATATTTTACTACTCTACCAGACTAGAATCCGAAAAATATATATTGCTGCAGTAAAACTTCAAATATTCATTCATTGAAACTAAAACATGTTCTTTTTATAGTGGCAACTTTTATTTGCTTATAATGGTACTTGTTTAAACTGGATGAAAGAAAGGGTACCGTAATAAGCAAAGAAAAACTGGCATCTAGAACCGATCTAAGAATGAATGATACAGTATACATGTATATAAAAACTGGCATCTAGAACCGACCTAAGAATGAATGATACAGTATACATGTACGGGTATATAAAAACTGGCATATAGAACCGATCTAAGAATGAATGATACAGTATACATGTATATAAAAACTGGCATATAGAACCGATCTAAGACAGTTGAAAGAAGAATGATACAGTATACATGTATATAAAAACTGGCATCTAGAACCGATCTAAGAATGAATGATACAGTATACATGTATATAAAAACTGGCATCTAGAACCGATCTAAGAATGAATGATACAGTATACATGTATATAAAAACTGGCATATAGAACCGATCTAAGACAGTTGAAAGAAGAATGATACAGTATACATGTATATAAAAACTGGCATCTAGAACCGATCTAAGAATGAATGATACAGTATACATGTATATAAAAACTGGCATCTAGAACCGATCTAAGAATGAATGATACAGTATACATGTATATAAAAACTGGCATATAGAACCGATCTAAGACAGTTGAAAGAAGAATGATACAGTATACATGTATATAAAAACTGGCATCTAGAACCGATCTAAGAATGAATGATACAGTATACATGTATATAAAAATTGTTTGTCATATTTTTGTGAATTTATTTATGTGTAACAGTCACAAATTGTATAAAATCACATAGCGTAGTGGTGTTATACAGACCCTAATCTAGAATTGAAAAAGTAGGGGAAGTGACTTCTCGCTTCCCAGAAGAAAGGGGAGAAGTTTGAATATTTTGACATAAAATACTACTTCCAGTAATACAATTTAAACAAAAAACTTGTGTTTCATTAAAAACGTGATATTATAAAGCAGGGTTTCTGCCAAATATGGCACCATACCCAAATGTTTTTGCAGATTTCTCTTTTTTTTTAGTCAACCTTTTGAAAAAATTAATTACTCTTATCATTACTGTATGATTTTCTTAACCCTAAGCCTAAACTTAACCCATTTTCTTTCTAGGGGAGTCCCCCCATTCCCCCTGTTGACTGGTTGCATTCAATTCCATAGCACCATACCCAAACATTTCTTACTGGCAGAAACACTGTAAAGTTGTTGATAAGGTGTCGTTGTGTTAAAATTAAAGTATTACCGTAATTAGTATTTTATGGCATTACTGAAATAAATGTGGCCGAGGATTAACAATGCTTGACTGGTGACACGTCACTGTGAAGAAGGTCGACATTAGACTACGACATGTATTTAATCTCTCCACAGCAGAAACTGACATGAGCATTAACATTCATTGGTTGATTTTGATAATAAATTGAACAAGGTAAAACATTATTGCATCAAATCAATCGTATATTACAGTTTGCATGTGGCTGTTCATGATTACTCAAGGATATAGTCTAGCACCAAAGTTAAAACACTGTCCGACATACGGCGATAAGGTGCCAAGTCAGCCATGACAATAAACAAGTTGGGGGTCTTGACATCTGTTGTGTGATTTCGTTTTTGAAATCTGACGAGTCCAGAATATTATGGCGACTTCAACTTCCCACTACTGCTAATAACTCGGCGACTTGAGCTGACTTTTGGCGAAAACTGATTTTGCCGGCAAGATTAGGGCCTCTTTATAGTAAGTTTGTAACTGTTATACATCGACATATTCACAAAAAATTACAAAGTATTTTTATAATTACAAACAACACTTCTATTTAGTTAAAAAGACATGGAAGTTATGTTTCTAACGTCCTTTCCATGACCTGTTTTATGTAATGATGTCCCATTTGACATAATGATGTCATAAAGTCTGGACTACAATGAAACAATGAAAAATAAAAGTTTTATTTGAAAGTTGGGGCGGGATTTAGCACAGTCAATTGAGTGCTCGTTTGAGTTGCTTGCGTTGCAGGATCAAACCACGTAATTATTTTTTTCTCTCGTTCCATCCAGTGCACCACAACTATTCAAAAACCGTGGTATGTGCTTTCCTTTGTATATAAAAGATCCCTTGCTGCATTAGCAAAAATATACCGGGTTTCCTCTTATGACTACAAGTCAGAAACCAAATGTTTAACATCCTATGCACGATGATTATTTAATCAATGTGCTCTAGTGGTGTCGTTTAACATCCTATGCACGATGATTATTTAATCAATGTGCTCTAGTGGTGTCATTAAACAAAACAAACAAACTTTTTATTGAAAGTCAGAAAAAGGAAGATGCCTGATGAAAAGATGGTTATATATTTTAACTTATCCGTCAGCATTTTATTCGGACTTGGCGACCAGACGAGTATTTTTAAAGATCCTGCAACAGTGCACGGATACAGGGTAGTTCACAAACAGTATTCACAATAATCACCACAGTTCGACAGTTTAGACAGCTTCACAAAGCTTGCCTGAGTGTTAATGACCTCTGTTCTGGTTTGATATTTTTTTGACAGCTGTGGTACATGCTGAGAAAAGCATACATGAATCTCAATTAGATACACACATTACTGTACGAGTGGGAGTGCCATACAAAATTTATAGAACAAGTTTAGGAATTATTTTATTCCTGGAGTGAGAGCGAATGTGATAATTTATTTAACTGTAATTTATAATAAAGGAAATGTTTTATTTAACGACGCACTCAACACATTTTATTTACGATTAGTAATTTATAATAAATGCTGAAGTGCGATTGATTGCTACACAATCAATGTTACCATGGTAATAACTTTCAAGGAGGTCAGTTACAAAGATTCTGTATTACACATGAAATAAATAATTTCCATTTATAAGAATGAAATAACACAAAAGTAAAGTTTGTTTTATTTAACGACGCCACTAGAGCACATTGATTTTTTATCTTATCATCGGCTATTGGACGTCAAACATATGGTCATTCTGACACTTTTTTTTATAGAGGAAACCCGCTGTCGCCACATAGGCTACTCTTTTATGACAGGCAGCAAGGGATCTTTTATTTGCACTTCCCACAGGCAGGATAGCACAAACCATGGCCTTTGTTGAACCAGTTATGGATCACTGGTCGGTGCAAGTGGTTTACACCTACCCAATGAGCCTTGCGGAGCACTCACTCAGGGTTTGGAGTTGGTATCTGGATTAAAAATCCCATGCCTCGACTGGGATCCGAACCCAGTACCTACCAGCCTATAGACCGATGGCTTAACCACTACGCCACCGAGGCCGGTCGAAATAACATAAATCCAGCAACCATTTATTTATTTATTCATTCAAGTTAAATTTTACGTTTTTGTTACTCACTGCAATTTTAATACAGTTCATTACAGATTTTTCAAACAATAAATAGAACTTTTTTTTTTTTTTAAATTATCTGTGACCGTGAATAAAATACAAATTATAGTAATATCGTGAAATACCGTAAAGTGGTTTACATCGCTTCTATATACATTTTGTTTATCATTCATTGTTATTGAATTAAAAAAATAAAAGCTTTTAGAGAAAAAAATAGCTACGTTAATAAATAGAATAACAAACTTTATTACAGTTATAACAGTTGTTATCAAATTTATGTCCCATGTCAAATAATTTTCAACTGTCACTCCCTAAAGCTTATGTTATGACAAAATTAAAGTTTGTTTTGTTTAACGACAGCACTAGAGCTATTATTTGGTAATTTTGACATACAATCTTAGAGAGGAAACCTGCTACATTTTTCAATTAGTAGCAAGGGATCTTTTACATGTACCATCCCACAGACACATTAGCACATACCACGGCCTTTCATACAACACGAAATATCCCAATGGACCCACCGACGGGGATCGATCCCAAACTGACCGCACATCAAGCGAGCGCTTTACCACTGGGCTACATCCTGCCCACATTTTATGACAAATAAAAATTATTGCACTCAGGACAAATTTGATAATAACGGGTAACTTGTTTATTAACTTGTTTATTATCTTCTACCGTATGTAACTGCTATAAGCTTACAGCTGCTATACAAATTAATGACATCAGAAATGTACCATAAAGTCAATGCATTATTAAACCCCAAACCATGAAGACAGAGTTGCAGAATATTATATTTATGTAACCATTTATTGTCAACCATGTTGGTAATAAATATATTATGCAACAAAGAAACAAAATCATAAAACAATTTGCAAGTTTAGGGACTGTTCCAAAACATATCACATGGGGGAGGGGGGGGGGGGGGGCGGCAGGTAGTAATGTTTTGTTTTGTTTTGCATACCTTATCACTCACAAAATTCTAATTTAATTCAGTTATGCACAGAAAAAAAGATTGAAGCAGATCCACCAGGCATAAAGAAAAAGAAATTAGGTCATCGCCTGCCTTCCCCATATAATAAATGGAACATTCTGGATCAGCTCTAAATGATTCTAGATGTTCAAAGATATGCTGTGTCATCATAAGCAGCCTGTTTAGTTTAAAATGCTAAAGATAAAGTATGCTACCTCGCAAAAATTAAGCAATATATTATCAACATGATATATTTTAATATACTCAACTAAATTAAATACGGGCCAGTACACTTTTTGATCAGTTTTTTGCTAGTGTTACATTACATTAGCAGGTTTTGATCAGAGATGATTTGTAAAAAAACATTTAACCCTTTTGTGATATCGGCAGCAGATGGCCCATGCATTAAACATACGATTTACACAGCTAGCTTTTTAACATGAATCTCTTATGTATTAAATATCCCCTGCAATTGCCCATAACAATCGGCAATGCCATGCAGATTGCTGTGGAGTTCTTCATTCTCCACAGCACTTTTTTGGCTGTGCACATGGACTATATTAGAATAGTTTTAAAGGCATTTTTTTTTTTACGTGGACATTTCCTTAATTGTAGGGGTTGATAAAGATTAGTTTAGGATATATTAATGCAGTGAAAAGTGGGTTTTTTATTCTTTCTAAATGACTTGTAAATACGGCAAATACATAAAATCACATTATGTAAATCTTCCATGTTTGTCCAGACGCTATATAATGAATTAAATTGTAAAGTGAAAGATTTGACAACACTTAATTATTTATGACAAATAAATGCTAATTATTTTGAAAAACTGGTTAAAAAGCAAAAAAATGATCCATACATGTAAAGAGTTTTAAAATCTTTTAAAAAGTCAGTTTTGAGTATTCTCATATCAAAAATAAGTTGAATGTGTCGTTAAATAAAACAGTTCCTTCCTTCCTTTAATACAGGTGACTGGTTAAAACAGGTTTAACTGTAGTTAGCACACTTCCCTGTCATGGCTCTTACAAAGTGGGTTAGGTAAACAGGTCTCAAATGGGTGCTGAATGATGTACGTTTGCCAGCTCAGCTATTTATTTTTTTCATGTTTTTCATCAGATATAAATAAATAGGTGTACGGTATCTGTGTAGGGACGGGTATAGCCAAGTGGTAAAATGCTCACTTGATGCATGGTTGGTCTAGGAACAATCCCCGTCAATGGGCCCCTTGGGCTATTTCTCGTTTTGCCAGTGCACCGCGACTGGTATATCAAAGGTTGTGGTATGTGAGACATGTTCAACGCGCAAAAAATTAGCATGCAATGGGTTTTTGTTTTTTAAATGTTGCACTAAATATATTTTTAAAAATGCAGAAAAATATCTACTGCCTTTTAATAATTTTGTTCAGTATATTTTAAATTGCAACTACAATGTGATATATGATTACCGGGTATTCTTGTTCACTTTATGGCATTGACATTTTAGGGGCGTTTTGGAACAGAAATGTGTGTATAATATATCACTGATATTGTTAAAATAAAGATGATTTATGAAAACAAAAATTTCAGTTGCTTAACTTTTTTGTGGGGAGTATAATAAAAGTTTTTCACATTTAGTCCTTACGGTATCCCATACACAGATACAAAGTTAAAGTTTGTTTTGTTTAACGACACCACTAGAGCACATTGATTATTGCATATTAAACATTTGGTAATTTTGACATATAGTCTTAGAGAGGAAACCCGCTACATTTTTCCATTAGTAGCAAGGGATCTTTTATATGCACTATCCCACAGACAGGATAGCACATACCACAGCCTTTGATATACCAGTTGCGGTGCACTGGCAAGAATGAGAAATAGTCCAAGGGGCCCACTGACAGGGATTGATCCTAGACCAACCATGTATAAAGTGAGCGTTTTACCACTTGGCTATGTCCCGTTTCAACACAGATAACAAACACCTATTTATTTATATCTGACGAAAAACCACCGAAAAATGTAATAGCTGAGCTGGCAAACATACATCATTCAACACCTATTTATTTAACCCACTTTATAAGAGCCATGACAGGGAAGTGGCCTCAGATTACAGTTATCTTCCCATTTGGTTGTCCAAAATCCGGAAGTTTCACCGTGCAAGTAGTCTGCTGTTTGACTGTGATTATTTCATGGCAGACAGCTATGAAGTGGCAACTGTTTGACTGAAGTGACAGGGGATAGCATATAGTTTGTAAACATGTGTAACTTGTTGACATTGAAGACTTGTTTGTGGTAATTCCGGCCCATGCAAAAGTAGTGCTTTTTGTGTAAAATGGGTGTACTCCGGCCTGGTTTAGAGGGTGTGTCTGTTTAAACCAATATGCTGGGAGAAAGAGCTGGACAACAGGGGTTGTCCTTTTCAGGGTATGTGTCCCCCATGCAGACAAAGGTACATACAAAACTTCACGGGCCTGCTGATATTAATAAAAATGTTATAGCCACTAAGGCTATATAGAAACATATAGCGAAATTAATTGTGGTCTGAGGCCTGATATAGTTCACACATTACACCGGTTAAATGCTTGATTCTGATGAAAGTATTATAACCAGAGAGGTGAAATTACACTGACTGATTGTGCATACCACAAGGAATATGAAAACTAATTTATTTATTTTCTAAATATTTTATTAAATTAAAAAACTTTTTTTTTGAATTTATTAAAAATAAAAATTAAAATGTTCAACTTTTAAATTTCAATATCCTCCAAAATAGCATAAAATGACCTCTGATGTTACTACAGGTTGTTGCAATATTTTTTAACAGTTTTGAGCTAATAATTTAGTAAAAAAGAGCAAAAGTTGGATTTTGTTAGTCAATATTGAGATTTTAATTATTTTTTACATATTGAATTTTAATGAGTTTCTCAATTATTGCAATTGGACAGAAGATCCAAATATAATGAATATATCACTACTAAATGTAATTAAACACTTTAAATAAATAGTATACAGTTTTTAACAAGATTAAGTACTCTAATAATACATTTCACCTACATTTATGTAAATTACACACTTCAGTCATTTTTCAAAAATGGTCTTTTATCCTTAGAAAATCTAATAGGCTAATATTCTATGCTGTCTGAATGTATTTATTGTGTTCAGTAATCAGATGCTGGTATACTTGTCAAGTTTATTGCAGAAAATGTGCCAAAAAGGTTAACATTTGGCTTGTAATACCGTACATATGGCAGAATAATCCATAATGCATATTCAGTGGTCATTACTACAAACATCCTTCCAGTCAAGAAATACTACACTGAGGTATCCCAGACACTGGCACATGACTACACTTGTTAACAGTTATCACTGGAAACTGAAAAATATGGTGCAAGTACCTCTTGGTAGGATTTATATCAGCATTTTGTGACAAAATCTTCATTTTCAAAGTTGTCGTCAACAAAAAACATATTATGGTGTATACCTAAGTAATATCTGTAGGGCATATTCATATTAATATGCCTTTATATGGACTGTTTTGCCTTTTACAAAGTGCCTACATGTCTAATACAGTAAATGAAGTAGATTAAGTAAATACAGCAGGTCAAAATTGAATATGAGGCCTATCATGTCTAATTTTCCCTGAAATTAGTGTGTAAACATTTGTTGCAAATGGCCCCTATTTTGTGACTTTTACCATCCCTCTGACACATTTCTAATAATGTATCATGAATTCAGTCACCATATCTTTACTAAGCCTCCACTTATCATATCTAAAAGGCAAAATTTTACAGTTTTAGATTTTTTTTTTTTTCAAAAATTTTAATTTAAGTTTAATATTTCATTAAAAATGAAGTAAAATCTAATGATTGATTTTTTTTCCTTTAAATATTTCAAAATCTTTCCAAGACAACACTGTGCAGATAGAACATATGTAGAAGAAAAAATAGCTATTCATTGTATGAAGAAATTCCAAAATTTGATAAAGTTATTACATTTTGAAGTTGGTGTCCCTCAAGTTTCCATTGCTAAAATTGGCCATGGCAAGGCACTGTGGTAGGTGTTTTAACACAGCCTCTGTATACTCTCAGTTTAAAGGTAACATACCGATACTTACTGAGCATTGCTTTAATATATATATCATTGGAATGCATTAGTGTGGGCCAGTTTGTAGGGGAAAAAATGGACTGATAGGCCTCAGATTACAGTTATCTTCCCATTTGGTTGTCCAAAATCCGGAAGTTTCACCGCGCAAGTAGTCTGCTGTTTGACTGTGATTATTTCATGGCAGACAGCTATGAAGTGGCAACTGTTTGACTGAAGTGACAGGGAATAGCATGTAGTTTGTAAACATGTGTAACTTGTTGACATTGAAGACTTGTTTGTGGTAATTCCGGCCCATGCAAAAGTAGTGCTTTTTGTGTAAAATGGGTGTACTCCGGCCTGGTTTAGAGGGTGTGTCTGTTTAAACCAATATGCTGGGAGAAAGAGCTGGACAACAGGGGTTGTCCTTTTCAGGGTATGTGTCCCCCATGCAGACAAAGGTACATACAAAACTTCACGGGCCTGCTGATATTAATAAAAATGTTATAGCCACTAAGGCTATATAGAAACATATAGCGAAAATTAATTGTGGTCTGAGGCCAAGTGTGCTAACTACAGTTAAACCTGTTTTAACCAGTCACCTGTATTAAAGGAAGGAAGGAACTGTTTTATTTAACGACACACTCAACACATTTTATTTACAGTTATATGGTTAAGGACCACACAGAGAGGAAACCCACTGTCACCACTTCATGGGCTACTCTTTTCGATTAGCAGCAAGGGATCTTTTATATGCATCATCCCACAGACAGGATAATACATACCATGGCCTTTGTTGCATCAGTTGTAGAGCACTGGCTGAAACGAGAAATAGCCCAATGGGCCCACTGATGGGGATCAATCCTAGATCGATCGCGCATCATGTAAGCATTATACCACTGAGCTACGTCCTGCCCTCTGTATTAAAGGATTAAGGCCTAAAACACACTAGAGCTGAATCTGGATCTGACAAGTATGGTACCAGTTATGTGGCAACAGACAACACAGAACAAAACCCATATTTTTACACAGTCATACTTGCCAAACCTAGACCCAGATTCATTGATCTATAGTATGTTTTGAACCTAACAAAAAACACTGCCCCTTAAAAACAGTTGTTTGGTCAATGTACAGGTCAGTTTCTACTACTGGCCTGGTCCCCGTTCCACGAAGCTATCTTAGCACTACCATCGCCGTAAATACCTACCATTGCGACCTTAATTTTTTTCTACGATCGCCAGCCCGTTACACGACGCGGCGTAGCTTACTATCATCGTAAATTGCTGTGAAAATTTACAATAGGCAGTTGTAAGCCACTAACGTAGATGTAAAATGGCAGTTAAATAATGATTTGATAATTTTCTAAGAAAGATACTAACTTATTGTGTAAAAATAGATCTAATATATACCAAATACCCTTTTATGAAACTCTGCGTTTGATGAAAAACATTCTAGGCCATACGACCTTCACACGAATATACGGGAGATAATTCTCATGTCTTATGCATTCGGCAATTTTCGCTTAGCACACAAACTGACAAAGTTACTTCATGGATGTCCGATACCAATAAATACATCCAAGATGTTCCGAAAAGTCGGTAACCAATTTATTATTTAACTAATTCGCTTTTCTTTGCAAAAATATATCAATCATTAAAAGGGCACTTAAAGGGGACTACCGTAAGGTTGCTTTGTGGAACCGCTGTAAAGTATACAGTGCCAGTTGTAAAACTCACCTTAAATCACTACAATTCTTTCGTGGAACGGGGCTCTGGTGCTTATAAAACGAATCTAGCCTCGAGACTATAATAGAGTCTGAGACAGTAATGTCATGACAACGCCATACAAATAGTATGCATGTGACATCATTAGAGATTTGAGTCTAGACTCTTACACAGTGCCATGGATGATTTGGTGATGTAATATGGCGGCTCCTTAACGCACAGCTGGTGGTTTATATTTTAATTCAGACAAATGGCCTCATAACAAGGTTCGACTGTATTGTTATCAATTTAACCTACTGGCTTTCAGGTTAGGCTCTTAGTGTTACACTCAGACCATAAGGTCAACAATCAGGTGCAAGGGCATTACACAAGATACAGTCATGCCGAGTCAGCAGTTTACACCATTCACAGTATTTTATGTGAATGGTTCTTCTGTTCCAGTGTCAGGTTACGCAACTTTAAATTCACTCACTGCAAGTTGGTTACGTGGTGAACCATTACGCTGGCACAATCTAAAGTATAATATGTAATCAGTTTTGTATATGATGTACAATTATATATAATTATATATAATTATATGTGTTCTATGGATCACTGATCTGAAATAATATGTCATATATTATTACACATTCTGAAACTGAAAATTGCAAACTTCAGCGTATCACTAATTTTAGTGCTAGTTTGTAGTAAACTGATTAAGTTGCACAAATATAATTAGGTAATTTACATAATCAAACAATGGGTTGCCTTGCTTAAAAAAATATGTGCACAGACTAAAATTTTGAACTGCTGTTCCCTTGCATATAATTACTCTGTAATGATATATATTACACCACTCAGGGGCAGATCCAATTTTTTGGGTGAGAGGAGGTCTAATGAAAAAAGGGTACATGGACAAAAGGGAAATGTTTTATTTAACGACGCACTCAACACATTTTAATTACGGTTATAGGGCACCTCAAGAAAAGTTTCAGCATTATCTCCGAAACACATAAAAAAAAAAAAATCATCTAAAATTAAAAAAAAGACACAACATTTTTTTAAGGGGATAGGTCCCCTGTTCCCCCAACCTTACCATTTGCAATGGCTGAATGGCAAGGGCATAGGTTGGGGCAGGGCTTCTAAATTATAGTAGCCCACTCCCATGGCTAGTGGCATTTAATGTTGGGCTAGTAAATAACTACCGGTAATATTGCCATGCCTGACAGCTAGTAAAAACGAAATAGTCAAATGTTGCAGTTAAGTCTATTTTGTAAATATGAATAGCCTGCCCCTCCGCCCCCACCAAAGTTAGTGTTTTTAAGCTCTATCTCCCTCTTTAGGTGACATATCTGATTATTACTATTATTTAGTAAAATTATATTAACTTAAAGTAAAGTAGGGCTAGTGAATTTTTAATCGTGGCTAGTAAAAAAATTTAATCACTAATCCCATGGCTAGTGGATTTTATAAAAAATTCTAGAAGCCCTGCTGGGGTGTGTGGGGCTGACATTAAAACAATTTTACAGTGCAATAATAGGCTATTAGTCTGGTGAAAATGTAGACAAAATTATCTGCTCGATTCCTATTCGAGCACACACTCCCCTGGGCCAGACCATGGCATGGTGCGCCCCCTGAATTCAATGATATACAATTACCCATCAACGCTGGTGACTGGATATGTTGGATTTGAGAGACATACCTGACTGAGATGCTTGCAGTAACAAGGTTCTTCTGTACAGACAGGTCGCCCTGCAGATCATGCTGGTCACATTCCTCATGATGGCACATCGGATGTCACACAGTTCTCATCGGATGTCACACAGTTCTCATCAAATATCACACAGTTCTCATACAAGTATGGCATCCACACCAACTGAAATAACATGTCAACTTTACATAATAATTTTACATAACAACTTTACATAATAATTTGCTCTTGTTTAAAACATCAATGTATTTATATTCAGTAGAATTTGACATTAGTCCACAGGACAAGTACATCTAAAAATCTACTTGTCCACATATAGTTTCACTTGTACAAATGAACTGAACATTTTATTTAAGTGCATGAATAATGTCTTTGTTGCTCAAAATGAAACAGCCTGATACATTTTTACTCGTCTACTGGACAACCATTGAGGTCCATTTTGCTTCTCCGAGCAGATTTTCACTTGTCGGGACAAACGGATAAGTGGTTATTTCAAACACTGTCGAGAAATACCTCTATTTTTTCACACTGTGCTGCCCCTGTAATAATGGTCGTTAAAAAGGCTCTACTAGTTGGGAACATGATACAACAGCAGCAAACTCAGGACAGTCCCGTTAAACAACATATTCAGTACCATGATAAATAAAAAATTTGTTTAATGACACCACTAGAGCACATTGATTTATTAATCATTGGCTACTGGATGTCAAACATTCTGTAATTGCGACATATAGTCTTAGAGAGGTAATTCACTACATTTTTCCATTAGTAGAAAGGTGTCTTTTATATGCATCATCCCAAAGACATGATAATTCATACCACTGACCTTTGATATACCAGTTGTGGTGCACTGGCTGGAACGAGAAATAGCCTAATGGGCCCACCGACGGTTATCGATCCTAAACCAACCTTGCATAAAGCTTGCGCTTTACCACTGGGCTACGTCCCACCCCTTCAGTACCATTTTTGTTACAACTAATTAAAGTGTAAGTGAATTATATTTACATAATCGGCAAGTAACACATGTATTATAAGCTCTAATAATATACTGACAAACAAATGTATTTTAAACTAAATTATTTTGCAATGAGTTGTTTGTTTATGTTTTTGTTACTTATTGCAAGTTATTTATGTCAGTGTTACTTATACATCAATGATGTCAGTTTAAGAAGCTTTATTACCCCAGTGGGCACTCATAACCGTGGAGATAAAAAAACATAATTTCCCAGTGACAAATTATTAGGTGTAACATACAATATTATTGATTCCAGATTGACAGTGTATCAAGCGAGCGCTTTACCACAGGGCTATATCCCTTTCTGCAGTTTAGTAGTGAGGTACAGTGCTCACTAAATTCTAATATGTAATAATCTGATTATTTACTATATCCATGCAAGCATTATAGCAGAGGCTATGGGTTTGAATCCTTATTTATTCTTTTAGTGTTTAAAAGTTATGTAATGCAAATTCATCAAGTTTCACACTATTCTGAGACATTTTTTAATTTCTTGACATTACTTATAAATGTTTTTTTTTAAAAGGTCTCAATATAAAAATAATAAAAACTCAACATGTCTTCTAGATCAATGTCAAAACATACTTTTATAAGCTAATAAATATGTTTATTAACACAAATTTTACATATCTACTAGTACCATACCATGTATGATATCGACATGTGATGACCTCGATAATATGAATAAATATGAATCCGGGTCGTTTCGCCCTAAAACCATTTCTAACTCTCTGCATTGTTTCGCCCTTAGTCCTATTCACCCAGGGTTGGTTCACCCTAAATCTCATCCGTACCGAGTCATTTCACCCCACAAAATAAATATATTTATTATAGTTTTGAAGTATTTTTTTCTTTTATTTATTCATTATTCATTACCAAATATTAGGTAATTTTCTGTCTTTGGATATTAATGCTTTATCAGCTGTTTACTTTCTGTCAGCTGAAGCTAGGCGAAATCAACATACCGTACTCTGCGTTTTAACCTCAGCTGGGTATGTAGTATATTTAATAAGAAACCACAGCACATCAGTAGTATGCAGTGTGACTGTTCATAAATTAATTATTAATGTGAATACATTGTATATTATCTAAGGCCTGTACATATTTCATGTATATGGCTTGAGTAAATGATATTGGAAATAAACTATTATAATATTATTTTTATCTGTAAATATAAACAAGCAAAGTGTGACATCTAAAAATCAATGGATATAGGACAAGTCAATGAATAAATGTACTTTATTAACAAAATAAAATTAGGGCGAATCGAAACATGGGGCGAAACGACTCTGTTAGAGGTACGAATCGACCCTGTTCAAAACGACTCGAGTGAACTAGTAATAAGGGCGAAACGACCTGTTATCATAAAATATCGATACTACCGCTGTGCCGGTAACAAGTTTATGAAAATGTAATCAGGTTACGACGTGCAATAATGAAACGTTACCTTGGGTTTCATTACTGCCACTAGTGTTGACTGAACCAAGTTTTAAATTATATTATTATTAATATATCCTCCCATAATATGTATTCGAACAGATAAGCAAATATTGCAAATTTCTGTAATGAATTCTGAATTAAAAGCTAAATAATCTTCCTTAACTGTTCATTGCAATATAATCCACGAAACAGACATAATTATAGATGTTAAACACAAGAATGGTTGCAGCAGAAACATTTTTCCGACATAGTGTCTGGATATATTGTGAGGAAGTTACGTCATATGCTTTCGAACACATGATAGTTTCTACAAATAAACAATGTTCCGTAGCAGCACAAGAATGTGTATGTATGGTATGCCATGTCTTGGATGTGACCAAGATGTTTTGCTTCCTCATTTTTAGATAAAAAGGTCTGAAGGTCAGATTTGCTACATGACACGTCAATCTCCCTCTACAGCGGTCAGTGTTGTAACTGGGACTGAAAACCTTTTGGCAGCCTTACAGATGTCTACGCGATCGTTTATTACAGCAGAATATGCCTAGAAAGATGTTCTTGGGTGTATTGACATGATCTGGATCTCTCAGTGCGAGAAGTAGTCTAAAAAAGAAAAAGGAACCCTTACCTTCAGAAAAGGAATATTGTAGTCTCGCAGACGTTAATAAGAAATGGTCTAACCAGGCTTCCATATTTTTCTAAAAGAATCAGATTTATTTCCCTTTAAAGTGAAGGACTATTCAATATTTATATAAACAAAGCAGACAGCACATTGAGTGCAGATGTAGTCGATGCAGTAAAGTGCTACGTTTGTATTTACATGATGGTATGTACCCAAAACTTGGACAGCGATTCATTAAAACCGCACACCCTAGTTCCATCCAGCGAAAATAAATTATAATTTGGTTAATCTACAAACCTGTAACACAGTTAGATCACATTTTTATCAAATGGAGTGAAAAAGCAGGTTTTATATCGATAAATACCATGGGAATCTCCATGTCCCAATTGCTTGAAATAATTTTGAAAGTTTGTATTCTGATGTCACCGGTAGATGTTGCTCGAAGCACAACAATGCCTACGTCATGACAAATTTCACAGACTTGGGGTGCGTTCTTTTCACCTCTCCTGGACATGTTCCAACTGTTCTGTCCTGGTTGTATCCCCTCTCCAGATATCGTAGGACTTAGCAAAATTATTGGTTTTAAGGGTTTGTAACGTTTTGTATTGAAATACTTACTTGTCTGAACTTTATTGTTACTGAAAATGTTCACAAACTGTGAAGAAAAATCTCACAAATGAACAACAAATCGGATGTTGATTGCGCGAACCGTGCACGATAAAACAAACCGAACCAAAATGATAACTGTCACGTGGTATACCAATGTCTGTGACATTGAAATGAAATATCCCGTCTAAAAATAGATTAGACCTTGTCTGCTTAACGGTTTTTTCTCAAACATGCGTCCGTTTTTCAGAAATACGAAAAATGCATTTTGTGGTATTACAAACACCAGGATTACCAGGATTACCAAAAAACACTTCAGGTGAATGGAAATGTATATTCTAAATAATAAACGGTAAGTAAAGTGCAATTTTATTTGTGAAAAAATGGGTTTAATAGCGAAAAACAACGCTGTAATGGTTACCAACTAGCCGTAACTAGGGTGTGTCCCTTTAACATTATTTTTCAATTAATTAATTGCCATAATTACACACGGAAGTTTTATACGCAACATTTTTGTAGCGAACAATGCACAACTTCTTCTTGTCAATCTGCGATGTTTGTTGACGTCACACGTTCAGTATGCACGTGGAAAATCGCGTAATACGAGCTGTTCGAAAACATATGATGTTCGAATTTATATGACAGTACGATATTACACTTCACTTAGAACGGCTTTGTCCAAGATAGCCCAAGTACTCTGACTGTAAGAGAGCTAGACGGACATTTGGACATAAACACGCTCTCATTACAGTCAGAGACCAACCTATGTCTTTTTTTGGCAATTCCTGACTACCAAACGGTAGGCAACGAGTCCCGCTCTAATACCACAACAATCCTATGTTTGACGTCAAATACCTTTACATCAATCATTTTCGAGTTAAGTGATACAAAAAAATCCACATATTAATCACTAATACACATACTACAGAAAGAAACCCGACAGCACCCACATTCAGCTACGCTTCGTGACACTCCGTCGCAACAATTGCAAAGCTCGGCGATCTATTTCGAGACTGGGCGATTCCGCCTTGTGCAGCAGTTACAGGGGTCATCTCATAAGAGGAGGCAGTACGTAGCACATACTTTTGCTGTATCCTGTCGATAACACCCCAAATGTATCCTTCAAATTCAAAATGGAATCAATAATGTGTAATTGTTTTGGTTTAATGACGTAATGAAATCCAAATTCATCCAAAACGGCATTAGCCAACTCTTCCATGTTGTAACTTCGCTTGATATGAGACGGCCCCTGTAACTGCTGCACAAGGCGAAATCGCCCAGTGCGCGATCACGTGGTCTACGTCTCGAAATAGATCGCCGAGCTTTGCAATTGTTGCGACGGAGTGTCACGAAGCGTAGCTGAATGTGGGTGCTGTCGGGTTTCTTTCTGTAGTATGTGTATTAGTGATTAATATGTGGATTTTTTTGTATCACTTAACTCGAAAATGATTGATGTAAAGGTATTTGACGTCAAACATAGGATTGTTGTGGTATTAGAGCGGGACTCGTTGCCTACCGTTTGGTAGTCAGGAATTGCCAAAAAAAAGACATAGGTTGGTCTCTGACTGTAATGAGAGCGTGTTTATGTCCAAATGTCCGTCTAGCTCTCTTACAGTCAGAGTACTCGGGCTATGTCCAAGACAACATCATGATCATGCGGGACGGTGCATAACGACGGACGAAAAAAAGAGCAAGAAAAAACAAGATTCCAAAAAGAATGAAAACCCAAATATCACTAGATTATTATTTGAAACGGTTTTTATATAGACATTATGTTTCTTCCCCATGCCAAATTGCCGATGAACCGGCAAGTCGTGTATGGATGGTAAAACGATATGCGATGTTACGTAATATTACGAGGCGCATAATTTGTTTTACACCGGTCATCTATTTTTGCATTCTGCATCGATATCTGCAACAGTAAAACAGTGAGTATAACGTCTCCTGCGTGGACGAATATCAACTTAACTTCGAAGAACTGTTTGCGTGACTGACAGTAAAGGTAGATAAATGTCATCACTTACTTGAATAATGACATCGATCAGCTGTTTTCTCTTCTGACTGACAAGCTTGCGGCCAATGAGCGGAGTAATATTTAGCTTCGGTATTCGGGTTCCTTAGCACCCAATCATCCCTCATTGCCGACAATGTTGACATTTTCTAATAAAAGGGTCCGCTCAATAGTTACGTACAACAAATTTGGCATTTTTATACCACTTGTCTCATGTAACGGTTTTATAATGATACGGCCACTTACTGTCTAAAATTACGTAAAACTTTCATCAATAACCTATCTCCGTTTTCCTGACTAAAAGACCGATTAAAAAAAAAAGGGGGGGGGGGGGGAAGAATTACTCGTGGTACATTGTTTTTGTCGGTATGCTTTTGTTAAGCGCTTGCTGCTAATATGTAATTGTAGGTTTTTTTCTAAATGTGTGCTATTTTATTCTACACATTGTGCCAATGTTGAAATTGGGGAACCTGGGTAGTACCGATTAAAGGGACAGACCCTAGTTTCAAACCGTGAAAATTAACACTAAGTTTAGTTAATCTACAAACCTTTAACACATTTGGATAAAGTTACAACCGAGTGAAACATGAATATGTGAGTTTGAAATGGTAAAATACCCTCTAAAAATAGACTAAAACTCGACTCCATAACTTACTTCTCAGACGCACGTGCGTTTTTAAAAATATGAGAAATGCATTTTGTGATATTAAAAACACCAGGATAACCAAAAACACTTCGAATGTACGGATATGGAAATAAAATCTAAGTAAAGTATTATTTCAGTTATCAAAAACGGCTCTAATAGTAAAAAATATGCCTTAGTGTTTAAAAACTAGGGCATGTCCCTTTTAAAAAAATCATACTCATATATACTTACCTTTGACACCCAATAGCCGTAAAACATTTTTTATATATCTTCATAAAGTTTTAAAATATACTTACCTTGATATTTACATAATTATACAACTTTTATTTTTAATGGAAATAATCCTATTGATGTGCTTACCTTTGTTTGACACCGATCTTTATTTCTGTGCTAGGGTGTCGTTACACATCCATGTATTAATTCATTCCCAATAGCCAATGTGTATTTTGTGCTGGGGTGTAGTTAAACATTCATTCAATCATTCATTCAATTACTGTTGAATATGAAACTGTAGGCTAACACATTTTCTCTCACTAATTTTAGACCTTTTTTTTAGGGGAGGGGTGGGGAGCTCGGGTCATGTTGCCCCAGAAAATGCATTTAAAAAAAAGTCGCTTGGAGCAGGGGGATTTTGATCCCAAGACCCCCCCCCCCAACAAAAAATCCTAGCTACGCCCCTGTATACACTAGTCTCAAATTGCAACTAGACGTGTATTTATCGCATCCCCACCACAACCCATCTAATAAATGATCGTACCTTATAATCTCCATTAAAATCCAATAATTTGACTCCACTCGTGTGTATGAATCATATATAAGGCACAGTATAATTTATGTTATATTATATGATCCACGCACTGTTTAGAAGGGGAAAATTTGTAATGATTATGACCTTGACCGATGTGGAAAATTTATTCCTGTGCAGCTAGGTAGGCATACCAACTTTGTCACATCATCGTGGTCATTTAGAAAAAACGCTTGCGGTACGTGTATGATAGTTCTTGTATAAAACAAAGGCAACTACAGGCACGTGTGCAGGAATTTTAGTAGCGGGGGTCTAGATTGGCAACGAATTTTATAGCAGGGAAGGGTTTCATCCAATGTTGTTTTAAAAATGGGGGGCGGGGGTGAAATTTAATTTTTTATTTTATATTTTGAGGATATTGGATCGAATATCGCACATCGAGCAAACATATTTTGACCGATAATAATAATTTTAAAAAACCGGGGGTGACCCTTTAATCTTTTGCGACGGGATTTAGCTCAGTCGGTTGAGTGTTCGCTTGAGTTGCTTGCGTCGCAGGATCGAACCACCTCGGTGGATCCATTCACCAGGCTGTTTTTTGTTGTTTTTTTTGTTTTGTTTTTATTCCAATAAATTCACCACAACTGGTCAAATGCCGTGGTATGTTCTTTCCTGCCTGTGGGAAAGTGCCTATGAAAGATCCCTTGTTGCAGTGGGGGAAATGTAGCGGGTTTCCTCTGTGGACTACGTGTCAGAATGATCAAATGTTTGACATCCAGTAGCCAATGATTAATTAATCAATGTGCTTTTGTGGTGTCGTTAAACAAAAGAAACTTTAAACTTTAATCTCTGGGCTGGCGTAATGCAGAGATGAGTCTGAGGTAGTTATAGTCTGTTTTGTTCTACGACACCACTAGAGTACATTGATGTATAAATCATCAGCTTTTGAATGTCAAACATTTGATATTTGTGGGGAAATAGTTACGATGGAAGAGGGGAGACGAGTCCATTGATGGCAATCGATCCTGCGACCCATAACACGCCAGGCGAACACTCTACCACTGAGCTACAGCCCGCCTGCTTCTTAAGAAGAAGACTTAAGTCGACGATTATTTTAAATGTCCAGAGCCCGGTAACACAAAGCACTCGTAACAATTACGACAGACGAGCACCACACATTATGTATGGTATACGTCTGTCGTAAGTGCTACGAGTGCTTTATGTTACCGGGCCCAGGCGCGTGTGCGAGGAGGGGGGGGGGGGGGGGGGGGGGGGGGGGGGGGGGGGGGTTGGGGGGACATGATTTTTCTATCATTTTAAATTAGGGTTGGATAGAAATTTTAAGGATATGACCTTTCCATTCAATCCGCGTCAAATATCACAGCACCACCACACTATTTACTAGTAGACAACACTGCTGTTGTAATGGTAATGTGATACCGCCATTAAAAGTAAACAGGATAAATAACACTAGGCCTACGTGATAATAATCACAAAAACTGTTGATTATCCGTTATCTCTGGCAAGGTGATCTACGGGTGTAGGTTACACAGTACACTAGGCCTATTAATATACAGATACTTTCTCGTAGCCTTATGGTGCAAGAAAGAGCTTATTAGGTTATTTGGGTCAGTGTTCTAGGAATACACACATACGTGCATCACTGTAAGCCCCAATTACACGGTAAGTTCATCGACTGTAAAATATATTTTTTGTGAAAATGCTGAATTATCACTGTTTATGACTGATATGCATATGATTGATATGTTTATGATTCACGTTTCGAAATATGAGAGCTACTGGTGGAGGTGGGGCTATATATTAATTTGGTTTTGGCAAAACTAGGTTTACGATGTTTTGTGAAATTGGGCCCAGACTGGCAACTGTAGCCTATGCGAGCCACATTAAAAAACAATTCTTAATAAACAACAGAAAAGATATATGCACTTGACGTAGGAAGCTGGGAGTAGGAGGTGGGGGTGGACAGGGGGATATGTGCCCCCTCTTATTCATCCAGATATATATAGGGAAAGTAAACAAATGTCAGTCACATTCACAGAAATCTTCGTAAAAATAAGGTTAAAACGATCAAAGAAAGCAAGATTGAACTTAAACCACCCATAAACACAGCAGATTTTTAAAATGATTTTCAAAGACTGTCATTTGAAAGAAAACTTTATTTCAGAAACTATTTTTGTCTGTTCTCAGCTGTAGGCTACTGCTAACGTAGCGCTGACGTCGACACGGTCATCTGTAACCGAGACGTAGGCGAAAGTTTCCGTTACAATACCGTAACTAGGCTACTCCTACCTGGTTATTGAAGTCACACGATTGTCACGGCGTCTACTGGTAAAACTCTCTTACAGATACTTGCAAAACATTTACGAGCCTTAGGCCTATATTGTTTAAAATAAATATCTTTCTGGATGTCTGTTTATATATTTATTAAAACTCAAAATGCAGCTTATATTTTTAACCAAACAATTTTACAATTATAACATTTATTTGCTCAACTTATAACACGATTGCAAGACATCAGAATTGTTATATTTGTTTTCCAAAAATGTTGTCTGTTAACATTAGTTCTCGAGGACTCCATTTTGTACTTTGCTTTACACAGAGTTGAGAATTAGCAGTCGCCCGGTCGCCACAGGCGACTTTTATTGGCTAAGGACGACTAAGAAGGTTACAAATGTAGTCCGTTGGGCGACCATCGATTTTAGGGTCTGGCGAGTATACTACCAGTTAAAAATGAAACGCACTGAAACTATAACTGCGTCTGTGCTGGCGCGAACCACACCAGCAGAATATGTCATGTCATGTCATAGGGTTTTACGTGCACATTCAGAACAAGCTGTTGTATCGCACGCCTGTCGTGGGTGCAGGAGCCGGTCTTGGCCGGCTCCTCCGTCCATGACAGGAAAGGTGGGGGGAGGGGAGAGGAGGGACCGCCTGCACTGACAGGTGCAAGGGAGCACCAGCAGCCCGATCAAATCGGTAGCAGGCGGGTGGGGGTGGGGGTGGGGGTGGTGCTATGGAATTTGAATGGAGCAGTTAAATGCCAAAGAGAAAAGGGTGCACAATTTGACTGAGGGAATTTGGCGCAATTTTGAACGGTCGGTCGAAAGGTAATGCAGAATACATAGAACATGCATTATATTTTGACATCGCCAGACTCAGTTTCTGTAGTTTTGGGCCGGGTCTTTCTAAAAATGGAGCTCAAAACGTATTGCAGACATTGCATGTATTTTTAAAATCTGGAAGTCGTCGGCTTATTGGAATGAACTGGATACGCCATAATTATCTAGAAGACAATTGTTATTCAATGAACTATGGTAAAAAATTATCATATTTAATGAGCTTACATGATGACATAACCGTCCAAATATTACTGTAATAAACAATAAGTATGTTCCTCATATGCCATTGTGTAACTGAGCGTAATGAAGTTCTTTTGTTTTTTCAGATTTATTTTTCTTTCGATATTTATTTTATTAGAAGCCTATTACTGTTGCATTCACAATATCCAAACACACACGCACGTATTATTACCTTTTAATGAGGCAGAAAATATTTTTTTTTAGGCTATTGTTCGTTTGCGTCAGTTAGCATGTAACTTCATAATGAATAAACATAAAATTCATATAAAAACATATTAATTTATTATGATTAAAACCCATGCCATCTCAAGTAACATTTGTTTGGGGGGGAAGGTTCTAGGTAAATTAATTTTTTTTTTTTTTTTATAAATTGCCATCAAACTGCATAGGTTAAATCTTCTTTTCTAATTTAGATTTTAAGACAATTGTTAGAACATCCAAGGTAATATGAACGACAAAACTGTAATACATAATCAGAGCCATATCTCTGTACAATGCAGAGTCGAATTGGGATTTGGTAAAATAGTGGATGATTCCATGGATCTCTATGTACTGCCTCGCCTGTAGGAGGACAGCCACTCTCGAGGATATCCTTTACTGGATATTTCACTCCTCTTGCATCGCCACAAAGGTTATGTCATCCCTCTTGCGTTGTCAGAGGACTGCCACTCCCATACTAGTTTATTTAAAACACGCTCAGTTCTACCTTTAGTCTGTGCTGCAATACATTTTACTTCATAGACAATGCAAGTCAAATTGCATACCTTCGCTATTCTAGCATTTTGTCTTCACCCCTGTATTAAAAAATGAGATTTAATCTGCATAATTTAATGGTAATTTGTAAAGAAACATTTTTATTTATATGGGATTTCTTTTTCAGAAAATTTTATTTGAGTTAGTATGGGTTTAAAACTTAATACTAGTAACATGTTTTTATATGAATTTTAACTCTTCATTATTTATCGGTTTACCGTTGAAGCAAACAGACTAGGCCTATATACGGTGAGCACATTGTTATTATTCAACAAAGAACATTCTAGTTTTTATTTTGGCTGTGCAATTAAATTTTAATGTGATAACTGAAGGACTAGTTGAATTTGAGAAGGGCCAATAAGATTTTTCTTCAACTGGCCCTGCTGGCGACCATGATTTTCACGTTAATTTTCAACTCTGTTTACAATAGTTATAATCACTAATGAATTATTATAAGTACATGTTTTGTTGAACAATATGTATAGGCTACATGTTTTGATAAAACATTGAAAGGTTTTGTGTTGGAAAGTTTTGGCTGTAAGCTATACCACTAAACGTTTCACTCGCCGAAACAGGTAACGTACGTAGTTAACAATATTAAATTTTACGGCTGATGCATGCTACGTTTTGACGCACGTTCGATAAACGTTGCTACATAGGGGCCAATTTAGTGCTTTGGAACCGAATGGTTATGCTCTCCAAAACGAGTTCACCCATGATACTTTAATTTAAATAGAACTACACTGTCCAGAGGCTAGGAGGGCAGACAACTCCAGGCGAAAAGTCTTGTAGATCAAGTGAAAATGAAAATTGACAGTTTTGGACGAATGGAAATGGTGTCTGATCGAATCAAAAGATGACTCGGAATGGGGGTGCGACTTACAGTTATGACTGGATGAAACGATATGGGGGTTTTTTTCTTCTTTTTTGTGGTGTTTTTTTTTCTTTCTTTCTTTTTCTTGTTGTCCCTGCCCCTCCCCCGCACTAAAAAAAAAAAGAGAAGACATTAGGGTCTGTGATTAGTTTTGTTGACTTTGGGCCTGCACTTACAGAAATGCAATAAACGAAAATAATTATAAAACGAATGTAATAAGAAAAACATGACATTCATTCGATATATTATAAAAACAAAGTAAAACTTCCCAATGTATTTGATGGTTGTTCGCATTTTAGCATGAACCTTCAGCGTCTTTTGTGCAAGGGGAAGTACTTTTCTTGACCACACTTATTACTCCCTTCGGAGTCTATAGTCCGTTCAACAGGGATTTACAGGAAGTTATTTATTTCTGTGCGGATTTATTCTAAATTAGACATAAGAATAGGGTTTGTTTTTGTTGTTGGGTTGTTGTTGTTTTTTTTTTTTTTTTTTTTTTTTTTTGGGGGGGGGGGGGTTCTTGGTTACTAAATTCCGGGGGGGGGGGGGGCGTTCCCTGTGTTGGGTCGCTGCAATAAAGCATACATTGACTGATTAAAGGGACATTCCTGAGTTTGTTGCATTGTAAGATGTTTCTGAAAAATAAAATATTTCTATGAATTAAACTTACATATTAAATATATTTTCTTGTTTAGAATATCAGTGTCTGTATATTCAATGTGTTTCTGGTCATCATAATATTTGTAAGAAGCTAAAATTGGATTTTGAATTTTGTACGTTCGAAAAAACATATTTTAGGAAATAAAATGAAATTTAACCTCGTACAAATATTAGAACAATCAGAAACACGTTTAATATACAGCCACTAATATTTTATGTAGAAAAATATATTTGATATGTAATTACAATCGTTAAAAAGTCTCTTTTACTCGATAACATCTTTAAAATTGCAGCAAACTCAGGAATGTCCCTTTAATAAAGCTGCTAAAAAGAGCGGCTAGGCTAATCCTTGATAAACCACTGCTAAGTCAATCAGCAGATCTCTTTAAAGGTAGGGTCAACTCCAACAAGAGCCTTATGTGTTGGAAAGATGCATACCTGGACCACCAACACACGCTGACACTTTAACAAATGAAAAACGCGTAATTTTAGAGTTAATGAAAAACCATGATTATTCCTGCTAACTAGGGGCAGCCATTTTGTTTTGTTTTTGTGAAGTCCGATGGTATAGCTTGGGGCGAAGTGACATCAGCTCCATCCATCTTCTCTATGCACAGTGTAAACAAACACTCTAATTTACGACAAGGTGCTTCGCTTTCATCAACCTCACTTGTAAAACAACATAAATGACTTGATAGTATAATAAACTATTTAACTAAATATATTTCAGGTTACATCAATAGAACGAAATGGAGTTATAGTATTTTTATTTTTTAAAGAATCCAAATAATTTTTTTTATACTATTAGGCCTATTGGTAGGGCACGTTCGAGCAAAAACTACCACTCACGATACCGAAGTGATATTTTTCTTTTCTTTGGGACGACGTAATTGGTCAGTTTTGTGGTTTTAGATGGGAAAGTCTACTTAATCAAGGGTTTTACAGAATTACTTACAATAATAAAGCAGGGCGGTTGGTAATGTCCATTACGATTTGAGGTGTATCCGCACTGTTATCACACAATACCCTGTGATCTTCATAAAAGAGGCACATCTTTTTTTAGTCTGTCTAGACACAGTGTCTGGGGACCGTCTGAATATACACCTACCAATCAGGAACCACAGAAAGGCCACAGAAAGAAAAGACCAATTAACCAAGAAAACACACTGATTATTGTTTCAATACGTGGGTTAATTTATGTACGAAACATAATACAGTTATTTCAACACTTTGACAATAGTGGTTTATTTTGTATTGAAAAATAATATATAATTGGTGCTGGCTTACTAGGATGGATATAATTACAGAACATTGCGATGCATCTGCAAAGATCAGGTATGTTTTGTTTCTTCAGTTTGAAGACTAATTCCTGACGTTATACGTTAGGTATTACATAACCACCAGCTCGCTGGAGGGCGTATTCACTGGGATGGTACAAAATGGCTGCGCCTGTTATATATAATAGCCGTCACATTTAACTGTTTTATTAATTAACTATACGATTATACTTGTTGGTATTAAACAATAATGTGCATTATATATCGTTGAATATGCATACCAGGCCAAATGCCTTAATTGTCCCCATCTTTAAGGAATTACAGTGGTTGCCTTTTGATTATACTTTATAGGTGAATATACCATACACAGTGTTTTTGCCAGAAAGAAATTTTTGGGTATGGCCCTAATGGAATTGAATGCAATCACAGTCAACAGGGGGTATGGGGGGCCTCCCCCAGAAAGAAAATGGGTTCGGTTCAGGTTAGGGTTAAGAAAATCATACAATAATGATAAGAACTTTAAAAAATAAAATCTGCCCAAAAATTTGGGTATGGCGCCATACCCGTTTTACCCTCTGGGCAGAAACCCTGCATACAGGTACATTAGTATGTATATAAGGCGTTGAACAATTTGATACCTGCATATATAAGTGATTATTTCATACCATCATCAGGCTCAAATAAATATAACCTGAGATCAGCAACACATAATAATCGATCTTGTATTGCCAAGACCCAACACTGAATTGTATAAACACTCCTTCAGATTACAATCCCAGATTCTATTTTTAAAAAAATGTATCCTTACCTTAATAATAATAATAATAATAATAATAATAATCTTTATTTAAAGAAGGTTACACAAATAGTAGTACACTAATCTCCCTTGTGGCCCTTGTACCACATTCATTACAACATAACGTCATCCCATTAGTCCAGCCGTAGCAATGTGAGTTTGTTCATTTCTCGATTAACCTAAAAAAACGTTGTCAGGGAACGTCATATCTGATAACCTTGTTACTTTATATTGATAGTTTGTCAAACTGAGCGTTATTGTTTAAGAACCAAAAAATTATTTGAAATAAAATATGAACTTGTAGTGCTATTATTAGTAAGTATGTTTCAAATTTAATTATAAGTATTGTCTGTTATTTCTTTTACATTCATCTGGGTATGAAAAAGAAAATCATCAGCAAACTTATGTGAGAATGACGGTTTGCAGATGTACTTTAGTATTTTAAATAATGGATAATTTTAAGTTAATCAATGGAAAATAGAACAACAGTTTTAGAGATAAAAAGTTGCTATTTAATTCCATATTACACTTTAAAAACAAAAACAAATATGATATGTTCATTGTAATTAATTGACCAAATTTGACATTTCTGATTTAATTACACAATTAATTTACGAGGTTAACTTTAGATAGATTGATAAAACGGAGAAATAAAGAGTCTTTAGACTTATGAAGTAGTGGTCAATAAACATTTATTACTATGTAATTACATTACATTTAAGATTATGTTATTAATTTTTTTTTTTAATGAATATTAATTCACATTTATTTTCCTCTGCTTTTATTTTTTTCACTGCATTAATCATGATAAATTATATTTCTTACACACCCTTTGGTGAGAACACCACGTGTTATGATCTCATATGGCAATAACACTTCTATATAACTGATTTAAAAACATACAATTGGCTGCTCGTTATATTATTTAAAGGTGTATTCTCATTGTTAGAAGTTTAATATTTTACTATTTTTGTCTCGCCTAGACAAAATCATTATTAAAAGGTGAAATATAAGTATTATTTTTCTGCAGCAATTTTGATCTTTGGCTTCAATACTTAGTTTTTGCATGTACTACAAGTCCTAGACTAATGAAACTTGGTTTATAGTTGTACCTATGCATGGATCATCACAATACATTTTGATTTTGTTTTTAATTTAAAAAAAAATAATTTAGTTTTAAAATTTTAATTAGTTCATGTTAAATTTTTGCATTGAGGTCTATTTCTTGCAAACCATATAGGTTCTAGATCAATGAAACTTGGTTTATATCTTGTTTTAAATGTTTTTTAACTTAATTCTTTGAACAGAAACCCCACTTACCATGGTGAAAATATGTGTGATTGGAGCAGGGATTGTTGGGTTGAGTTCTGCAACAATCACGCAGGACCGTTTCCCGGAAGCCACAGTGAAAATTATTGCCGATCGCTTCGGTAACGACACCACAAGCTGGGGTGCTGGTGGACTCTTCAGACCATCTTTGAAACACATAACAGGGACAAGTCCACAGACTGTCAGGTAAGAAGATACAGGGCTCGATTGTAACAATTTGTCACCCGTAACAGTAGTGGATCCAGGGGGATGTCCAGGAGTCCGGGACCCCCCCCCCCCCCCCCTCTTTTTTGTAAATTTGAGCATGTGTTCAGCTGTAAGAGGCACACTGTGTAAAAGGAGAGATGAGTCATCACATTTGGACCGACCTTTCAGAAATCCTGCATCGGCACCTGTGTAAGCTTATGAGATTGGTTGGGGGGGAGGGAGGGACAACTATTCCCCCCCAGCTGAAGAAAATCTTCAAATTCAGACAAAAGCGATGGAGATATTTGAGTAAAATGAGCAGGCTTGAAAACTGTTCACGGTGTATTGTCATCATTCTACTAATTGTTTTTACTACAGGTAGATTTGGGAATTGGTTGGAATTTCATCAGCGATAATCTGAACATTATAATTTGGTTTGCACCAACTGATCAGCTTCTGATTATGTTAGAATTACGTGAACGTCAGAAGGATTTGTATTTTTAGTACAGGACCACGTACTTATTGTCACAAGGGTAGACCATTTGATTCGCTTAATTTTCCCTTTAATGTTTATTCATTATCTGTATTGTTTATATACACATAAAAAATAAACCCAAATTTTAGCATATTTACATCAAATTTATCATCTAACCTGTAAGAACAGTTACAGGTAACATTTTAAGTGACAGTCGATTATGAACTATCTGCATTCCTGTGAATTTTCACGAGTAAACATAGTTAGATCTACAAACATTTAAGGGTCCTAGATATTGTTCGGCAAAATTAATGTTCAGCTGTATCAGTGGTTTAGTGGATAAGCTGCTGGACAATCAAGCTGACGACAGTGGTTCAAATCCCTTCAAAGCTGGCTCACACATTCATTCATCTTTCTCATCTATTGCCCTCTGCCTATCATTCTCATTATCTTACCAGTAATATAAAAAAAACTTTCCAATTTCTCCCACAATTTCAATCTGTTTCATCCCTTTCTGTCAGTTTCCTCTGACTCTACCTTCTGAGCTGTCCACACCATCACCTACCTGTCTCAACTTTCTCCACAGGTGCAGTCTCTGTGTATTTCCCTGCACCCACCTGGCATCCTCGTCCTCTGCCACTAATAAAGCTGGTCTGACCCACGGCACTAACTAATGACCACTGGTAGTAGGGATGCATAGTAGGTGGTTACAAGTGCCTCTTAACAATGCCAGAAGTAACTACTGAACACTCCCCGAAGTGGTCAGACTAAGCCCACAGCTAAAAGTTGATGGGGAATGGCAGGTGTGTGACACAGATAGCCACAAGAGACAAGTACCTGTTGCAGTTGGAGAGACAAGGACTGGGATGTGGAGGCGGACAGCGAAAGAAGTTGAAAGATAGGAAGAGTTGCCAGATCGGGAAGAAATGAGATGGAATTCAAAGGAGAGAAAGGAAAGGGGGCACTGGGATAAAAAAAAATTGAAGAAAAAACCCAAGACAATTGTGGGTTGCTAGTTATTGTGCTCCTCCATAGAAAATGTATTTTAAAAAAGATTTCTATAATGAGTTAATGATAGGAACAATATTATTAAGTGTTGGTAGCCCCACTCCCATGGCTAGTGATATTCAATGCTGGGCTAGTAAATAATTACTATTGCCATGCCCGATGGCTAGTGAATTTTTTGTGTGTCAAATGTTGCAGTTAAGTCTATTTTGTAAATATGAATATTCTGCCCCAACCCCAATCCACCAATGTTAGTGTTTTTAAGCTGTATCTTCCTCTTTAGGTGACATATGTGATTATTACTATTATTTAGTAAAATTGTATTAATTTAAAGTAAAGTAGGCCTAGTGAATTTTTAATTGTCGCTAGTAAATTCTTTTAATCACTGATCCCATGGCTAGTGGATTTTATAAAAATTCTAGAAGCCCTGTAATATTATTATTATTATTATTATTTAAATGTATAAATTATAATATTTGTTTTATTACACAGAAAATGGTGCCATGCCTCATGGGATAGATATATTGGACTTGCTCAGTCAAGTCTGGCAAAGGAAACTGGTATCTCTCTAGTGACTGGGTTTGTGGCATCGAGAGAAAACGAGGTTGGTATACAAAGTTACAGTTTGTTTTGTTTAACGACACCACTATAGCACATTGATTTATTAATCATCTGCTATTGGATGTCAAACATTTGTTAATTTTGACATATTGTCTTAGAGAGGAAACCCGCTAAATTTTTGCATTAGTAGCAAGAGATTGTTTATATGTACCATCCCACAGACAGGATAGCACATACAACGGCCAGTCGTGGTGCACTGGCTGGAGTGAGAAATAGCCCAATGGGCCCACCGATGGGGATTGATTCTAAACCAACTGTGCATCAAGCAAGTGTTTTATCACTGGGCTACACCTCGCCCAGGTTGGTATACATACATCTATTGGATTTCAAGTCCTGTAACATGGGATAGGATATTTGATATATCAGTCGTGGTGTGCTGGTTGGAATGAGAAATAGCACAATGAGTCCACCGAAGGGGATCGATCCTAGATTGACCATGCATCAGGCATGTTTTTTTTCCAACACCATATAACCGTAAATAAAATGTGTTGAGTGCCTCATTAAATAAAACATTTCCTTCCTTCAGGCAAGCTTTTTACCACTGGACTACGTCCAACCCCACATGATGACAGATCTGTATGTTGTATGAAAGATAAAAAGTTAGGGCCAAATTTACAAAGCCTGTTTATGTCTTACACGCATTTAATTTACTAACTACATGTACATACATTTACAATGGGTAAACATTCGCATCTAAGAAAAACACATCCGCACAATTCATTAATTGATCATCGGCTACTGGATGTCAAAAATTAGTAAGTCTGACATAATGTTCAGAAGAAGCCCACTACATTTTTCCATTTGCAGCAAGAGATCTTTTGTATGCATTTTTTTTTTACAGACAGGACAGCACATACCACATTGTATGAAAAGTTTGTTTTGTTTAACAACACCACTAGAACACATTGATTAATTTATCAGCGGCTAGTGGATGTCAAACATTTGGTAATGACTTGTAGTCATCATGGGAAACCTGCTATAATTTTCCATTAGCAGAAAGAGATCTTTTATATGCACTTTCTCACAGACAGGAAAGCACATACCACAGCTTTGACCATTTGTGGTGCACTGGTTGGAACAAGAAAAAACCCAATCGGTTGAATGGATCCCTCGAGGTGATTCAATCCTGCGACGCAACCACCTCAGGCAAAAATTGTATGACGGCAGCTGATGAAAGGGGAAAAAGTATTAAATGATGTTCTTATAATATACTAGTGGAAAAAAGTAATTGTGTAACCTAAAAAATCGGATGAAAATAAAACCGCTCAGTATTTTAGCCTGATGTTTTGTACATGTTACCAGTGAATGCACCGCCACACAATAGCTGGGTCAATGCTGTATTTGCACGTGCAGTTTTGCTTCTGGGACATGAACATGTTTTTCCCTTTTTTTTCTCCCAACATGTTACTTTTCAAGTTTTTGTCGACTTTTCAACTGTCGGGTCATTGCATGCCAACCGGGGGTACAGAAAAGCAGGTTATTTCTGTTGAAAATTGTAGCAGAGCAATGCCCAGGCTAAACGAAAATGACCGCCTTCGCGCAATTGGCATGATCCAGGCTGGTATGCGCTGTCGCTACGCAATTTGGTGTACACATAAACAGTATTCAGGCTTTGTGGAGACGTTATCAACATGTTGGTAATGTCAGAGACCAACAACGTGCAGGCCGTCCACGCGTGACGTCACGACAGCAAGACAACCACATCAGACTCATGCACCTCAGGAATCGATTCCAAACGGCAAGTCTGACAGCGCGGACCATTCCTGGATTGCGTGCTATTAATCCCAGAACTGTACGGAATCGATTACGTGAACATGGTATCCTTCCGCGACGCCCGGCTGTCCGTTCAGTTTTGCTAAGACGTCATCGTGTAGCACGTTTGGCTTGGTGTAGAAGACACTTGCACTTTAATCGCCGTGACTGGGCGGGTATACTGTTTACGGACGAGTCCAGGTTTCACTTGGACAGCAGTGACGGTCGTTCAAGAGTGTATCGTCGTGTTGGAGAACGCTTTAGTGACGCCTGTGTTGTGGAGCGACGTGTGGAGCGACGTGCATTTGGTGGAGGCAGTGTCATGGTTTGGGGTGGCATCACGCCAACTGGACGAACACCTCTTGTGGTCATCGATGGCAATTTGAACGCTGTACGCTACCGTGACGACATTATTCAGGCTCACGTCATCCCATTTGTGCAAGGACAGCAACGTCACATCACGCTTCAGCATGACAATGCTAGACCTCACGTCGCCCGGGTGGTAATGGATTTTCTAGCACAGCAGAACATCGATGTGTTGCAGTGGCCTGCGGTCTCACCCGATCTTGCACCAATCGAGCACGTCTGGGATGAGATTCAACGTCGTGTACGTGCACTGCCTAACCAGCCGCTGACGTTGAGAGCGCTTGGTCAGACGTTAGTACAGATCTGGAACGGCATTCCCCAGGTATTCTTCAACAATTTGGTAGGCTCTATGAGGCGACGGTGCCAGGCCTGCATCGACGCAAACGGTGGCCATACGCGCTATTAACTTTGTGAACTGTTTTTTTACCCCCCATGTCTTTCATCCCCAATACCGATGAAATGACGGATGCTGTGACTTTTTAAATGAATTGACGTTTTGCTTAATTGCCTAATAAATAATGCTATATGATCATTTTATCGTTTTATGTCTTGAAATTATGTTTTTATCAACATGATAACCATACACAGTTACTTTTTTCCACTAGTATATATTGAGGCAAGATTGCAGGTTTAATAATGATTTGATTTGATTAACATTCTTAAGTTGGAAATCTTATAAAAAAAATCTTGTTCATAAATCCAAATTGTAATTATTTATACACGTAAAATCTCACTAATTTATATTTTAATTATTTATTTTGTACTTTCTCTACAGGATTTCATGTTCAAAGAGATAACGATTAACGCTCATGACCTGTCAAAGACAGAGTTGAAACGATTACAGCTTCCATACAAGTAAATATACATATTAGTTTACAGTCCTCAAGATAAGTATGTAACCAATATTTCGTTCACGACAAAATTTTACTTCTCAATGCATCGTTTTCACTATTTTCTTAAACGAGGGTGTTTTTGGTAAGAAATAGACAAAAATATGTCTAAACAAAATAACAAATATCATAATGCTTATATGGTAATTAAAAATGTAGTTTAAATCTTGTTAACATTTTGCAGAATTTCATCTTGTGAGAATTCAATGGATCCTACTAAACAGACGCTTTATACTTAAAGGGACATTCCTGAGTTTGCTGCAATTTTTAAGATGTTATCGATTAACAGAGACTTTTTAACGATTGGAATTACTTATCAAATATATTTTTCTGCATACAATATTAGTGGCTGTTTATTAAACATGTTTCTGATTATTCTAATATTTGTACTAGGTTAAATTGCATTTTATTTCCTAAAATATTGTTTTTTCATACGTGTGAAATTATTTGAAGACAAAATCCAGTTTGGGCTTCTTACAAATATTAAGACGACCAGAAACACATTGAATATACAGACACTGATACTCTAAACAAGACAATATACTTAATATGCAAGTTTAATTGTAGAAATATTTTGTTAGTCGGAAATATCTTGCAATGCAGCAAAGTCAGGAATGTCCCTTTAAGTCATTTCTTGCTCTACTTGTATACAGCTCTTCTCATAACTAATTATACAATAAAACTTTTAAAGCCCCTCATGTAGCTCCACACTTTAATCAACCTGAAACACTATTATGTTTGTCACCTGCTTGAAAAAGTATCCAATCAGGATAAAAAGAAACTTAACATAGCAGAGTCCCTTTGGATTCACAGGCTGCATTCAGTTTGGTCACATGGTCTAAATGAAAATCATCCCAGTGGCTTTGGGTAGCCCATGACTCTCCCTTTGTTGTTTTAATCAATCCCAATCATGACCAATTTACCTGATTAGTTCCCTTTGTTTATTTAGCTTGTGTTGTTTTATATTTTGTTCACTTATAGCCAGTCTGTTTTTAACTTCATTTCATTTGTGTTTTATTCCCCTGAGGAAGTTTAAAGTTTTTAGATAGTTTTAAAGACAATTTTATTATATATCTTATAATTATGAATTAATAATCTATAAAAATGTTCTTGTTAAAACTTTGAAAATTGACTGAGCAATATCAGTTTATCACATAATTACCTGCTAATCGGTTATGCTGAATACTGCTTATTTCAAGGGCCGAGTGTATCTGACAAAACTTCAAATAAAATGAGAAATTTAATAGTTAATTATTATGTTTAAAGGGAGAGTAAACTAAAACATGAGCCTTATCTGTTGGAAAGATGCATACCCGGACCACCAACACATACTGACACTTTAACAAATGAAAAACGCGTAATTTTAGTGTTAATAAAAAAACGTGATTATTCCTGCTAACTGGGGGCAACCATTTTCTTTTCGATGCATCCAGTACTCTAGCTTGGGGTGAAGTGATATCAGCTCCTGACTAACTCCTGTATGCACAGTGTCAACAAAAGCAGTAATTTACGACAAGACGCTTCTCTTTGATGTACCTGACTTGTAAAACACCATAAATGACATGATAATATAATAAACTACATGTATTTAACTAAATATATTTCAAGTTGCATTAACGGAACAAAATGGGCTTATAGTATTTTTCTCTGTTAAATAATCCAAAGGACTATTGGTATACTACTTTGGAGCAAAAACGACGACCCACAATAACCAAGTGATAATTTTCTTTTCTTTGGGACTATGTAAATGGTCAGTTCTATAATTTTAGATGGGAAAGTCTACTTAATCAATAGTTTTACAGAACTATTTACAGTAATAAACCATGTCGACTACCGTTTTAGGGGCAACAGGTAATATTATACAATACCGGTATGTATTTTTGTGTCTAGACCGTGTCAATTAATTGGCTCGTCTGGTTACCTGTGAAATACACACATGCCAATCAGGAATCACAGGTAGAGGCAACTAACAGAATAGACCAATTAATTAAGAAAAAACTCAGTGTATCATTTCAGTATGTAGGTTAATGCATGGACAAAACATGGTATAATTATTTTGACTTGTGTAACCACTTTAATAATGGTGATTTAGTTTGTATTGAAAAATAATATATACTTATTGCTGGCTTACTGGGATGTATATTATTACAGAACATTGCAATACATGACTATTTTATCGTCCCGCAAAAACCAGGTAGATTTGTTTCTCTAGTTTTAAGACTCATTCCTGACATTGCGTTAAGTATTACGTAACCACCAGCTCACACGAGAGCGTATTCACTGGAATGGAACAAAATGGCCATGCCCGTTATATATAATAGCCCTCACATTTAACGATTTTATTAATTAAATATAATAATGTACTTGTTGATATTAAGCAATAATGTGCATTATATATTGTTAAATATGCATACCAGTCCAAAAGCCTTGCTTAAACATTCTTTTAATATTAAAGTTTCCTACAGATGATATAGTAATCAAGAGGGGTTAAGGCAACACTGTTGCCTGTCTGTCCGTTCATCCGTCCATCCATCCGTCTCCTCTCTTCCTAAAATCTGTCCTTTCTTTCTTTCTCTCACTCTTTTTTTTTTCTCTACTTTTTCTGACCATCTCTATATCTTTACTCCCCCTATCTCCCTCCTTCCTTTCTCTCTTCCACTCTTTCCCATACTTCCCTCCTCATCCTTTCTTTCTCCCACTTGGTCCATCTCTCTCTCTCTCTCTCGCTCGCTCTCTCTCTCTCTCTCTCTCTCTCTCTCTCTCTCTCTCTCTCTCTCTCTCTGTCCCCCTTTTCTCCCACTCGGTTCATCTCTCTCTCTCTCTCTCTCCCCTTTTCTCCCACTCGGTCCATCTCTCTCTCTCTCTCTCTCTCTCTCTCTCTCTCTCTCTCTCTCTCTCTCTCTCTGTCCCCCTTTTCTCCCACTCGGTTCATCTCTCTCTCTCTCCCCTTTTCTCCCACTCGGTCCATCTCTCTCTCTCTCTCTCTCTCTCTCTCTCTCTCTCTCTCTCTCTCTCTCTCCTTTCTCTGTCTCTGTCTCTCTCTCTCCGTCTCTGTCTCTTTCTCTTTCTCTGTCTCTGTCTGTTTTAGGTTGTTTTTATGGATGTTATCTAGATTTGTCAAGTACAGCAACCATGATAAAGACACAACCACAAGGAATTACTGTTACAATCATTTTCTTATTTCAGTTTTGGAGTCTCATGTACAACTGTGATCACAGAAGTGACCAAATACATGCCATGGTTAATGAAGCGGTAATATACCTGTGTGTGTATGTGTGTCTGTGTCTGTGTTTGTGTGTGTGTCTGTGTGTGTGTGTGTATCTGTGTCTGTGTGTGTGTCTGTGATGTGTGTGTGTGTGTGATGTGTCTGTGTGTGTGTGCATGCGTGCGTGTGTGTCTGTATGTGTGTTTGTGTATCGTGTCTGTGTGGGGGGGGGGGGGGGGCTCAGATTTAATGGTGGCCATGCGGCAAATTTCAACAATGCCCCAGTTATATGCTCCAATGCCCTGAAAATTTAAACAATAGCCAAACTGATTGTGCCTTAGTTGACATGTTATTATTTATAATGGTTTATCATACTCAAACGCGACTACTTTATATGGTGTCAGACATATGGTTAAGGACCACACAAATATTGAGAGAGAAAACCCGCTGCCGTCACTTTATGGGCTACTCTTTCCGATTAGCAGCAATGGATCTTTTATATGCACCATCCCACAGACAGGGTAGTACATACCATGGTCTTTGATATACCAGTCGTGGTGCACTGGCTGGAATGAGAAATAGCTCAATGGGCCCACCGACGGGGATCGATCCCAGACTGACCGCGCTTCGAGTGAGTGCTTTACCACTCAGCTCTTTTTTTCCTGGCTTTTAAAAACCCCAAATTCATTGGATTGCCTTTTTCAAGAGTAGGGCGAGACGTAGCCCAGTGACAAAGCGTTCGCTTGATGCATGGTCGGTCTGGGATCTATCCCCGTCAGTGTGCCCTTGGGCTATTTCTCATTCCAGCCAGTGCACCATGACTGGCACATCAAAGGTCGTGGTATGTGCTATCCTGTCTGTGGGATGGTGCATATAAAAGATCCCTTGCTGCTAATCAAAAAGAGTAGCCCATGAAGTGGCGACAGCGGGTTTCCTCCCACAATATCTGTGTGATCCTTAACCATATATGTCTGACGCCATATAACCGTAAATAAAGCGTGTTGAGTGTGTCGTTAAATAAAACATTTCTTTCTTTCTTTCTTTCATGTGCTCTTTTTCCCTTAATTACTCACCCATCTTGTTTTCCTAGATCCGCCCCTATCTTTCATGTGCTCTTTTTCCCTTAATTACTCACCCATCTTGTTTTCCTTGATCCGCCCCTATCTTTCATGTGCTCTTTTTCCCTTAATTACTCACCCATCTTGTTTTCCTAGATCCGCCCCTATCTTTCATGTGCTCTTTTTCCCTTAATTACTCACCCATCTTGTTTTCCTAGATCCGCCCCTATCTTTCATGTGCTCTTTTTCCCTTAATTACTCACCCATCTTGTTTTCCTTGATCCGCCCCTATCTTTCATGTGCTCTTTTTCCCTTAATTACTCACCCATCTTGTTTTCCTAGATCCGCCCCTATCTTTTTCCCTTAATTACTCACCCATCTTGTTTTCCTTGATCCGCCCCTATCTTTCATGTGCTCTTTTTCCCTTAATTACTCACCCATCTTGTTTTCCTAGATCCGCCCCTATCTTTTTCCCTTAATTACTCACCCATCTTGTTTTCCTTGATCCACCCCTATCTTTTTCCCTTAATTACTCACCCATCTTGTTTTCCTTGATCCGCCCCTATCTTTTTCCCTTAATTACTCACCCATCTTGTTTTCCTTGATCCGCCCCTATCTTTTTCCCTTAATTACTCACCCATCTTGTTTTCCTTGATCCGCCCCTATCTTTGGATGGTCACTTCAGTGTATGTTCAAATATAAAATATAAAATAAAATAAAATATAGTAACAATAACAACACCAAACAAACTATTAATTTTACGTAAAATTTTTATGTTGATATTTTAGTTCCATTTCACACAAACTGTAAATTATATATGAATGGAACTTCACTTACTGCTGCATGTTAAATGAAACTACCAAGTTGACTTTACAGCACAAATTAAAAATAGAGGTGGGTTTTTTTTTTTTAATAGGCAGCATATTTTATTTAATGGAATTTACCTTATTTTTAGGTTTCAAGAGAGGGGAGGAACCCTGGAACAAAGAACGATAAAGAATCTAAATGAGGTATGTGCTGTCTTGTTCACACCAGCAATCAAATGGTGGAAATTATCTTTTTCACTTTATGACTGTCTCCAACAGTCATATTTTCAGATATTATTTTAATAGAAAATTTTACCACTGGAAAGGAAAATACTGTTTGTTTTATCGATACCCCAGCACATTGTCTGATCAGCAGCTGAGTCCAGATTAACAATTAGGAGTCTTTATTTGCTCATTCCCACATACAGGTTGGATTGCGAAATAGTCAAAAAGGTACATTGGAAGAGTTCAATCCTTTGTCATACATAAGATGGATATTCTATCACTAGGGGGCGTGATTTAGCTTAGCCGATAAGAGTGCCCACCTGGGATGCTTGAGTCGTAGGATCAACCCACCTCTGTGCACCCATTCTCTGATTGTTTTTCCCCTCACCTCAACCAGTGCCCGAACACTGCACTATCAAAGGCTGTGGTATGTGCTGTCCTGTCTGTGGGAAAGTGTATATAAAAGATCCCTCGCAGCTAATGGGAAAAAATAAGTGGGTGTCCCTCTAAGACATCATATAAAAAATTATCAAATGATTGACATCCAGTAACTGATGAGTAATAAATGAATGTGCTCTAGTGTTGTCATTAAACAAAACAAACTTTAATTTGTGTCGTCGCTAAGTTGAGTGATCACTCGCACTGACTATCATCTGTATAAATTTAATTGTAGATGAAAACAAAAGTACATTGATGGTTATTTCTATTTCGTATATTCATTAAAGATTTATGATAAACAAAACAAAAACAACAGGAAAAAGAAAAAAACCCCAGCTTGTCTGGTCCATCAAATGTTTATCTATAGGCAGGCTGTTTTTCACTAGCCAACATGTTTTAAAACACAACACCAGTTTAGTTGGCAGATATTAGGTGTCCGTTAACCATACAAATTGTGAAACTTAGTCTAGTCTTGTTGAATAGGGAAGGAAAGGAAAGGAATGTTTGTTTTCAGAACACCCCAGCACATTGTTTAATCAGCAACTATGAAGTGTCCAACATTACAAAACTGATCTACAATTGCTAATGTATATGATCGGTCCACCTTTGGTTACAGTTAAAAAATTTAAATTAAATAGAGGATAATAAACGAGTTACCAGTTATTATCAAATTTATGTCCCGAGTGAAATCATTTTTACTTGTCACGAGCTTTTATTGAATGACAAATGAAAATTATTTCACGAGGGACATAAATTTGATAATAACTGGAACCGAGTTTGTTATTCTATTTATTACCTCAGCTATTTTTTCTGTAAAAACCTTTATTTTCCTCGCACATGCACGAAGGCCAACCTGTATAGAAACGATGTAAACCACTTTAGGCACTGTTCTGAGAATTACTATAACGTTGTAATTTAATCACGTTCTCTTTATTCTGCTTAAAAATCTATAATGAATTGCATTAAAATGACCAATGCAGAATATTTCTCACTGAGAAAATATGGAAAATATTTTCCGTTATGAGTGACCGCTGGGGTAATAATGTGTTATAAATGTTTTACATGTTTGGTTGTTTTTTTTCAGCTAGCAGGTGAATTTGACATCGTCATCAACTGCTGTGGATTTGCTGCCCTGGATCTAGTTGGCGATAAAAAAGTGTATCCAATCAGAGGACAGCTCGTTAAGGTAAAATAGTTTTGTAGAAATATAAATTAAAGGGACTATCGTGACTTTGCTGCCATTTTAGTCTGAACAGGATAAAGCAGATATCCAACATCATTAACTAGTTATTATCTTTATCCTGCAGACCTTAAAAATTAAGGGGAAAGCTATTATTTCTGTTATTTCAGCCACCCTGTACAATGACCAGGAGGGGCTGGACGTAGCACGGTCGGTGTGGGATCGATCCCCATCGGTGAGCCCATTGGGCTATTTCTCGTTCCAGCCAGTACACTACAACTGGTATATCAAAGGCTGTGGTATGTACTACCCTGTCTGCGGGATGGTGCATATAAAAGATCCCTTGCTGCTAATCGAAAAGAGTAGCCCTTGAAGTGGTGGCAGCGGGTTTCCTTTCTCAATACCTGTGTGGTCCTTAACCATATGTCTGACGCCATATAACCGTAAATAAAATGTGTTGAGTGCGTCATTAAAAAAAAAATTCTTTGTTTGTACAATGACCTAGAGTTCAAATGAGTGATTTTGTAATGTAGCTATGCATGTGATGCAAAGTTTCTGCTACTATATCCTGTTACTATATGGATATGACTTTGCTTTATCCGTCGTCATATTATAGAAACAGTGGTTTCCGGATAAAAATACTTTCTTGTTTAGAATACGTTTATTACACCGCGGTGGAAGAGATATCCATGTGATATTTATCATATCTTCACATTGTGGAATATGCTTTTTGAGAGGTCATGACCTCTGATCAGGTCTGTGTCACTCATTACAAATCTGCATAGATGTTCATGCAAAACGTGTGGGAATGGTTCTTTCAATTCATATTTAGAAAAATGCTTGCTGTCAATTCTTATAATTATTGTTAGCAACATAATTTAATAAAATATAGGCCTATATTTAATAATTTTGTTTAATCTTCAATATGATTATAATATTGTTTGTGTAAACTTCATTGATAGATGGGTAGCGTAGGTATGCAAAGTTTCATTAATAAATAACGAAGTGACCACAATATGAAAGTAAAGTAAAGTTTGTTTTATTTAATGACGCCACTAGAGCACATTGATTTTTAATCTTATCATCGGCTATTGGACGTCAAACATATGGTCATTCTGACACTGTTTTTAGAGGAAACCCGCTGTCGCCACATAGGCTACTCTTTTTTACGACAGGCAGCAAGGGATCTTTTATTTGCGCTTCCCACAGGCAGGATAGCACAAACCATGGCCTTTGTTGAACCAGTTATGGATCACTGGTCGGTGCAAGTGGTTTACACCTACCCATTGAGCCTTACCACAATATGACGTCATTTTGCTAAATGACATCATTTGTAAACAACTTCATTTTCTCGGTCTTTAATCAGTGCATTTTTATGTTTTGTTTAGTTATTTTGGAAGTCGTTCTGTGCGATTATTGTTCATAGATGTGCAGGGTAATAAATAAAATACTATACTCGTTCCCATGCGAGACCGTTTATATTTCAACTCATGTGTTTTTAATCATACATCACTCACTTTTGCCTGTGATGTATGATTGAAAATACACTCATTGTAACATTTAGTATTCTCTATGTCCATATAGCCAGCTATATAACCTTGTTACTAAACAAAAGGTTTCTGTGTGGTTATTAACTGGCCTCAGTGGTGTCGTGGTTAAGCCATCAGACATAAGGCCGGTAGGTACAAGGTTCGCATCCCGGTACCAGCTCCAACCCAGAGCAAATTCTTAAAAGGTAGAGTCAACTCAAACAAGAGCCTTATTTGTTGGAAAGACCACCAACACATAATGACACTTTAGCAAATGAAAAACGCATAATTTTAGAGTTAATAAAAAACCACGATTATTCCTGCTAACTGGGGGCATCCATTTTGTTTCGTTTTTGTGACATCCGGTGGGATAGCTTGAGGCGAAGTGACGTCAGCTGCTGACGATCTCCTGTATGTACAGTGTAAACAAAAGCAGTAATTTTCGACATGGCGCTTCTCTTTGATCAACCTCACTTGTAAAACATGATGTAATAATATAATAAACTATTTAACTAAATATATTTCAAGTTGCATTAACGGAACAAAATGGGGTTATAGTATTTTTCTCTGTTTAATAATCCAAAGGAAAAATGTACACTATTAGGCCTATTGATATGCTACACTGGAGCAAAAACGACAACCCACAATACCCAAGAGATAATTTTATTTTATTTGGGACTACGTAATTGGTCAGTTCTGTGGTTTTAGATGGAAAAGTCTACTTAATCAATAGTTTTACATAACTATTTACAGTAATAAACCATGTCCATTACAATTTTAGGGGCGACAGGTAATATTCCACAATACCGGTATGTATTTTTGTGTCTAGACAGCGTCAATTAATTGGCTCGCCTGGTTACCAATCAAATACACACCTGCCAATCAGGAATCACAGGTAGAAGCAACTAACAGCATAGACCAATTAACTAAGAAAACACTGTGTATCATTTCAGTACGTAGATTAATGCATGGGCAAAACATTGTTAATTGTTCCGACTTGTTGTGTAGCCACTTTGACAATGGTATTTTATTTTGTATTGAAAAATAATATATATAGTGCTGGATATACTTATTGCTGGCTTACTGGGATGTGTATTATTACAGAACATTGCAATGTATGACTATTTATCATCCCGCAAAAAACAGGTAGATTGTGTTTCTCTAGTTCTAAGGCTCATTCTTGACGTTACGCATTAAGTATTACGTAACCACCAGCTCGCCAGAGGGTGTACTCACAGAGATGGTACAAAGTGTCTGCGCCCGTTATATATAATAGCCATCACATTTAACCATTTTAGTAATTAACTATACGATTATACTTGTTGATATTAAGCAGTAATGTGCGTTATATATCGTTGAATATGCATACCAGGTCAAATGCCTTAGTTGTCCTCTCCTTTAAGGGCTCAATGGGTAGGTGTAGGCCACTAAACCCTCTTCTCTCTCACTAACCACTAACAATTAATAACTAACCTACTATCCTGGACAGACAGCCCAGATAGCTGAGGTGTGTGCCTAGGACAGCATACTTGAACCTTAATTGGATATAAGCACGAAAATAAAGTTGAAATGAAATGTGGTTATTAACCATACGTCAGACATCGTACAATCTGATTGACATCGTATGACCGTAAATAAGCATTTATTGAGTGTGCATTGTGAAATAAAACATTTCTTTCTGCTATAAAACTACCGGTAATGTATGTAATAATTGGACGAATGAAGTGACTCAGTGTGTGATACTGTGAAGTAAAGTAACAGCTGGTGGCTCAATGTACCAGTCATGTTCTGACCGTATTGTTATATCTGTCCAATTCTTCCACAATGGACAGTTATTAATTATGAAAGGTTTTATTGATTTTTCATATTGCTGGTAACTATTGTTTGCTTGCTTCTCTCTCTCTTAGGTGAAAGCACCATGGATCAAACACTGGTACCTGACATCAGATAATACGTACCTGATTCCACAGTAAGTTTATGGAAAACACTTTGAATTCTTGCATTATACTTTTATATTCATTTCAACTTGTTTTCTTGCTTGCATCCAATTATGGTTCAAGCACGCTGTCCTGGGTACACACCTCAGCTATCATGGCTGTCTGTCCAGGACAGTGGGTTAGTTGTTAGTGGTTAGTGAGAGAGAAGAGGGTGTAGTGCACATGGTCTTACACCTACCCACTGAATCGTTTAAACTCGCTGTGAGTGGGAGCTGGTACCGAGGTGTGAACCCAGTACCTACCAACCTCATGTCCGATGGCTTAACCACAACACCAGTACAGTTTTATAAGCATCAGAATGGAGTTTATGTAAAACAGACAAAACACTTGTTTTTCTCAAAGAGTTTATGTAAAACAAAATGCCCATTTTATTTGTCAGTGAGTTTATGTAAAACAGACAAAATAATTGTTGTTTTTCTCAGAGTTTATGTAAAACAAAGGACCCAGTTTCCTCCGAGTTTATGTGAAACATCCATTTTCCTCAGTGAGTTTGTGTAAAGCAGTCAAAATACTTGGTTATTTTCTTAAAGAGTTTATGTAAAACAAAACACCCATTTCCCTCAGTGAGTTTATGTAAAACAGACAAAACATTTGCTTTTTTCTCAATTTATGTAAAACAAAACACCCATTTCCCTCAGTGAGTTTATGTAAAACCGAACACTTATTTCTCTGTGGGTTTATATGAAATAAAACACTTGTTTCTCTTAATGAGTTCATGTAAAACAAAACGTTTGTTTCTCTTAATGGGTTTGTGTAAAACAAAAAACTTGTTTGTTACAATCAGTTTCTGTAAAAGTAAGCACATTTGTTTTACGATCAGTTTACACACACACACACCTTACGTACAGAAATTAACATAAGGAAGATTAAGTAATACGACATTTAAGCAATTAAATTATTTTTAAAAGTTTTTCGTAGTGTTCTAGTACAATGGGTCTATGAACATTATTTTATGGGGATTTTAAAAATTATTATTATTATTCATTTTCTGTACCATTATCTATTTTATCACCAAATGGGTGTAACTTTATTTCAGTTGTGATTGTGTAATAATTGGTGGGTGTCGGCAGAAGAATAACTTCAGCACGTCTGTGGACCCAGAAATGAGTGCCGACATTATGATGAGGGCTAAAAAACTCTTCCCGCAGCTTGAGGTATCGAGGTCTTTATTTTTTTATGTACCACATTTGTCTTAACTGTCTGTTTGTTTGTGTTTAATTCCTCCTTTTGATCGGTGTCTCTTCTATCCATCCAGCAGACTGTGCTTCCCATCGCAGCCATGTGTGTTCACCTCCTCCCATAGAACCTTGAGTGTTTTGTCTGTCGGTCCATCCATCCTATCCCACTTGTCCGACATTCTTTACAGAAAATTGTACTGTGCACTGTATGCAGTTTGTCAGTATTTTAATAATTATGTAATTGTCTTTTAATTTGACAGGGAGCAGAGGTGATTGGTGAATGGGCCGGTTTAAGACCCTGTAGGTCACCGCCAAGAATTGAAAAAGAGTTCTTGTTTTCTCAAGGAAGAAAACTCAGAGTACGTATATTGGCCATAGTCATAGCATTCAGAAGCCGGGAGGACCTGGCCCCTCTAATTCTGAAGATAATACATTTGTTCCCCCACCCCATTAATAATATAGTACTGGCCCCTCTAGTTGCTGGCATTTTCTTCTCTCTCTCTCTCTCTCTCTCTCTCCCCTCCTTCCCTCTCTCCCCCCCCCCCCCCCCCCCCTCTATCTCCCTCTCGCTCCTTTCCTCCCTCTCTCTGAACCTTGCTAAATGTAATTGATGTGTAAAACTTAACAAGTGTAGTAGGGTTAAACAGCTGGTGGGTGGGATCTAGCTCAGTTGGTAGAGTACTCGCCTGAGGTGCTTGGGTTAAAGGATCGAATCCCCTTGGTGGACCCATTCTCTGATCAAGGTTTTCCCCATCCCAACCAGTGCCCCATGAAAGGCTCTGGTATATGGGAAAATGTATTAGCTATATAAATGATCTCTTGCTGCTAATGGAAAAGTTTGTTTTGTTTAACGACACCACTAGAGCACATTGATTTGGTAATAATCTGTTGTTAGATGTCAAATATTTGGTAATTTTGACATTTAGTCTTAGAGAGGAAACCTACTACATTTTTCCATTAATAGCAAGGGATCTTTTGTATGCACCATCTCACAGACAGGATAGCATATACCACAGACTTAGATATACTGGTCGTGGTGCACTGGTTGGAGTAGGAAATAACCCAATGGGCCAACCGACGGAGATCAATCCTAGACTGACCATGCATCAACCGAGCAGTTTACCACTGGGGCTAATGGAAAAATGCACTGAATTTCATCTAAGAGTATGTGTCAGAATTATCAAATGTTTTGACATTCAATAGCCGATTATTAATAAATCAATGTACTCATTAAACAAACCAAATTTTAACTTTTTAAATAGTTGGTGCATTGACCAAATCAGAGGTTACTAATTCCATTCATAGTATATAAACTAGAAAAATACTTTCTCAGACTGAATTTGTTTTAGTTACTTTGGTTTTAAATTTGTCTGTTTTAGATGACACTTATTTTAAATTTTGTTATAAATTTGTCTTTACTTCATAACTAAATTTAAATTAGTCTGTCTTTATAATATTTACTCGAAAAAACTAGTTTGTTTTAAATAAAAACTAAAAAAGTTTTGATTTTTTTTTTGCAATATTATAATAATTTATAAAATACTTGTTAATTTTTGTTTTATGGTAACATTTTTATTTGAATTACGTTAAATCTAATTATTGATTGTTTTTTGTTTTTTATTGATGGCCTGAAATAAAACCTTTTTCTCTTTATTCTGTTTAAAAGATTGTCCACAACTATGGCCATGGAGCCAATGGCATCACGCTGAGTTGGGGCACGTCCCTGGACGCCGTCGATCTCGTCGAAGAGTGCATGAATGATCTACGAACCTCCAAGCTGTAATCCTGGACGCAGCCAGGCGTGATGTGGGACCCTGTCTTGTCACCCGCCCTAGAAAAATCAGTCAGGAATTAATCCTGAAAAGAGACCTAGTATGGGACCATGTAGTTAGTCAGTCGTAATCAAAATCTAGTAACCAGTTCTCCGTGACTTGTTTCCCGGTGTCAGAGTATGATACGAGTGATAGAGTGATAGATAGTGCGTAGTATATTAAAAAAAAAAAAAAATCCATGAATGGCTTTGATCCAGTGTAGCGGTATTCACTACCATTAATTAAGGCAAACAGGGTACAGCAAAGATGAAGAAAACACTTTGTTTAAAATCAGTTTTGTACATAGGTTTAAAATTAGAATAATTTTGATGAGCAACTTAAAACTGGTACAAATACTCTTTTTTTTTACAAATCAGGTCTGAAGTTTAATTAGCATACTAAGGTAATAAACAATTTTAAAAGCAGGAAACAAAATGCTTATTTAAATCTGTTCTGTACAAATAGTTTAACAAGGCTCATAGTTAACAGCACACTGCTCTAGTTAATAACTCCAATGCTTTGAAAATTAAGTCTCATGGCCAAAGAAACATAAGTCGGATAATATGTTTTAAAACAGTAACTGCATAGTTGTTTTATTTATTCTGCAATCCACAGACAGTGGTCGAAAAAGCTTATTTTAGCAGTGTGTATCATCAGTAAAGCAAGCATTTTGGAGTATGATGTTATACATAGTCAATGTCAAGATGTTTTAGCTATATCAGAAAAGCAATTTTAAAATCTTAAATCATAAATAAATAGGTATGTTTTGTTATCATTATCACAACACAAACTTTATTTGTATTTATCCTGCAACCACTGTTTCTATTGACAGATTATCATGACCGATTCAAGCAAAGTCCTAAACGTATACTAGCAGATTATGACTTTTGACGTCACTCGTATGACGTCACACGCATAGCTACATTACAATGTGGCTGAAATAACAGAAATAATAGCTTTTTCTCTTAATTTTTATGGTCTGCAGGAAAGAGATAATAACTAGCTCATGATGTCGGATATCTGCTTTATACTGTTCAGGCTGAATGAGAAATTCCGCTTGGTAGAGCCTCGCGGATTTTCCCATTCTTACGGTCTCAGGATAAAGCAGATATTCGACGTCATTAACTAGTTATTCTCTATGTATACTATATTGACACCAGTGGCAGATCCAGAAAATCCATATGGGGGGCCTCAATTACATGTGACTGAAGGCCACAAATGGATTCCATGGATTCTCCAACGTAAAAAATTAAAATGTAACTGTCGCAAAATTTAGGGATGCCCCTCTTAGGTCTATCTGCCACTGGACATTTAACATTTAAAACACACTTAGGTTGTTTTTCCCCATTGACAAAAGTGTGCAATAAGTCTGTGTTAACTGTACACTTTTAAATCCCACTTTTCACTGAGACAAACTGCCTTATCTCATCATGCAACATCACTTAGAGGTATGGTACAAGTCAGTTACCACCACATGAGTGATATTCATGGATAAAGGATATTTTCGATGTTTTATTTGACTGCAGGACTATCGGCAGTCATTCAAAACATTGACTATGCATACCATTCGTAAGTTAATGCAGTAACTTTAACAAAGCGTGTGTAATTGAAAATCTACTCTTTAGTAAAGTAATCGAGTGAGGCATACGTCTCTATTAAAAACATAAATTAATTTACTGCAAGCAAAAGTAATAGTTTATGGACATATATTTGTGAATGTTAGTACATTCCTAGTCTCTATAGCAATAAAGTGGGATAAGAATTATAAAAAATATTTTATATATGTGTATAATGTATGTTTAAAATATAGAATATTGTATTTTGTTGCACTTATTATTCAGTTCAAAACCATATATTGTTGTTCATATATTATTATATTGTTCTAAATGTGGAAATTGTAAATTATTAACATTCAATATTTACAAAGCTATATACAGGCCCTCTGTGAGGACAAATAAAATCTTTTTATAGTTTATTTGCAATTTTTAATGTTTGCTTACTGCATGGTATGTTTTTTTTATTACGTGTTAATTTTTTACCATGCTATTTTCTTACTTTTTATTTAGGAAAATACATAATATATGCAACATGAGAGAAAACATTATATATTTATACCTGGTCTGTCCATAATTCTCCATTGGGCCAACAAGTTTGCCTATTGCATAAATAGTCTTGCCCGATATTTTTAGAATTTGTATGCTCCCAAATAACGCTATAAAAGGCAAAGTGTAATTGGTCGATACTTAAATTGTTACTTATAGATGAAATGTCACCTGGACATGGGAGTCCACACAATGCTCTTAGATTTACTGGTAGACCCAGTAGAGCTAATTTTAATCAGATTGAAATACTGCATTGCTACTTTCCCCCTCCCCCACCTGCACAGTTGAAAATCAAATTAAAAAACAGCAGCCCCTCTTCCAACACCCTATGTAGAATACCTGAACAGTTAAGGGGAATGAAAAAATAATTTTAGCTTTTCAAACACCCTAAATAACATTGGTGTACGAGACAGAGGGTTAGGTGGGGTGGGGTGGGGGCAGTGGGGCGTGTGGGTTCAACTGCTGGAGCAAATGTTTTTGGCTTATAACCTTTTCACCATGGATTTCCACCATTCTATTCACAATATTAGTTACCATCAGTGTAGAACTGCATAGTGGTTCGTTTTGAACCATTATATAGCTGTTTGGTAATAATGATAATATATTTATGAATAAATGTTATTCAGATTGTGGCTTTTGGGGGGGGGGGGGGGGGGGGGGGCAAAATTCAGCCTACCCCTACGTATCCTACCAATAGGCCTAATAATATGCATTTTTTCTTTGGATTTTTAAAAGAAAAAAATACTATAACTCCATTTCGTTATATTGATGCAAATTGAAACATATTTAGTTAAATAGTTTATTATACTATCAAGTCATTTATGTTGTTTTACAAGTCAGTTAATGAAAGTGAAGCGCCTTGTCGTAAATTAGAGCATTTGTTTACACTGTGCATACTAGACAAGTTGGACCTGAGCTGACATCACTTCGCCCCAAGCTATACCACCGGACGTCACAAAAACGAAACAAAATGGCTGCCCCCAGTTAGCAGGAATAATCACGTTTTTTTATTAATTCTAAAATTACGCGTTTTTCAATTGTTAAAGTGTCAGTATGTGTCGGTGGTCTGGGTATGCATCTTTCCAACACGTAAGGCTCTTGTTGGAGTTTAGTCTACCTTTAAAATAATATCTATTTCACATGAAATATAAAGTGGACATTGTTTTGAATAATACTAATAATAAACAAACAAAAAAGTCTCGAATATTACAGTATGCACATGTAAGCTAAAACTAAAAATCTCAATATATATTGAATTTAATGTTTATATTTCAATGATATATATACACTAGGTTATGTCTCTGTAAATAATAACAAAAAAAGCATCGTTATTTTCACATTACGCGAGATCGTTGCTTATCTGCGTCAAAACCCATACCGCGAGGATATCACATGGACTAATATGAATGTAAACACCAACATCCCTCACCCAGCCACACACAAAACGGTCATATGCATCCAAACTTTTATAATTCTGGAAGTCCTTCAGCGTATAAAAAGGGCTTGGCTAAAAATCACGTAATTTATCAGATCTGCATACGTAAATGACCTATAGAACTGGGGGTCCTGAAGTCGATTTCCACCATCGATTTTGTACGAATCCTGCATCCCAATATAATTATATATCCAGGTTTTTTTTCATATCTGCACTTTGTCGTCTTATCCAGTGTATCAAAATAATATTGCATGTTATCAAAATAATGCAGTGTCTACTAACAGTAATTTTTTTTTTAAAGGAGTTATGTTATAAATCTAACTGCGAAGCTCGTATTTGTATACAGCAATGAAACGCTATTGTTTGCCTTCCACAATGGCCGGCCGCACAGAGGTATGGGTAATATTGCTATTTTTAGTACATATCGCGGAACCCGCTATAGACAACGTCATAATACAGAACAACGTATCTAATGACGTCATAATACACCCTTGTAAAACGGTATGTGAAAAAGAGAAAGGATTACCCGTAAATTGTTTCATTATTTGGGGTCAAAGTTAACTAAGCACTGTTATACATTAGCTGCGTTAAGGTATGCAGCTCTAAGATCAGAATAATAAAAAAGTTTGTTTTATTTAACAACGCCACTAAAGCACATTGATTTTTTTTATCTTATCGGCTATTGGACGTCAAACATATGGTCATTCTGACAGTTTTGTTTAGAGGAAACCAGCTGTCGCCACATAGGCTACTCTTTTACGACAGTCAGCAAGGTATCTTTTATTTGCGCTTCCGACAGGCAGGATAGCATAAACCATGGCCATTGTTGAACCAGTTATGGATCACTGGTCGGTGCAAGTGGTTTACACCTACCCATTGAGCCTTGCGGAGCACTCACTCAGGGTTTGGAGTCAGTATCTGGATTAAAAATCCTTTTTTCTCCAGCTGTCTCGCGATGCGACTAGACGTGTGTACGTGCGCTCTCGACTTTCCCCCCCACCTGGGGGGACTGATAGCCAGCTTTGGCTCCTTGTTGGAGTTTCGGGTCACCTATACCGGGTCACGGGCGACCGTGTCTCTGGTATATGGAGACTCGCCTCCAAAGAAGAGGACAGGAGGGACTGGAAGAGGAAGGAGAAGGAAGAAACCCGTGCTAGGGACGGCTCAGGAGGGGACAAAGCTGGCGGCTCAACCGCCAGTGGCGGTCCCTTCTGCGTCGCCGCCCCCACCAAGTTCTCCGGAGAGGACGCGACAGCCATCGGCACCCGCATCCCCGGACCCGCCCTACTCGGAGTTGGACATAGCGATGTGCCAGCGGCCCAGTAGGACACCACCGAAATCCACCTCCACCCCTAAAACGACGACTTCGGTGAAGCGGTCAACTTTAACGATCGCTCCCGTTGAGTCGTCACCAGGATTTGTTGCTGTGGCGGCACCAAAGAGGAAGGCGTCATCACCGACCACCCAACCAGCCAAGACCAAGCCGCCGCCGGAAGCCGTGCCCCCGAACGAGGACGAATGGAGCCTGGCCCTAGGTGGACTTCGTCATCAGCTCCACCAGTATATGCAAGGGGACATGCAACAACCGAACAGACTGCGGGGAGGTTTCGCCAACATCGACTGGAAGCCAATGGAGGACGGCAGCAGCTTTGAAGTTCACCACAAGACCTTCAGTGGTACGCCGGGAGTGATCGTCACACATCGAAGGGACCAGACATATAGACAGTGCGTCATGTTTTGGAAGATAGACAACAGGTCTCTTCACAAGATGCTCAGAGCAGTCTGCGGCCCCGGTTACTCCACGGTAGTACAGGCTCTACGCCAGCGACAAGACCAGCTGCCGTCACTCCGAGAAACTCCAGGATCCCCGAAATAACCAACCTTAACTAGGACAGGTAACCTCCTTTTTGGGCTTAGTTGGACTTTAAACATTTTTCGATCGAGCTTCCAAATTCTTATGTTTATTTTTTTATAAATAGTCCAACGCACTTTACTTTGGCGCCCGTTCAATTGCTCAAATCACCTTAAAACCTTTTCGGCCGAGCAGTCAAACTTATTTTTGGGTTTAAATTCTTAGTCCGGACATGATGTTAGGTGCAGTTATTCTCCGTAGACTTAGGTTTTTCTAGTTAGATCCGAAGGAATCGAAATTCAGCCAGTCAGAACACGGCCCATTTTCGGTGTCTACTAGTCGGTCCGCGCAGTCGCTGGACGCTTGTCACGGGGATTCTATAATTCCCGTAACTGAATAAAACACGATTATCAAAATATCTCTCCTAACTGTATATCTATTAGATCTCTCTGTAACAGGCGGTTAAACCCTAGTATGGCTCGTCTAGGTATGATCAGAGATACGATCTTATATAAAGTATATATATTTATAGCAGGGTGGCGAGTGAATTTATATGAGCGTGATTCTGATCAACCAATAACCTTTTTCATGTAATTCTCTCACCATGCGTTTATTCCAATGCCACTGTATATATTACCTATTATTTATTTTGTATCAAGTACTATGTATTATCCATTAATCATTGTGCATTGCCTTTTATGTATTATGTATGTATGATAATCTGTACTGTTCGAACTCTCTACAAGAGGAATAAAGAATATATATATATATATATATATATATCATAACGTTCAACTTCGGGACAGGGCATCAGCGATTACATTGGATGTGCCCTTGATATGTTCAATGGTAATTGGATATTCTTGCAGAAGAAGACTCCACCTCAAAACTCTCTGGTTGGAGGCTTTCATTAGGATGGTCCAGTCCGTCTTCGTCTTCTTGGAACAGCACAGCTCCAGCACCCACGTCACTGGCACCCACAGCTAGCTTGAACGGCATTCGGTAGTCTGGTGCTGCCATCACGGGAGACGAGTAGCGCCTCTGCTTGAGACGGTTGAATGACTTCTCACATTCACCTGACCAATGGAACTTCGTTTCCTTCTTTCTCAGCGTCGCACGTTTTTCCAGGTTTTCTCCGATAGGCATGCTGTCGACGCGGTGTAGCGTTGGGTTCCAAGCGCACATCTTGGCTTAAGGTATTGGTAACCGTTGGAAGGTTCTGACAAATGGAAACATTGTCTTGTTTCAACGTAGTCAACTTTGCTCGCTGGGGGTTCAAGTCTGCTAGAATCTGGCCGTTGGCCAACTTGACCTCTGCAGTCTTGACGTCATCACAGGAAATTGAGTGTCTCTCAATTTGGACCGGTCTCTCTGGAACTATCGGCAGTCTGTCAAAATAACCTTTTAGCAAATTGATGTGACAATACCTACTTTTCGTAACCCTATCAGGAGTGTTTATCACATACCCTGTCTCATTAACCCGTTTGAGCACAACATAGGGCCCGAAATACCTGTTCTGCACAGAACCCCGTTTAATGGGAAGGTACAGCAGCACCTTATCCCCAGGTTTAAATTCCCGACTCTTAGTCTTCCTATCAAACACTTGATTTTATTTTGCTCCGAGCTTGGCTCAGTTGCTTCCTAGCTAGTTCGGTCGCCGGCAACCTCCTATCCCTAACTCTTTTATTCATCAATACTCTCTCAGTTAACAATGTAGTGCGAACTGCCAACAATTTTGGATCAGCCCCCTGCTCTAGAACTAACTCTTGTCTATTACAAGGTAAGGCCCCTCTATCAAACACAACTGGTTCAATTCCCCCCTGCGGGAGATCAACAGGTTCCATCACATTTAATTTGTCAGTTGACTTATCTACCATTTTACTGATAACCTCATCCACTCCAATTTCATGGCTCACACACGTATCGGACAAATCACAAATATCCTCTGCGTCTTGTGCTAACCTACTGGCCATAACCCTAGTCTTTACACACGCAGGATACTTAATCTCATCAACCTCACTCTCTTCTATTGGTAACGTGCTGTCTTTAATTAACAGTTGGTCACATTTCGGCTGACAACACTGACTAGTCAAATCATTTCCCAACAAAACTCCTATGTTTTCAACAGGCAAGTCCTTCACAACACCCATAATGACTGGTCCCGTTACAAACTTCGAACACAAGAAAACCTTATGTAACCTGACAACCATATTTTCTCCAGTAACCGAGGTTAAAACCAAACTATGTCCTATGTCTGAATTTTCAATACCAGCTAAACACTCTTGCGTGATCAAACTCTGACTACACCCGGTATCTCTATAGATTGATATAGCCATTAGGACTCAATTCTTGTTTCACATCACAAACCATACCAGTGGACACATACGGGTTTACTTTCTCTGCCATGGAACTAACCATTAACTCTCTCGCTAACGGAGCTGACCTCACTAAACCGACCACTTGCGCATTATCGCGTTTCCTTTTAAAATAGTCCCCGATAAGATGGTTATCCTTTTTACAGTAACTGCAATGTGGACGAAAAGTTCGTGCATTGGCTGATAATGCAGGTCTATCCTTACTTTGCCCACCAGGTGCATTCCTTGCCTGACTAGCTGACCAACTAGATGACTCTCCCCGATAGTTACCTTCCCGGGAAAAACCTGGCTGAAATTTCTTCTTATCACCCTGTTGTAAAGAGCTACCCGGTACTGCCTGAGCTTTGTGTATTAACACGTAATCATCTGCCACTATGCCTGCCTCCTCTATCTTTTTGACTTCACGATCCTCTAAGTGAATACGTAAGCTAACTGGTAATCCATTTTTAATGTCCTGTAAGATCAACAACTCCCGTAACTCGGTATATGACTCTACCTGATGAGACACCACCCATTTATCAAACATCCCTGCCTTCTTAGCCACAAACTCACTATAAGACTGACCCTGCGTTTTTCTCAACTCGCTATACTGTAAACGATAATCCTCAGGTCGTAATTCATACGCCCTCAACACCGCAGCCTTAACTAGGTCGTACTGACTTGCTCGCTCATCACTCATTGAATTATAAGCTACACTAGCCTTCCCCTTAAACTTAGACACGGCTAACAATGTCCACTTAGACTGCGGCCAATTTAGCTGCTTAGCGGCCCGTTCAAAAAGTTGGAAGAACATGTCTACCTCCTGATCGTCAAATACAGGCACTGATCTATAAGCCTCCGACATGTTAAACCCATTTCCGGCTTCTCGTCTGACTTCTTCAGTATTCAACTTTAACTCATGTTCCACTTTTAATTTTTCTAACTGGAATTCTCTATCCCTCTCTTCTCTTTCTCTCTCTCTCTCTCTCTATCCCTCTCTTCTCTTTCTCTATCGCTATGTCTATCTTCTCTATTTCTCTCTTCTTTCTCTCTCTCTCTCTATCCCTCTCTCTATCTTCTCTATCCCTATCTCTATCTTCTCTCTCCCTCTCTCTATCTTCTCTCTCCCTCTCTTCTCTTTCTCTCTCTTCTCTCTCTCTCTCTCTCTCTCTATCTAATGCACGTTCTTCTCTTTCTCTCTCTTTCTCTTCTCTTTCGTACTCAAGCTTTTTAAAAGCTAATTGTTGTTCCACACTTAACTCATTTATCTCTATCTCTGGAACAATCTCACTGTCTTCCATAACAGGCCTATTACCAAAAACATCCTGGATAATAATTGTCTTTATATCACCTAAGGTTTTAGCTGATGTTAAATCAATTTCTCGCTCACCCGCGATTTCAACTAACTCGGCCTTACGTGCTCGCTTAATCTCCACTACACTGAGCGTAGGCCTATCCAGCAAATTCTTATCCATGTTTAGATATGACGCACTTATTATTAATTAATTTTCTAGTGAACAACGTGCTACTTCTGGTTAATTTGTAAAATTAATTTATAAAGCCCCCATTTACAAACAATACTTTTTTAAATATGCATGTCCCGTTTCAGATCCGGGACGAGCGCCCCAATTTTCTACTCCTGTCACGGGGATTCTATAATTCCCGTAACTGAATAAAACACGATTATCAAATATCTCTCCTAACTGTATATCTATTAGATCTCTCTGTAACAGGCGGTTAAACCCTAGTATGGCTCGTCTAGGTATGATCAGAGATACGATCTTATATAAAGTATATATATTTATAGCACGTTTAGCTCACTAGAAACACAACAAAAACACAATACACTTTGGAATCTGTATTAATCTACGCTGACAAATGTACAGCCGTAGTAGTTAATTAATAACAGCAATAATAACAACCCAGAACTGATCACTTAATTAGTTAATCTCTAGGTGTCTAGTTACACAATATGCAATCACTTCACCGTTACACCACACCCACACGTGTGATAATTGAGAAACGCTTCCAGGAGAAGTTAATTAATAAAGGAATTACAACACCATTCCTAACTGGTTAATTTTTAATTAACCCTTACTACTCGTTCAGTAACGTGTGATAATTTAGAAACGCTTCCAGGGGAACTTAATTAATATAGGAATTACAGCTCTATTCCTAACGGGTTAATTTTTAATTACCCCTAACTACTCATTCAGTAACCTTGTAACACAGAATTAATACTGGTACCGATCACAATAAAGACAATAACCTACAGTGTACCTAGGTCGTCTAGGATGACTGGCTAAGCTTTATATTACCAAATACTCGTATAATGTTAGAACAAAAAGTCTACGATTTACTTCGTCAGATGACCGAAGACACTGTCTAAAGAATATTGGTATAATACAGTATTAAAATATTTAAAGTCACATCAATCACATCAAGGTTATACACAGAGCAGAAAATATATAATTACCAAAGTCCCGTCTGAACTAATATATTTCGTTCAGTGGACGACGTCCGTGATCCCCTGGAGCCTTCCTAATTCGTTCTCCTCGATATCTCTAAAACACTAGCTATTTATTATAAATCAGGATTTTGCCTGGGGGTACAAGGCGGTACCTCACGTATCATCTCATATTCTACATCTACTAGAGTCAGTATATTTCTCTCTGATCGTCAGTCTGGCTGTCGCCAACCGCGAGCAATCTCCTGGCCATAAACAGCACTACCGGAGATATTACGTAACTACTAGCCACATGGCCTCCGCATCTGGCTGGGTGTGTATTAGGCGTACCGATCGAAGACCGTCGCGCAGAAGTATTACGTAACAAGTTGCCCATCTAAACTGCACTCAGCCCTCTAACACAATTAAAATCGCCACAGGCGAAACAAATTTAAGAGAATGTACCGTCACAACGCTACTAAATACTTATTCCAAATTCTGCCCACTTCAAACTCAATTGGATGCAGTGGCGTAGGCAGGATGTTGTATTGGGGGGGGGGGGGGGGGGGGGGGTGGGGGGGGGGGGGGGGGACCTGTGTAGTGGGATATGACACAGGAACCTTTTTAATGTTATTAATAACCAAAAAGGTAAACAATGTTTTATCTTGTTGTTCTTCAGCGTTCGATTGGCTGTGTTATATCCTTTGTCCCGTGAGTAGCAAAATCTTGTTAAATTTATTATCAAAATCAACAAACAAATGTTAATATCCATGCCAGTTTCTGTTGTGAAGAGATTAAATGCATGTCGTTGTCTAATGCTGACATTCTTCAGATACTCCTGTAAACTGGGTATTTGTTTTTTCAAGAGTGACGCGTGTCACATAACGTCACCAAAAGGTGCCCCCACCCCCCACCCCCGACTCGTGAGCCTTTTTTTAACATATTAATGTTTGCCATTGTACACAAAATCTGATATAGAGTTTGTACCCGACCCGTTAGTGCCCCCAGACCCGCCCACACACACTCCCAAAGTTGTTCCTACTGACCTGACTCTGCCGTTCATGAGCTAGACAGACATTTGATCAGACTGCTATGATCATTTTCGAGTTCCCCGATAACAACTATTTCACATATTAACCAATAATACACACACTACCTGACACTAACCTCTTTCAATAATGTTCCGGTTCGGTTAAATACGTAGTTGCTGACGGGTTTCTTCCTGTAGTGTGTATTTGTGATTAATATGTCAAATATCTGTTATCAGCGAAATTGATCAATGTAATGGTAATCGTCAATGGTAAATTTACTAGTATTTAGAAACATGGTGTTATTGTTGTATCAGAGCGGGAATCTTTGCCTACACGGTAGGCAGCAATTTCGTGTTTTCGCTATAGAGATATCTCTGGCTGAGAGAGCGATCATATGTTCCAAATGTCCATCTAGCTCTCGAATGGCAGACTGGTCGGGCTGGATCATATTAAACGTTTGTTTTACAGTTTGTGGATACTAAATATATTATACCATTCGCAATAGTGGCAGACGAAATTTATGAAACTCGTTTAGGAATTATTTTATACCTTCGCTCTCATTCGGGGAATAAAATAATTCCAAAACTCATTTCATAAATGCCGTATAGCACTCCCGCTCATGCAATAACATATATATATATATATATATATATATATATATATATATATATATATATATATATATATATATATATATATAAATATATATATGAACTTTTGCCAGAGGCAGCAGCAACAACAGCAGCAGCAGCAACAACAACAGCAGCAGCAGTCTGCAAGCAAGCGCAGCCAAAACCTGATTCAGGACTGCCAACGTGTGGATTGGTGAAACAAGAACCAATGGCAATGAGCAGAAATTGTGTTCAACCAAAATCAAAATCACACTCCGAGCTGGAATTATTGATGCAGCCAGATTTAGAGCCAGATGCCATAAACTCTAAGAGACGCTGGCAGAAAATAGACTCGGCAACGAGGCGGATATCCTATAGTTGGGTGCATCCCGAGCAGGAGCCCAAGGAGATAATGCACAGCGGGGTGACTTGCGAGTGCGAGCTATGTACATCGGCGATAAATTTCAGTTGGGTGGACCCAAAGACTGTAACCTACTGCTTGTCTAAGCGGAGAACCGACACATCGGAGAGCAGATCCTGCAAATGCTGAAACAGAACTCGTGTTGGGTTATTATGAAAATGTTGCCAGTATACCACAACATGTGTTTGTTGTACGTTATTGGTTTTTAATTTGTTCAATCGTGTTGGGTGACTATGAACATGTTGCCAGTATACCACAACATGTGTTTGCTGTTTTCTACATTGGGTTTTGTTTGTTTTTTCAGTTTTTTTGGTTGTTTTTTTTAATTTGGAGAATCGTGTCAGGTAATTATGAAAATGTTGCCAGTATATCACAACATGTATTTTTTGTACTACATTGTTTCTTTGATTTGGAGAATCGTGTATGGTAATTATGAACATGTTGTCAGTATACCACAACATTTGTTGTACGTTGTTGGTTTTTAATTTGTTCAGTCGTGTTAGGTGACTGAACATGTTGCTAGTATACCACAACATGTGTTGTTATTTTTCTACATTGTGTTTTGTTTGTTTTTTCTGTGTTTAAATTTTTAAAAATTAATTCGGAGAATCGTGTCAGGTAATTATGAAAATGTTGCCAGTATATCACAACATGTATTTTTTGTACTACATTGTTTCTTTGATTTGGAGAATCGTGTATGGTAATTATGAACATGTTGTCAGTATACCACAACATTTGTTGTACGTTGTTGGTTTTTAATTTGTTCAATCGTGTTAGGTGACTATGAACATGTTGCTAGTATACCACAACATGTGTTGTTATTTTTCTACATTGTTTTTTTTTTTTTTTAATTTGTCCAATCGTATCGGGTAATTATAAACAATGTTGCCAGAATATCACATGTTGTTGTTGTTTTTCTACATTTTTTTTTTTTTTTTTTTTTTTTTGGGGGGGGGGGGGGGGGGTGTTTTTAATTTTTAATTTGGAGAATCGTGTCAGGTAATTATGAAAATGTTGCCAGTATATCACAAAATGTATTTTTTGTACTACATTGTTTCTTTGATTTGGAGAATCGTGTATGGTAATTATGAACATGTTGTCAGTATACCACAACATTTGTTGTACGTTGTTGGTTTTTAATTTCTTCAATCGTGTCAAGTAATTATGAACAGTATACCATAACATTGTGTTTGTTGTTGTTTTTGTACATTGTTGTGGTTTTTTATTTCTTCAATCGTGTCACGTATATGATCTGCATAGGCGTGTCTGGAGAACCTTAAAGCAGAGATACAGAGGCGGTTCTAGGGTCTCCACTCCCCCTTAATTTTGCGACAGTTATAATTTTATTAAATATTTAAAAAATGTGTTTTACGATCCCCATCCAAACCTCCCCCAAAGTTCTCTTGGCATTCCGCCTCATGTCATTGCCCCTCCCCCCCCCCTCCCCCAAATGGATTTTCTGGATCTCCGACGTCAACTATACAACACTTGACTCTGACAACGTCAGCCATATCTGACATACCCTCACAAACAAAACATAATACGACTCCAACTGATTCAATTAGCAGTGTTGAATCCACTGATGTGTGGATGTTTTGCCTAGATCACTTCCACAACTCCAAACCTGGAGAAATTTGGATTGAATGTGCACGTTGTCACCTCTGGTGTCATGAGGATTGTGCTGATGTTGGCACTACCAAATACTTCATTTGTGACTTTTGCAAATAAAGTAGCACACAAATTAAACGTTTTGCAAATGACACTCTCACCGAGCCTGAGAACGTGACTCACAGAATACATCAGGGCTCCATACCACAGAACTGTGGTACTTCCAACGTTACCACAAGTTTTTCTTATTTCCAGTAGCTATGATTTCAACCCCTGCAATTGCCCACGGCAATCGGCAATGTCGTGGAGCTTTTAATTCTTCACAGCATTTTTGGCCTTGGACTACAGGGTTTTTTTTTTTCAATGGCATGTTCTTTTTTTTCTTCTTTTTTTTGCCGTAGACATTTTCTTAATTGCAGGGGTTGTGATTAATCAAAGAGACACATCTGACAATTGTCTTGAATTACTTGTTCAAGCAGGAAAGGGTTTCTGTTTTAAATAAGGTCCTAATCTACTGACCCAAGCTTCCCCATAGGGTGACATAACCTGCTCCGAGGCGGGGCAAGTTGGGTCACTTCAAGTTATGTTTTCTTTTAACATTTTCGCAAAGAAAAGTTCCAGACGGATGCTTGTTTTAAGTTTCACTTGTCTCAGTAAAGATTAAAGTTTTAGTTGAAGTTGATTTCAATGCGTTTTAATTGATACAATTTGACTTTAATGGAAATTTTTTTTTTTTGACTCAATCTGCCCCGCCGTCCCTATGTGGGACCGATATTGACCCCTCGGCACCGCCAACGACGTCAACAGTGGGCGCAACAACATCAACAATGGCGACGTGTCCAGTGGCAACAATTTTTGTTTACGGATGAGAGCCGTTACAACCTTTCCAACACTGATGGCGAAATTCGAGTATGGCAACGTCGACATGAACGTTACTCCGACTGCTGCGTTCTGCAGGCCGACCCGCTATAGTTTTCCATTAGCAGCAAGGGATCTTTTATATGCACCATCCCACAGACAGGGTATTACATACCACAGCCTTTGATCCAGTCGGGGTGCACTGCCTAGGCCTAAATCAATGTTCTAAGTCAGTCCCGTGCACAATTTTCTGCATACTAGCCTGTGGCATCTAAAAGAATAAATTCCAAATTCTGGAGGAAATCTTATATTATGTAACCAATATTCCTGTGAAAATCCAGTGATAGTAATATGATACTAGAAGGCAACCAAACTGTTCCCAGTGGAAAAAACCCGAAACACAACAATACAGGGCCGTATCTAGCGGGGTGGGGGAGGGGGGGGCAGAAAAAAAAATCCAGAAGGCATTATAGAAACTTAAAGGAAATTATTTTCTTAACCGTTTAAGGAATTTTAGACTATTAACTACTCAGTTGCCCCCCACCCACACCTCATCCCAACAAAAAATCCTAGCTACGGCCCTGCAATGGCAAAACCATGTTGGCTTGCATGTTATATACACATAAATCAATCCACATAACCAAAAACACAGGCTAACTGCTAAACAGTTTAAACAAATTCCCATATGTAATATTTTGTAATATTACACTCCATAACCTTACGTCATTTACAAATGTAAGGGGCGGGACGTAGTCCTGTGTAGCCGGTCTGGTACCAATCTCTGTAAGTGTACCCATTGGGCTATTTCTCGTTCCACCTAGTGCACCACAACTGGTATATCAAAGGCTGTGGAATGTGGGATGGTGCATATAAAAGATCCCTTACTACTAATGGAAATAAGTAGCGGGTTTCCTCTTTAAGACTCAAAATTACGAAATATTTGACATACAAAGCCGATGATTAATAAATCTATGTGCTCTAGTGTTGTTGCTAAACAAAACACACTTTAACTTTATTATTATTATTATTTGTGTTAACACTGTAATGGGTACTTGTATGGCAGTCTTATTCATTTCCAGAAAATGTTCTCCTAATTATAGACTGTTGGCGACTACTAGTAACCGTTTTGTAGTAATTAGTGTCAGAAGCGGGGGTGCAGGGTACTAACCTACCCACCCATCATCCAACTGAAGTTAGAGAGGCCAGAGTATTCATTGGGTTTATAATAATAAAATAAAAAATATTTTAATAGCAGTTTTTCAGCATTGTGACAACAGACAACTAGCATTTTAAAAACCTACCAGCCTAACAGACTTTACTCTGTTAAAACTAGAATAGAACGTTTTCATAACTTTAATCTATAGTAATGTAACTTTAGCTATCTATATATCACTGTTGTATCCAAGACATACCCTCCAGTTCTGAAGATCATCCAACAAATATGATAAAAGCTACCCTGTGTCATTTAATTTCGTTAATTTTGTAATGAAAAGTTCCTAAATTTTTACATTAAAATTCCTATATGTTATCACACCCATTACACCCAACTGATAGAACGTTCATTGTTTTTTTGTTTTTGTTTTTGTTTTTTTTGCATCTCTATAATGTGTAAAACTGTCGTATATATTAATAAAAATCAAGCATTGTGCGTTTCTTTTTTGGGAGAGTATATTTGGATGGTTCTAACCCCTTTACCTAACCCTAATGTTAAATAATCTGTGCCCAGTATATTGGCTGTAATTAAATGACATGGTTGTCAGTATTATTAAATATTCGTGTCCGATATATATCGCTTCCATGTAATTTTTGAAAGTTATACTGACATTAAAATTCCAAAACGTATAACAAAATAGCCCAGGAAAAGCTTTTGTTTCTCTTTTTTTTTCTTCTTTTTTTTTGCTGATGCATAAATTAAATGAATGCACGGATGCACAACAAAAACAACTGCTGCGCAGTAGACTGTAGTGATTTATTGGTTTTGAAAGGAACATATACTACTCAAAAGAATTTAAGGGTCAGACGATATTTTCGACATTATTTTCTGAATGTCAATTATATTAGCTAGACCATAATGTCACGCATGGTATTGTTCCATTTTGACGAAAGTGGGTCTAAGCAACCCATAAATGAATTAAAATCCACTGTCATTGACACTGTCGACTAGTTCTAATGGCGAAAACATGCTTACATTTGCACGTAAATTAGGGCGAAAGCGAAAGGTCTGCTAAGTGCCCATAACTTGCTTTTTCACAAAGCGCTTCATTTGCACGCTTTGCACGTGTATTCCATGTTCCCAATGCTGAATTTCCGTATAATTGGAGCTTGCGTTCGTGTACGGTGCACACTCCAAATTCGACAATGGTACGACTTCAACTGACTATCGAAGATCGAGGAAGGGCTATTGCTTGGCTTCAGGATGGCAATACGCAAAGAAATGTTGCTCTGAGACTTGGTGTCAGTCAGAGTGTCGTTGGCCGACTATGGCAACGGTACCAAGCAACGAATTCTGTTCGAAATCGTCCACGTTCGGGAAGACCCCGAAGCACTACAAATAGAGAGGACCGCTACATCACCAATATGGCTCTACGTCAACGCACAACCACTGCACGCCGATTACGTGACAATCTGCGGACTGCGACTGGAACTCGAGTGTCTGATCAAACCATACGCAATCGTCTGAGAGCCAATAATCTACGCTGCCGTCGCCAGGCTGTTCGACCACCACTCCTACCACGTCACAGAACGGCCAGACGTCAATGGTGCACGCTTCATCTGCGGTGGCAACGTGTTCAGTGGGGTCGAATGATGTTCACTGATGAGTCCAGGTTTAGTCTCCAGTTCAACGACGGTCGGGTTCGTGTCTACAGACGTCCTGGGGAGCGCTTCGCTGACGTTAACGTTAGACAACGTCACCGGTTCGGTGGTGGCAGCGTCATGGTGTGGGGCGGCATCTCTATCCACCACAGGACCCCCCTCTATGTGGTGGATGGCAATCTGAATGGAATACGCTATCTGAATGAGATTATCCGGCCGTTGGTTCTCCCAGGCCTTCAGCAGATTGGCGGCGGGGCAGTCTGCAGGATGACAATGCCAGACCCCACCGCGCCAGGGTGGTAACGGACTTTCTCAGACAACAAGGTATCGCCAGGATGGATTGGCCAGCATATTCGCCTGACTTGGCCCCAATAGACAACGCCTGGGACGAATTAGGCAGGAGAGTTCGGGATAACCATGCCCCTCCGGCCAACCTTCATGATCTGGGTCAACTTCTTATGGCAGAGTGGCAGGCCATTCCCCAAGAGTTCTTCAGACGTCTGATCAACAGCATGAGGCAACGATGTGTCGAGTGTATTCGCGCCAGGGGTGGATTCACACACTATTAAACGAATGTTCTAATGTGTAAAATCCATGTTTGACAACCTTCAACTTTGACAGCATGTCATGTGACTTTCTTGTATACAGTGACGTTTATTTGTGTTTTTTTGTAAATATGGAACAATAAATAAAAATATTGGTGTAGTTTACATCATCAATCTAATACACTCTGAAACTTATTTGGTTATAAATTTTTGACCCTTAAATTATTTTGAGTAGTATATGTTGCGTATTAACGGGACAGACGCTAGTTTTTAAACACTACAGCATATTTTCCACTATTAGAGCCGTTTATGATCAATGAAATCAAACCGTACTTGTATTTTGTTGTGGATGGAATGGAATGGAATAAGAATTAACGTGTACATTCAGAGCAAGCTGTTGTAGCGCACGCCTATCTTGGGCACAAGAGCCGGCCTCAGCCGGCTCCTCCGTCCAGGACAGGAAAGATTTTATTGTTTAGATTAACCATTTCTGTAGAACCGAAGTGTTTCTTGACATCCTGGTGTTTGTAGTACCAAACATAGCATTTTAAAATATTTCTAAAAACGCACGTGCGTCTGAGAAGTAGCGGTTTATTGATTAGAGTTCTAGTCTATTTTTAAAGATATTTCCTGTTCAGTGGTAAAGCGCTCGCTTGATGTGCGGTCGGTTTGGGATCGATCCCCGTTAGTGGGCCCATTGGACTATTTCTCGCTCCAGCCAGTGTACCACGACTGGTACATCAAAGGCTGTGGTATGTGCCATCCTGTCTATGGGATGATGCATATAAAAAGATTCCTTGCTGCTAATTGAAAAGAGTAGCCTATGAAGTGGCGACAGCGGGTTTCCTCCCTCAATATCTGTGTGGTCCTTAACCATATGTCCAACGCTATATAACCGTAAATAAAATGTGTTGAGTGTGTCATTAAGTAAACCATTTCCTTAACGCCACAGATTTCTTTCACTGTGTTGTAACTATCCAAATGAGTTAGCCTACAGGTTTGTAAATTAAATAAAATTAGTGTCCATTTTTACGGGTTAAAACTAGGTTCTGTGATTATACATTTTTAAACTACTATATATGCATGCATCGTTAAATAAAACATTTTCTTTCTTTCTTTCAATAGAACTGAAGATTTTTTGGAAGATTTATTTAATTTTAACGATATTAGGTTCAAATTTGTTGTGTATTTAGCCATGATAAACTTTAGCCTATTTAGCTGAAAAGTTAAGGATTTATAAATCGGTAAGCTATAGGCCTATCAGAAAGTGACAAACTGCGCCTCATATTACACCAATAAAACGTGTGGCACCTCACATTTAATTTACCTGCAAATAAAACAGGGGAGTAGCGGTATCAGGTCAGGTCAGAGCGTTTAACGTGCACACTCAGAGCAAGCTGTTGTAGCGCACGCCTGTCCTGGGCGCAGGTGTCAGCCTCAGCCGGTTCCTCCGTCCAGGAAAGGGTGGCGGTATCACATATGCCATTTAAAGTTCCACAATCATGGCACATTATTAATTCACAGTATATTAAAAAAAATACATAAAGATTACATTATTAACCAGACCGGCCTCGGTGGCGTCGTGGCAGGCCATCGGTCTACAGGCTGGTAGGTACTGGGTTCGGATCCCAGTCGAGGCATGGTATTTTTAATCGAGATACCGACTCCAAACCCTGAGTGAGTGCTCCGCAAGGCTCAGTGGGTAGGTGTAAACCACTTGCACCGACCAGTGATCCATAACTGGTTCAACAAAGGCCATGGTTTGTGCTATCCTGCTTGTGGGAAGCGCAATTAAAAGATCCCTTGCTGCCTGTCGTAAAAAGAGTAGCCTATGTGGCGACAGCGGGTTTCCTCTAAAAAAAACAGTGTCAGAATGACCATATGTTTGACGTCCAATAGCCGATGATAAGATAAAAAATCAATGTGCTCTAGCGGCGTCGTTAAATAAAACAAACTTTACTTTACTTTGCATTATTAACCATAAAAAAACAAAAATACCACCCCAATTATTAATAAAGCGACTTTTTTGTAAAACTCTCGGGGGGAAAAACACTGATCCAGTCGGTTTGACCCGCATCTGACCTGTGACGTAGCATCAGGTGAATTCCACTCATTCATTAGGTTAATGTTTTTACCAGCCTATGGATTGCTGAAAATCCCATTTGTACCGGGATACCCTGATTTCGTTTCAACCTATTGTGTATACATGTAGGCTACTGCATAACAACTGTATAACAAATAAAAGTGTAGTTAATCAAGATAAACGTCGGGCGCAAGCGTATTCCCTTGATGAACTAATAAAAGTGTATTTATTTATTCGCAACGGATAATAGTATTTCAAGATGCACCTCGAACTTCGATTCACCTCAAACTTTGACAGAAGTCTTCTTTTATTTGGTACAATGCAACCTTTTCGAACTTTGCCTATTACGAACTTTGACCCGGAAATAAGTGAAACAGGAAGTAAATAAAACTCGACCAGCACATGTGTCATTTTCATTTATTGAGTTTACAAAAGTGAACTTTTTTTATGAACTTTATTCCAACAGCTTATTTACACGTACAGTGTATTGTGTCATTATGCAGTGTGTTAGTTCACTTCACTGATTTGTAAAAAGAACCTACATGTTTGATTTTAGAAGCTGTTGTCGGTCCAAATCTTTAGTTTTTGCGTGTTTTGTTGCGTGTGTGAGTGTGTTGTCAGTTATGTCACAGTATCACATCAGAAGTCCGCTTCTGCGTTCCATGTATCACCGGATGTTGGATGATGAAAGGCATCGTGCAGACGATCATGTTTATGTGAGTTCTTAAAAATAGCCGATGTGTATTTTTGTGCTGGGGTGTCGTTAAACATTCATTCATTCATTCATTTTTGGCAATCGCCGACTACCAAAAAGTAGTCAAAGATTTCCGCTGTAATACCACAAGAATCCTACGTCAAATACATTTACATCGACCATTTTCGAGTTCCTTGATTAAAAAAAATTCAGATATTAATCACTAATACAAACACTACAGAAAGAAACATGACAGCACCCACATTCAGCTAAGCTTCGGCACAATCCGGACAGTAGAATTCTAAGTTCACCAATCTATATCGTGACGTTACGTCACATGATCGCCCACTCAGCCATTCCGTCTTCCAGGGGCTGTCTAATACAATAATACGACAAGTGCCCGACAATCATCAAAAAAGTTTGTTTTGTGTAACAACACCACTAGAGCACATTGATTCATTAATAATATTTGGTAATTTTATCATGGTGTTAGAGAGGAAACCGGCTACATTTTATCATTAGTAGCAAGTGATCTTTTATATGCACCATCCCACAGACAGGATAGCACATACCACACCCATTGATATACCAGTCGTGGTGCACTGGGTGAAGCGAGAAATAGCACAATGGACCCACCGACGGGGATTGATCCCAGACCGACCATGCATCAAGTCAGCACTTTACCACTGGGCTGTGGACAATCACCAAAGCGACAGAGAGTGGTACACACATACACACACACAAACAATATTACATTCATGTTTTCTCAAGGTGAAAAAAGTATTTGATCTATGAGTCATATGCCTGCTTGGGATGTGTACCACTCTGGCATATCAAAGGCTGCTGTATGTGCTATCCTGTTTGTGGGATGGTGCATAGGCCTATAAAAGATCAATTGCTACAAATGATAAAATATAGCGGGTTTCCTCTCTAATACTATGATAAAATTACCAAATATTTGACATCCAATAGCCGATGATTAATGAATCAATGTGCTCTAGTGGTGTCATTACACAAAACAAACTTTTTTTGGTGATTGTAAATGTATTTGACGTCAAACATAGGATTGTTGTGGTATTAGAGCGGAAATCTTTGACTACTTTTTGGTGGTCAGTGATTGCCAAAAAATTACATAGCTTCGTCTCTGACTGTAATGAGAGTGTATTTATGTTCAAATGTCCGTCTAGCTCTCTTACAGTCAGAGTACTCGGGATAGCTAGCGTCAAAAAACAGGAATATGATACTTATGGAACAAGTTTTCTACATTTTTCAGTTACAGTACGAGGTCAAGTACTCTGCCAGTTGAGAGCTATAGTCCATGCCATCATTCTATTAAAGGGTCATTCCTGAGTTTGCTGCATTGTAAGATGTTTCCGACTAATAAAATATTTCTACGATTAAACTTACATATTAAATATATTTTTTTGTTTAGAATGTCAGTATCTCTATATTCAATGTGTTTCTGGTCGTCTTAATATTTGTAAGAAGCCCAAACTGGATTTTGTCTTCAAATAATTTCATATGTATGAAAAAAATAAAATTTTAGGAACTAAAATGAAATTTAACCTAGTACAAATATTAGAACGACCAGAAACATGTTTAATATACAGCCATTAATATTTTATGCAAAAAAATGTATTGATATGTAATTACAGTCGCTAAAAAGTCTCTGTTAGTCGATAACATCTTAAAAATTGCAGCAAACTCAGGAATGTCCATTTAACATGTTTTTTGTAAATAATTTCAGTTTGATTTGACGTAAGAAGAAAAGTAAAAGTGTTTTGGAAATAACAAAATATACAATTTGTGTGTGCAAGTAACAAATCAGTCGGCTCAGAAATAAATATCTTGTAGTAAATTACATAGTATGAAAAACATGCAATCCCTGTGGAACGGACTATAGATGGACATTTGGATGGTTATGATCGATCTCTGCTGCCAGAGATAGCTGTATAGTGGCAACATTGAATGGCTGCCTAACACATGGTAGGCAAAGATTCCTACTCTAATACAACAAAAATCCTATATTTTACGCTAAATATCTTTACATTGATAATTTTTTAGCTCATCAATAACAAATATTTCACATAGTAAGCACTAATACCTACACTACAGGAAGAAACCCAACAGCACCACCATTCATTAATGTTCCAGTTAAATACGTAGGTGTTGACGGGTTTCTTCCTTTAGTGTAGGTTATTAGTGGTTAATATTTGAAATAGTTGTTATCAGCGAACTCGAAAATTATCAATGTAAAACATATCGTCAAACATAGGATTTTTGTTGTACATATGTATTACTATTATTAGAGCAGAAATCATTGCCTATTGTGTGGTAGGCAACCATTCCATGTTTCCGCTATAGAGGTATCTCTGGTGGCAGAGAGCGATCATAACAGTCCAAATTTCGGTCTAGCTCTCAAACGGCAGAGTACTCGGGCTATTAGTATTACAGTTTGTGAAATAAAATATATTCCAATCAGTTAACGTAAAAGATAAACAACAAACAACTTTGACATAAAACAAATCCATTCTAGTAAACAAAAGTGCAAGTTGTAACACCATCCAGTAAACAGGAAATAAAGTGTTAGGTTTCTAACTGCATTCAGGCATATCTATTCTCACTGGGTTTCTCCTTTAATAATCAATGTCTCACGACTAGCACATCAAAGACAAGGTATAGGTCTTACTTTTCCAACAGGAGCGGGACGTACACCAGTGGTAAAGAGCTCACTCGATGCGCAGTCGGTGTACAATCGATCCCCGTCAGTGGGCCCATTGGGCTATTTCTCATTCCAGTCAGTGCACCATGACTGGTATATGAAAGGCTCTGGTATGTGCTATCCTGTCTGTGGGATGTTGCATATAAAAGATTTCTTGCTACTAATGGAAAAATGTAATGGGTTTCCTCTCTAAGATTATGTAAAAATTACCAGATGTTTGACATCCAATAGCCGATGATTAATAAATCAATGTGCTGTAGTGGTGTTGTTAAAAAAAACCCACCCTTTTACTTTTCTGACAGCCATGGTAGCGTAGACGGTGTAGACTTTTGAGTTAAAGTTTTACATTAAAGTTTCGTGTTTCTATAAAGATCACTTTCTCATAAACTATACGTCTTATGTCAGTGAAACTTGGTTTATAGTTACACATGGATGTTCATCACAGTGCACCAAAACATTTTACGTTGGTGAGCCCATTGGGCTGTTTCTCATTCCAGCCAGTGCACCACCACTGGTATATGAAAGGCTCTGGTATGTGCTATCCTGTCTATGGGATAGTACATATAAAAGATCCCTTGCTTCTAATGGAGAAATGCAGTAGGTTCCTCTCTAAAGACTATGTCAAAATTACCAAATGTTTGACATCCAATAGCCGATAATTAATAAATCAATGTGCTCTAGTTGTGTCGTTAAACAAAATAAACTTTTATTTTTACAAAACATTTCATGGTAGGTGAGACATTTACTTCTGCAGAATTGTTGTCTGTTAAACTGGAATGTTTATTTTCAGTGGTATCACATAGATTCTTCCAGACTTCCCGCTGACATGTGTGAGAAATTTATTCCACTCAATCAAGATGCAGAAACATCCGAGTTCCTCAACGACTGTTATGAGAAAGCCGATTGGGTGTTCACGCAGATACGGGATGCAGTGCTCAAATACATGTTCAGCTGGTTTCTCACAAGTACGTCTATAAATGGGTAAGATGACACTAAAATCATCACTGATGTTCTGTTGTACGGTACTATAATAGCTCATGGAACTGCTATTCTTCTCCATCATGCTGGGATGGCAATGTTCTCGTGAAGTTTTTCCATGAAAACGGTGAATACAATATGCAATTATCAGTGTCTCTTAAACGTTTTAAGATTAGTGCATTAAAAGCAACAATTTGTAATATGTATACATATATATTTTTTCATCCTATGTAGGTTTTGTTATTGGGATGATCATGGTTTGTTTGTTTGAAAACAACAGCTCTGTACACTCGGGGTTTTGTTATTGGGATGATCATGGTTTGTTTGTTTGAAAACAACAGCTCTGTACACTCGGGGTTTTGTTATTGGGATGATCATGGTTTGTTTGTTTGAAAACAACAGCTCTGTACACTCGGGGTTTTGTTATTGGGATGATCATGGTTTGTTTGTTTGAAAACAACAGCTCTGTACACTCGGGGTTTTGTTATTGGGATGATCATGGTTTGTTTGTTTGAAAACAACAGCTCTGTACACTCGGGGTTTTGTTATTGGGATGATCATGGTTTGTTTGTTTGAAAACAACAGCTCTGTACACTCGGGGTTTTGTTATTGGGATGATCATGGTTTGTTTGTTTGAAAACAACAGCTCTGTACACTCGGGGTTTTGTTATTGGGATGATCATGGTTTGTTTGTTTGAAAACAACAGCTCTGTACACTCGGGGTTTTGTTATTGGGATGATCATGGTTTGTTTGTTTGAAACAACAGCTCTGTACACTCGGGGTTTTGTTATTGGGATGATCATGGTTTGTTTGTTTGAAAACAACAGCTCTGTACACTCGGGGTTTTGTTATTGGGATGATCATGGTTTGTTTGTTTGAAAACAACAGCTCTGTACACTCGGGGTTTTGTTATTGGGATGATCATGGTTTGTTTGTTTGAAAACAACAGCTCTGTACACTCGGGGTTTTGTTATTGGGATGATCATGGTTTGTTTGTTTGAAAACAACAGCTCTGTACACTCGGGGTTTTGTTATTGGGATGATCATGGTTTGTTTGTTTGAAAACAACAGCTCTGTACACTCGGGGTTTTGTTATTGGGATGATCATGGTTTGTTTGTTTGAAAACAACAGCTCTGTACACTCGGGGTTTTGTTATTGGGATGATCATGGTTTGTTTGTTTGAAAACAACAGCTCTGTACACTCGGGGTTTTGTTATTGGGATGATCATGGTTTGTTTGTTTGAAAACAACAGCTCTGTACACTCGGGGTTTTGTTATTGGGATGATCATGGTTTGTTTGTTTGAAAACAACAGCTCTGTACACTCGGGGTTTTGTTATTGGGATGATCATGGTTTGTTTGTTTGAAAACAACAGCTCTGTACACTCGGGGTTTTGTTATTGGGATGATCATGGTTTGTTTGTTTGAAAACAACAGCTCTGTACACTCGGGGTTTTGGCCTGAGTGTAAAACGGATAAAATGCCATCCCCCCAAAATATTATTTAGGTATGGGGCCATACTCAAATTTTTTGCAGATTTTAGTTATTAAGTTGATCTTTTGACAAATTTAATTACCGTTATTTTAACTGTATAATTAATGTTGGATTTAAATTATAATGAAGCAAAGTGAACAGAGATTATCTATATATAAATATATCATTCTATTTCATTGGATTCATCATTTTGTCTTTCTTAGCACTGTATACGAAAATTTAGTTTTGGCAGAAACCCTGACACTATTTCTGAGATTTTACAACAATTTTTGGGCATTCCAAATTTGTCTATTTTATGTTGTGTATGGTTTCATTGATGTTAACTTTGTGATGGATGTCGCAATAGTACATTTTTTAATATAAAAATAAAATAATACAAATTATATATCCATTCCTGTGATTTTAAGCTTAGTGTATATGGTAATTTGACACAGTATTGTACATAAACTGTCATTCCAGGGCTCGACCTTAGCGGTAGCCTGGGGTGTTTTGGCTACCAATTTCTCACTTGGACTACCAGATGTCTGAACCCGGTAGTCTGCTGGGCTACTAAATTTTTCTTGCACCTCCAGTAACTCTGCAATCAACAAGATGCTTAAACACCTAAAAAAACCCCATCCTAAAACATTGTTTAAATAAAAATAAATTATTTTGCTTTTTTTCTCTCCTTTTTAAAAAGTTTATTAAAATTATGGGCTACCAATTTTACTGAGGGCTACCAGATTTCATAACCTGGAAGCCCGGTGGGCTACCACTGAAAAAAGTTAAGGTCAAGGCCTGCATTCTGTCCACATGTTGGTTATGCAGTTTTAAATTTGATTATATGGTAAATTGTTACACTTTCTTAACTTAAAAATTGCAAACTTCAAAAGATAATAAATTTCAGTATATTATGTTTTCAGGTAACTGATTAGGTTATGTAAATATATGTCATGTCAGCAAACAGTTGGTTACCTGGGTGGAAACCATGTGAACTGACACTAGAGTACATCGGATATTGGATGTCAGACATTTGATAATTGTTTACATATAGTCTTAAAAGAAACATGCTACATTTTTTCATTAGCATCAAGGGATTTTTTTTATATGCACTTTTTCACATATAGAACAGCACATACCACAGCCTTTGATATACCATTTGTGGGGCATTAGTTGGGACAAGAGAATAAAACAGTCTGAGAATGTTCATCGTACGACCCAAGCACTATACCTATTGAGCTAAATCTCGTCCTTGAATTTGAAAGTGTGATACCTCAATTATTATTCCACTGCTCATAATTCAAAGGCTGTGGTATGTGCCATCCTGTCTGTGGCGACAGCAGGTTTCCTCTCTCTATATCTGTGTGGTCCTTAACCATAATTATGTCTGATGCCATATAACCGTAAATAAAATATGTTGAGTGCGTCGTTAAATAAAACATTTCCTTTCTAATGGGCGTCATTAAACAGACACAAAATTGATGTTTACAATGTGCTGGGGTGTTGGTTAATGAACATTCCTTTCTTCTGTACAGGTGGTTGAGACGTGGGTCGATGTTCATCTTCTCCCGCGAACAGCTCCAGCTCCTCCTCAACGTCTCGGCACACTGGAGGGCAGAAAACATGCTCGATCTAGGTATTTACAGAAAACATGCTCGATCTAGGTATTTACGGAAAACATGCTCGATCTAGGTATTTACAGAAAACATGCTCGATCTAGGTATTTACGGAAAACATGCTCGATCTAGGTATTTACGGAAAACATGCTCGATCTAGGTATTTACGGAAAACATGTAGGTATTTACGGAAAACATGCTCGATCTAGGTATTTACGGAAAACATGTAGTTATTTACGGAAAACATGCTCGATCTAGGTATTTACGGAAAACATGTAGTTATTTATGGAAAACATGCTCGATCTAGGTATTTACGGAAAACATGCTTGATCTGTCACGATCATTGGAGCTTTTCTGATTCCAATTTGTCCGACATCTGTCTGTCTGTCTGCCCATCTCTCATCTGTCATCTTTTCGTTCGACGTCTTTATCTAAAGTTTTTACTGAATAGTTCTTAAACTTGATATCAACGCAAATTCTCTGGTGAAGTTCTTACAAACAGAGAGATTTAAAAAAAATTAAATTTTAAAGTCGATCTCTTGAGACACTTTTGATTAAATGGAAGAAAATGGGTGGCATCCAACTGGGTTGGTAGAATGCTTGGGTTGAATGAGCTCGGTGCCCCATGATTGGTATATCCAAGGCTGTGGTATGTGCTGTCCAGTTTGGGAGAGGGTTACCTCTGAATACATGTCAGTTGTGTCAGAATTATTAAATGATTGACATCCAATAGCTGATGAATAATCTGTGTGCTCTAGTGGTGTCATTAAACAAAACAAACTTTTAACTTTCAACCCTGAGTTAATGACATTGGCTGTATTAAAATATATTTTTAAAGAAATGAAAATAATTTTGAAATATTACAGTTTTAGTCTTATTAACTGTGGTTGTTTTTAGGTGCTGGTGATGGCATGGTAACAAGTAAAATGGCGCATTACTTCAACAATGTTTTTGTGACAGAGATTTCATCAGTGATGACAACCAGATTGCAAGAAAAAGGCTACATGTAATGTTTCACTTTTTTCTTTCTTTCTTTCAACTTATTTTCATGCTTACGGTTCAAGCACGCTGTCCTGGGCACACACCTCAGCTATCTGGGCTGTCTGTCTAGGACAGTGGGTTAGTTGTTAAAACTCACTTATGGTGGGAGTCGGTACCAGGCTGCGAACCCTGTACCTACCAGCCTTATGTCTGATGGCTTAACCACAACACCACCGAGGTCGGTATGTTTTACTGACTTGCTCACATAAACTCTATGAATCTATGGAAGAGTTCATTTTCTCTTCATACATTTAGCTCACCTCTCCTCCAGTGCATTGACCCCATATACATATGGACTGGTTCTTTTCTTTCCTTTGGAAAATGTACATGTAAATCAGGAAATTATTTGTCTATTTCAGTCACCACAATGCCATTCCTGTGTTGTTACTTTATGTGGCAGCTTAATATAGTTTTGTTTAGGAAAATAGATCTTCATTAAAAAATTTGTAATAAATTGCTGAAATGCCTGTTCAAATCTTTATTTGATGATTACAAGTAAATTGACCTCTGACACTTTTTTGGTTCCGTGCCTTGTGATCATGGGAACCCCATCGGAAACTGTTTTTAAAAAAATAATAATATATATATTATTTTCGTTGAATAGTTCCGTGATTTTACCGACGCTGTACTGTAAACGATAATTTTTGTGAAATTTGAGGGTCTGCTCTGTAGTTTATAAATAATTAATTGGTTTGAAGTTACGTGCCGTTTTTATTACAAAATGATAGTGTGTGCATTTGGTATGCTGCCACTTATACCAGTATAACGTCATAATGACAGAACGTCGTGCTTCTTAGGCTTAATGGTAATTCACTCAAAATATTTGTGGTCAACCTATAGGCTATTGATTTTTTTTACATGGTAGTTACCAAGTGACTGTACACTTTCCTGAAAATAACAGTCACATAGCCCTTTCAGTATTAACTTATATGTCACAGAATATATTCTGAAATTGGTTCCAGATCTTGTGTTCAAATTGTTTGATTAAAAAGCCATATACTACTAAATAACATTTTGAGCTGGGTTGTATGTATACCTTACATACCATATCAATACCGATTTACTGTATCAAGCAAATCTCAAAATACCATAATTTCGGTTTTGAAAAATACCGCTCGATATTGGTATTGTGTCAATACTGAATACCGTACTGAGGTAAATCACACAAAAAGATACCGATACCAATAGCAGTGTTCTCCAACTTTTATGCGACCAGGTTGGCGGACACGTGAGGCCGAAGTCCACGAGCGGGGGGGGGTGAGGGGGCTCGTGAAGGGTTCGCTCCCTCTCGCACAGGAAAATTTCGTAAATCTTAAGTCACAAAAGGTGCTTTTTTTCTGGCATTTAATAGTTGATTTAAATGAAGTTAACCATAATCTATCTCATGATCTGCGGCACTGGTCACGCTGAAGTAGTAGGGCCTAGATGATCATAGGCCTAAATGTGTGCGGCCAGTGGGCTAATCTCACCCGGAAATTTTTGAAAATAAAAGCTCATATAGATGCGATTTCCTGGCATCTGGGGAAAGTATTTTGCCGTCTTTCATTGCATAAAATATTTATGGTTTTCAACATGTCAACAGCCAGCAATAGACAATTCCCCTGCATGAAATTTGCCCGGACCCTTGTCAATTACCTGCAAGGACTAAGATTTACTAAAAATCATAATATGCAAATTGCCAATGATGAAGTGACGGGCGGCTGTCTGTCAAAAATTACCGCTCGCTGATTGGATTAGAGGAGCCAAGCTGTTGAGAGGCAATCTGCGTTGCACCGCTGAGATTGCGCTGCTTGTATTAACGACTCCCGCTTTATCACTGCTGGATATTGAGGAGGCCGGTTTTAATTTTGTTCGACACGTGGACATTTTGCAACCGGTATATTGGTGATTTTACCACCTGAAATTTTTAGCAGGGATCCAATCAGATTTGTTCTTACAAATGTGTTGAATTAGAATATTATTATTATATACTCCAAGTCCAAGTACAGGCTAAATATATCGATAGGTGAATAGAACTGACGGAAGTTTTTTTCGTCATAGCGGACTGATTTTCGACTTGGCGGCATTTTTTATCAGCTTGGCAGACCCGTCTGCGAAAATCTTCAGCTTGGCGGCGCAAATTCTCAGCTTGGCGGGTGTACAAGCCGCTTACTGGGGTTGGAGAACACTGTCCATAGCGAACTTGAAATTTTAATACCGCCCAGCTCTATTAACATTTAAGAATTTTGAAATCGATCTTTGAAACTTGTGTAGTGAATCGCAGCATCAGTTCTGTTGATAGTCTTGGTGACCATCATGTGTTATTTAATGTCTTTGTTGGTCTGTAATGAATAAGGCTTGTTTTTATATAAATCTTATTACTGTATAACATAATTAGATATTTATTCATTTTAATCAATGTTTTTAGAATGAAAGACACTTGAAAATTAAGAATGTTTTGTGATCATTTTAGGTTGTTAGATGTGGACTCCTGGAGTGAGAGTTCTCATGTCTTTGATCTGATTGGGTGTTTAAATTTGCTGGACAGATGCAATCAGCCAATCGCGATGCTGCATTCCATCAAGAAGTCACTACGTCCAGGATCTGGAAGACTGATTGTTGCAGTGGTGCTTCCGTTTAAACCGTATGTAGAAGTTGGTAAGTTTTCAAATAATTATTATATCATAATAATATTTATTCCCCATATGGGCCGAGAAGTGGATAAACAAAAGTTATCTTTCCTTAGGGAAGAGAAAAAAATAAAATTCTTCCCCTAGATATGTTTTGACATCATAATCAGAGTTTCACTTTAGGCAGTTAATCAAGTGTAAGAATAGTTTCCATGGTCAACAACTAATTTACATCATCAGCGATAAGTTCGTCACAGCTATGATGCAACACTGTTCTCAACTTGCAAGTTATTTTCAACAACAGTTTCTTTTGAAAATTTTCCATAACATGATAAAGATTGCTAATGGGTAATAAATAGAATACTCAACTTGCTACTCGGCAATACCGTTTATATTGCACTCGTGAATTGAGAATACCCAACTTGCTACTCAGCACTATAGTTTATCTTGCACTCGTGAAGGACAACATCAATTCACGAGTGCAAGATAAATGGTAATGCCTCATAGCTCATTGAGTATTCTCTAATTATCATATAGCATACCCATAATATCCATGTCATAAACCCATTTGATATTTACCATTATTCACTCAGTTAATGATGTTTTGCCGTCAATGAGGGAAGAAGGAAATGTTTTATTTATTGAAGCACTCAACACATTTTATTTACAGTTATATGGCATCGGACATATGGTTAAGGACCACACAGATATTGAGAGTGGAAACACGCTGTCTCTACTTCATGGGCTACTCTTTTCGATCAGCAGTAAGGGATCTTTTATATACACCATCCCACAGATAGGATAACAAATACTACAGCCTTTGATATACCAGTTGCGGTGCACTGGCTGGAGCAAGAAATAGCCCAATGGGCTATTCACTGATAGCCAATGATTAATGAATATATATGCTCTAGTGTATCAAAGACTGTGGTATGTGCTGTCCTGTCTGAGGGAGGGAAAGAAATTGATTATTAATTAATGAATATGTTCTAGTCATGTGTGTTTTAACAAGACCTTAAAATTCCTACTCTTCGCCACGAGCAAAATCGACGTGAGCTGAAGATCACTCTGCTGAAATGGTGCTAGGCGAGCAATCTCATCAAGGTTCAGACAAAATGGTGCTAGGAGAGCAATCTCATCAAGGTTCAGACAAAATGGTGCTAGGAGAGCAATCTCATCAAGGTTCAGACAAAATGGTGCTAGGCGAGCAATCTCATCAAGGTTCAGACAAAATGGTGCTAGGCGAGCAATCTCATCAAGGTTCAGACAAAATGGTGCTAGGCGAGCAATCTCATCAAGGTTCAGACAAAATGGTGCTAGGAGAGCAATCTCATCAAGGTTCAGACAAAATGGTGCTAGGCGAGCAATCTCATCAAGGTTCAGACAAAATGGTGCTAGGCGAGCAATCTCATCAAGGTTCAGACAAAATGGTGCTAGGCGAGCAATCTCATCAAGGTTCAGACAAAATGTACTGAAAAGTTATTGCAAGATGTTTTTTTCCTGTGGACTATATTATAAATTTCTTTCCACTGCTTGTTTTTTTGCCTGTGGACTATATTATAAATTTCTTTCCACTGCTTGTTTTTTTGCCTGTGGACTATATTATAAATTTGTTTCCACTGCTTGTTTTTTGCCATGGACGTTTTCTTAATTTCGGGGCGGAACGTAGCCCAGTGGTAAAATGTTAGCTTGATGCACGGTTAGTCTGGGATCGATCCCTGTTAGTGGGCCCATTGGGCTATTTTTCACTCCAGCCGTGGTATGTGTTATCCTGTCTGTGGGATGGTGCATATAAAAGATCCCTTGCTGCTAATCGAAAAGAACAGCTCATGAAGTGGCGACAGCTGGTTTCCTCTCTCAATATCTGTGTGGCCCTTAACCATATGTTCGACGTCATATAACCGTAACTAAAATGTGTTGAGTGCGTCGTTAAATAAAACATTTCCTTCCTTTTCCTTTTCTTAATTGCAGGGCTTGGAGTGGGAGTGATCAGGCTTGGAGTGGGAGTGATCACTCATCTTTATGGCGAACTCTGTTTTTCTGTCGTATTTAACTGTGATAGAGTTTCTATTTTCCGTGATTTCAGGCAGTTCCGATCACAAACCGGTGGAGAGGATTCACCTCCAGGGGCTGACGTTTGAAGAGCAGGCTACGAGTCTGGTGAAACATGTCTTCGAACCAGCAGGATTCACGCTGGAAACGTTTACCAAGCTACCGTATTTGTGCGAGGGAGATCTCTTCAAATCATTCTTTGTCTTAACGGACGCTGTTTTTGTATTGAGTGTGACAAAGACATGATAGAAGATACGTACATAACCTATAAGATATTTATTTCTGGTATTTGACATTTAAACAAATGTGTAAGCAAACAGGTTTACAAAATCTGTAACCAGTTGTGACGTTAACTGTAGAAGGTGACAAATGAAAACATTAATAATGAATAATCAAAAGTCATTGATATGCAATGGCCAGGATATAAGGAATAACTAGTTACTGTCTCAAGATATCGGCTTAACCTGCGAAGGTTAGAATGGCAAATGCAGCAAGGCTCTGCCGAGCTGCATTCATCATTCGACTTGAGCAGGATAAAGCCGATATCTTGAGACAGTAACCAGTTATTTCTTTTATCCTGCAATCCTACAGGAATATTCGGAAAATCATTATTTATTCTAGTTTTGTGTACCAAATCGAGCATTGTCAACCTAGCAAGGCTTTTGCCACGTGACGTCATACAAGATGCATGACATCATTATTGTAAGACGCTAGCTACATTCTGTCACATTAAAAAAAAGCGTTTCTAAAATCTAATTCATAAATAAATATACAAGTTTGGTATTGTTATAACAAAACTAAAAGTTATTTGTATTTACTGTACTTCAGCAAATGATTTAAAGAGTATGTTTACTGAAAACTACTCTGAAATACTCGAGTCGAGTACGGCTTATGTCATGTGACCTATATTTTTGGTCAGTGACTGAAAATATAGAGATTTATCTAGTCATCATATCTTCCAATGTATACAGTGATTGCTGGATAAATATACTTTCGAAGCTTTCTTAGGGCTACGATAATGTAAAATCATCATAGGTTATGACATCTCTATGGTACACGTCGTAGCCTATGGCAGTTTTACAATTTATTGTAGCACTAAGATGACTTCAGAAATATTGGCCCAGGGCCACAAATTATGTCAAATAATTGTGGGGGAGTTGGTGGAGGGGGACTGCAAGTAACTTGTTTTGGAAAAAGTGATATAGGGTTTTCTCTAGCTAGGCCAAAAACAGGCACATCCAAACTAAAAGATTTTCTTTTTTTTGTTTCTTTGTGGGTGAGCTGACCCTCCACTAGTTACGGCCCTTAAACACTTAAAAACAAACACATTACACTGGCATAGAAAGTAGGGGGAAAAGGTGGGCATGTGCCCCCTAATCCACCCCCACCCCCACTTTTCCTGATCCAATAGCAGCAGCGATAGTATATATATATATTTATTAATTTGTGTCATCCACTTTTTGTTACCTTCCTGTGCCACTGCATTATTATTAAGATGACCAAAGAAATGTAACAGTTCAGTTTGTTGTAGATCAAGGGAGATAAATCCCAAAATCAAATCTATAAATATAAAGCAAAATAATAGACATATTGTGTAAAATTATTAATGTGAAAATAACCATAATATTTACAACAATTGATATCACTGTAATGCTAAGATGTAAGATATATCATCATCCTTTGTCTCATCCGAATAATCTCAAACTCACCATCATTTCGCTCACTAACCTCATTTCCACTCAATCCTGGGTCTCCGCCACCAACCACAGATGTCTCTGCCTCCTCAGTGGACTCTGTAACATTGTCTTTGGGAACACTGTCATCCACAGTTGGAGGTGAAGGCTGCCTGACAACACAAACATCAGTATCTTCCTTCTGAGTGGACTCCATAACAGTGTCTTTGGGAACACTGTCATCCACGGTTGGAGATGAAGGCTGCCTGACAACACAAACATCAGTATCTACCTCATCCCCCACAACAGACACACTGTTACCAGAATCTATAAGAGAAGCTGGTAAAGGAGTCTCCTTTTGCTTTCTTGGTTTTACTGATGAAACCATTGAAAATTGTGGTACAGATTCTGGAACTTCCCCAGTGGGATGTAATAGATTTCTGTGTAAAGTCCTCTTCTTGCCAGTTCCGTCTTCTCTTGCAACAACATTACCAGTCTCGGTGGCGCAGTGGTTAAATCATCGGACTACAGGCAGGTAGGTACAGTGTTCGCAGCCCGGTACCGGCTCCATCCCAGAGCGAGTTCTTAAGGGCTCAGTGGGTAAGTGTAAGGCCACTACACCCTCTTCTCTCCGACTAACCACTAACCAACTAACAACTAACCCACTGTCATGGACAGACAACCCAGATAGCTGAGGTGAGTGCCCAGGACAGTGTGCTTGAACCTTATTTGGATATAAGCACGAAAATAAGTTGAAATGAAATGTAACGACAAACACTGGTATATCAAAATTTTCTGTCCATTTGTTTTGAAAGCTTGTTTACTGTCGAAAGCCAAGATTTTGACCAAGCCTTACTGGGCTTTAATGTAGCTCCTCCCAACATTTTTGCCATACACCTGTTTTGTTCTTGCTTGTTGGCAATCTAATTAAAATTAGCTCTACTATTACATGTGGATCTAACAGCAGCCCGTTGGAGCTCAAGTCCAGTTGACCTTTCATTCGACCAATCAAAACCTTACTTGCAAAATCATGCCAGTAATTTGAAAAGAATTTGAAAACATTCGGCTTTATGCCAAGGGTATACGAAATGATTCAGGTGAATTACGAAGTATGTCGGAAACTAATTTCAATATAAAATTTTATATAAAATTTGTTTCAAGACAAAAAAAAACCGGTGATGGCATAGCCATAAAATCTGTTTATACTAGTATACAATACAGAGTTTATTACTGCACTTTCCCCCTGTTTTTTCAATGTTGAAATAGACCAACAAGTTCACCTATTGCATAAGTAGTCACGACCGATATTTTTAGAATTTGTATGCTCCCAAATAACGTTATAAAAGGCGAAGTGTAATTGGTCGATATTTAAATTGTTATTTATAGATGAAATGTCACCTGGAAATCGGAATCCACACAATGCTGTTAGATCTACTGGTAGACCAGTAGAGCTAATTTTAATCAGATTGGTTTGTTGGCCTTTTGGCTAAGATCAAAGTGCAATATAAAGAGATTATTATATGAGCTTGTGTGTCATACTGATTTTATGAAATGAGTGTTAGGATTATTGTATTGCCCAAGCGGGAACGAGATTAATACATGAATCCTGACACAAGTTTTGTAAAATCAGTACGACTCGCATGTGAGTGTAATAATTTCTTCATTATTCATATTATTTAGTTATTATTTTTTATGAATAACAAGGCCCATGTCAAAATGTTTCAAACATAACTAGAAGAAAATGATGAACTGACATTTTAAAAAATGACATCATTTTTGAAAAGCGATACAATATTTCACATGCACAGATACAAGACCGTGGAAATCATGTCATGTTATGACGTTACGTCCCAAAATCACATCATTGGTTGGTCACGTGATTACACATGTACTTCATATGATTTTTACTAAGTCATTAAATTAATCTTTATTAATCATATTTTTATACTTACCTCTGTTTGACACCCGCGGGTCAATGTGTATTTTTATACTCGGGTGTTATGCAGCCTTTATTTATTCATTATTCATTAATTTGTTGTTTTTGCTGATTATGCTGCAGCAGAGGCCAGTTCATAAAATTTCTTCTGTTTCTCTTGAAGAGATTCAACACAAGAAGATCAAGTTTGTCTTGGAGTGCTACCTGAAATACCAAATGGGCACATGTGGCTCTCTACCAAGAGGGGTTAGGACATAGCCAAGTGGTAAAATGGGCACATGTGGCTCTCTACCAAGAGGGGGCAGGACGTAACCAAGTGGTAAAATGGGCACATGTGGCTCTACCAAGAGGGGGCAGGACGTAACCAAGAGGGGGCAGGACGTAGCCAAGTAGTAAAATGGGCACATGTGGCTCTCTACCAAGAGGGGGCAGGACGTAGCCAAATGGTAAAATGGGCACATGTGGCTCTCTACCAAGAGGGGGCAGGACGTAGCCAAGTGGTAAAATGCTCACCTGATGTGCGGTTGGTCTGGGATTGATTATTCCCATCGGTGGGCCCATTGGGCTATTTCTCATTCCAGCCAATGCACCATGACTGGTATATCAAAGGCCATGGTATATGTTATCCTGTCTATGGGATGGTGCACATAAAAGATCCCTTGCTACTAATGGAAAAATGTAGTAGTCTCTAAGACTATGTCAAAATTACCAAATGTTTGACATCCAATAATCAGTGATTAGTACATCAATGTGCTCTAGAGGTGTCGTTAAACAAAGCAAACGTCTTCTCTACCAAACATTAAAAAGAAAGGTTTTTGTTGCATGGGATCCTAACAAGTGCTATTGTGAGAGTGGACTAATGGTGCAACATGAGACTTCTAATCATCCTAGTCTCCATCAAATCTTCGGCAGGATTTTAGCTCGCTTGAGGTGCTTGTGTCGCAGGATCGAACCACCTCTGTGGATCCATTCATCTGATTGGGTTTTTTCTCATTCCAACCAGTGCACCACAACTGGTCAAAGGCCGTGGTATGTGCTTTCCTGTCTGTGGGAAAGTGCATATAAAAGATCCCTTGCTGCATTAGGAAAATGTACGGGTTTCCTCTGATGACTACGAGTCAGAATTACTAAATGTCTGACATCCAATAGCTGATGATTAATTAATCAATGTGCTCTATTGGTGTCATTAAACAAAAAACTAACTTTAAAGAAAAACATCAAATGTTCCTAGAATATCTTCAAGTGTGCAGTTGAATCTCTCTGTCGTACCATAACCCATGGGATGATAACAGGTAGCCCAGGGTTTCAGAATTTCTGCTATCTGACATAGACGTTGCATCAACTTACTTTCAAAATACGCTTCTTGGTCACTATGGATTCTCTTTCGAAATGTACCACAAAATTGTGAAAGAAAACTTCCACTGTTGTCCAGCTTCATAATGGCTGACGGTTTGTTTTCATGTGATCTAAATTGCAGACTGAAGCAAATTAATATGGAAGAATAATTGTGAATCAAGGAATGGAAATTGAGATCTGGTCTAAATGTTTAAATAGTAAAAATACACAAGAGATTTCACCTTGAATAATTCTTGTTGACTATGATGTAAAACAGTTTTCTGATTGTATTGTAGGCCTATGGCAGGGCTTCTAGATTATGGTAGCCCCACTCCCATGGCTAGTGATATTCAATGTTGGGCAAGTAAATAACTACTATCGCCTTGCCTCATGGCTAGTGAAAACAAGTTGTCAAATGCTGCATTTACATATTTTGTAAATGTGAATATCCTGCCCCCCTTTAGGTGACATATCCAGTTAGTCCTGTTAGTAAAATTGTATTTACTTAAAGTGGGGCTTGTGAATTTTTAATCGTGGCCAGTAAATTGTATAAATCCCTGACCCCATGGCTAGTGGATCTTTATAACAATTGTAGAATCCCTGCCTATGGCCTTTATACTGAATAAAACATCTAATATCTTGTTCTTACAATTGTTTGTATTTATTAAATTAAACAATAAACATATGTATATCATTTTAAAGGTGTCGATATTTTTTTTAATAAGGAAAACATTGTAATTATCTTATTGTTACTTAGGAAGTGAAATTATTTCTTGCATATTTCTACCTCCACCCATTCCCAAATTAGCTGTAAAAACAAACTTTGAGGCTTGAGGGATCAGCATTCACCTTGGTTATACAACATTCACCCTTAAAGATGCTGTGTCAAAATTACAAGTGCACAAATTATCATGTTCAGTATGACTAGATTCCTGTCTTATCACATATATTTATAATATTTCATGAGGGACATAAACATGATATGAAATGATAGCGAGTTTAATATCCTATTTATTACACATAATCGATCTTAATTTATATCACTCATCTCGTTTTGTTGACGTTCCTGTAAGGTTGTAGTATGCCAATTGATGACGTCATTGTGTGACGTCAATAGAGGTTACTACCAGAGTGTTTTTCGGTATCGTCAATATCATATATTAGGAATAAAAATTGTATTATTGACGATACCGAAATACACGAGGGTAATAATCTCTTTATCATATAATCTCAAGCTTAATACAATGTGTTTTTGTAAACTGTACACGCAACTTTAATTCCAGTCCGCCATTACTAGATATTCAAATGACGTAAGAATATGTGGCGCGGTGTATTTTTGAATGGAAATGACGTCAAACTCGAATGACGTCATTTTGGATGTCCTTACATCAAAATAAAGTTATGCCTAACGTTTTTTGTTTTCTGAACGCTGGACAGCTTTCAGTGTCAAATTGCCATTGAAATGTTTTTATTTGATGACTATGAATGCATACGTCAATCATGGAGTGTCACCCAAGTACGTTTGCTTAAATGTCAATAAACCTAGTGCCGCAACCTCGATTACTTTACATCTAATTTGCAAAGTTATCAAATTCTTAAAGTATGTGATCTGAAAAATATCACATACTTTGATTGCACTGAAAATGTAAGATATTATATGATAAAAAGTGTTACGTCCCTCTTGGCATTCTAGTGGGACGTATCACTTTGATTTGTACCAAGATATGTTTAACCATATGGGTAATAAAAAAAATTATGACTAGCAAAGCCACAAATTCTGGCAAACTGACAGGATAGGATCCTTAGAGACAGGTAAGTTGTACAAAGATGGCAAACGTGTTGGTAATGTCTGCCTAGCATAACACTACAGTGTTCACAATTTGACCATCGTCCAATAACACTTCTAAACAAAAATTGTTCTAGTAGTAAATTAAATTGTTTATTTGTAAATTGTTATGGGTATATAGCTGAAGCAAAAGATAGTATAAATGTTTGGCCATATACCATCATTATGCAATTTTTGTATAACCTGTATGGTTGGAGTGAGTTTCTTCTTGACCAAGAGTTAAAATAACCATGTTGGAGTGTATCCAGGAAATTTAAAAGGGAAGGGAAAGGCTTGGCTTGGGAGGGAAACATTATATATATATATATATATATATATATATATATATATATATATAATGCAACAAAACATTGTGGCTGTATTGCAATATTTGTTTTACCCATTGGTTACTGAAATATGGTCACTCCCATCTCATCCCCAAGCACTATCCCATAAGAATCCACCAGTGACAATTGCTATTACCTATCCGTATCTTGAAATATAAATATAGGTATATGCTCAGAAGTTTAGTATATGACTTCAGTGATGGATACCTTGCTGCTAATGGTAAAATGTTTTCTCTGAAGACATGAGTGAAAACTACCAAATGTTTGACACCCAATAACCGATGGTTAAGAAATACCATGTCATCAAACTGTCATGACAGACTGAGTCGCCGCATTTTCAAAAACTGGTAATGTAAAGATTTAATAGACTGAGTCTTCACGATTCGTTTTTTTTTTTTTTTTTTTTTTTTTATTATTATTTTTTTTTTTTTACTTTATTAATCTATCCTAAGACCAATGACAGTGTCAAAGTTGAAGAACCTTGAATCACTGCCTGACAATACAATGATAATGAGGAAAAGAAAGACAGAGACAGAGAGAGTGGGTTTTTTTGGGGGGGTTGGGTTTGTTTTGTTTGTCGGATTTTTTTGGGAGGGGTGTTTCAGAGTATTTCCAAAACAAGCTTTGTTTTCTTTACAATATATATATATATATATATATATATATATATATATATATATATATATATAAAGTTAACAGTAAAAGAAAAGAAGAGATTTTTACCTTAATATTTAGTTTTTCAGTCCGTTTCTACCAAGGCTAACAAAGGCCAGAACCTTATCGAGTAGGCCACCTCTTTGCCCCCCCCCCCCCCCCATCTTTTATGATTGCCCATAGCTACACAATGTAAAAAAAGAAGAAAGTTTGTTTTGTTTTTGATGACTATTTATCATCCCGCAAAAACCAGGTAGATTGTGTTTCTCTAGTTCTAAGGCTCATTCCTGACGGAGGGCGTACTCACTGAGATGGTACAAAATGGCTGCGCCCGTTATATATAATAGCCGTCACATTTAACCGTTTCATTAAGTAACTATACGATTATACTTGTTGATATTAAGCAATAATGTGCATTATATTTCATTGAATATGCATACCAGGACAAATGCCTTAATTGTCCCTTCCTTTAATCATCGGCTATTGGATGTCAAACATTTGGTAATTCTGACACGTAGTCATCAGAGGAAACCTGCTAAAAAAAGGATATTTTATATGCACTTTCCAACAGACACGACAGACACGGCCTTTGACCAGTTGTTGGGAACTGGTTGGGATGAGAGAAAAAAACAGTCAGTTGAATGAATCCACAGAGGTGAATCGACCTTGCGACGCAACACTTCAAGCGAGTACTCAACCGACTAAGCTAAATCCCGCCTCGCCCCTTTCCCCCCACCCCACACACAATGTAAAAGACAGTGAAGATGGCACCCCCGTCCCCCATCATCAAAATGGCGGTAAGGCATGTGGAAATAAATTTTACATTCGTCAGAACCATTTTAGAGCCCTACTCTCCGTCTTCATCCTTATACAGGGGGGATGCGAAATAGGCCTATGCACTAAGCGGCATTTTGAATGGGGGGGGGGGGGGAAGGCCGAATTCCTTGTGATGGAACCAACAATGTAAAAACAAACAAACACTGTTTATCTAAATTTGATAGAAAATGTGGACCTTTGGTAATCATTGTTTTATGTTGCGTCTTTCCCCTTATATATAAATGATTTCACTAAATTTAATTTTGTGCGCTATGTGTATAATTTAAAAAACATCGTAACTTCAAGGTTGTATCTATTTCACGTTGAAAATTGCGTCAATATATAAATAACAGACTACTCTTTCGGTTTTGTTTTGCGCTGGGTTTTTTTTCCAGTTATCCATATTCCGTAACTATGTAACTTCCTGCATGAAATAGAGACAAAACACGTCAACGTAAAGTTTTGTTAAATATAGGGGAACCCCCCCCCCCCCCCAAAAAAAAAAAACAAAAAAAAAACACCCCAGTGTAATAGAGTACAGTTAATGGTTTGTATGTGCGACTTTATTTCAATATCTACTTAGGGAAATAACATTTGGTTACAGGTGCAACATAACGTACAAGCTAATTAGATGGAACATCTATCAAAGAGAGAGAGTGTATTGATTTTGTAATTAATGCATAAATTCTATTAAATTAATGAGATATGATCCAGCAATGCATCATGTAAATTTGTCATTTTCTAAAAAATGGTATAATAGGAATGGATTAACTTTGTCATGTGTGTAATTAACGCAAAGAATATATTCAGTAAAATCACATTAAACGTATATTAAGAGATCGCATTATTCATATTATATTGGATTTATATATATATGGAAGCACTATCATCATGATTAATTAGTTTCAATTCTGGTCGTTATTGCCATGAGTTGTAAAAAGTCGATGTAGATCAGCATGTTTTGGTTTTAAAAATATTTTAAATTTATACATGTATATACTTTTTTAAAATTTTCTTTCTTTCTTTCGTCTTCAAATGGGCTAAATCAAGCGCAGTCGGTCGAGCTCTCGCCTGACATTCTTAAGTCATAGGATCGAACCCCCTTGGGGGTTTTGATTGTTTTTTCCCCGTCCCAACCAGTTCTCCACGAATGGTATAACAAAGGTTGAGGTTTGTGCTGTCCTGCCTGTGGGAAAATACATATAAAAGATCCCTTGCTGCTAATGGGAAAATGTAGAGAGTTTCTGTTAAGACTATACGTCAGAATTATCATATGTTAGATATTCAATAGCCGATGATCAATAAATCAATGTGCTCTAGTCGTGTCGTTAAAGAAACCCCAAAACTAACTTTTAACTGTCCCTTTTTTCCGTATCTTCTCTCGTTTGCATAAAGTGGTATACCATGATCGACATCCCCCCCCCCCCCCCCCAGTTTGCTTTTCATTTTTTTTCGAGGTTATTGTCGCGTTTCAATTTGTTTTACAAACTAATCAATTCCGTACATAATATTTTTATAACTAAGTCAATAATTTCAAAATTGTAATGTGCTCGGCCTCGGCCGACTCCTCCGTCCAGGACAAGGAAGGGGTGGGGTGGGTGGGAGAAGCGACTGCCTACATTGGCAGGTGCAAGAGAGTACCATCAGCCCGACCGGAGTCGGTAACGGGGGGTTGGGGGGGGGGGGGGGTTGGTACTATGGAATTTGGAATGTTCCGTTGGATTAATGCCAAAGGGAAACGGGTGCGCAATTTGAATGAAGGAAATTGGGTGCATTTTTGACTGGTCCGCCGAATTGAAAAGGGGGAGCTATATGTGTTTTAGTATGCCGAGAGTAGCTCGTTCCGAATGTCTGACCGACCTCGTTATGCATAACACGAACAACTACGGTTGTTACAAACTTCGTTATCTGCAACACCTCGGAGAAAACCGGTATTGTCCGTGGTTACTCCGACAGAAAACTTTTATTTATCACATTGTGTGATCAATGACTGCTGTGTATGACGCAGGCACTTCAAACAACGTCATCAGACATCCCAAGTTTTATGTTTTGTTTTTAATTTCTTTAAATTGATGTTCGTGCTTACATCCAACTAAGGTTCGTGCACACTGTCCTGGACACACGTACAACTCACATACTGTCCAATTTGCCCAAAACAGTGGGTTAAAGGGACATACCCTAGTTTCAGCCCACGAAAACGCACACTACGTTTAGTTAATCTACAAACCTGTAACACATTTGGATAAAGTTACAATTGAGTGAAACATGAGTCTGTGACTTTGAAACGGTGAAATACCCTCTAAAAATAGATTAAAACTCGACTCCATAACTGTTATTTCTCAGACGCACGTGCGTTTTTAAAAATATGAGAAATGCATTTTGTGATATCAAAACACCAGGATGCCTCAAAACACTTCGAATGTACAGAAATGGATAATCTAAACAATAAAATCTAGGTAAAGTATGATTTCAGTAATCATAAACGGCTCTAATAGTCAAAAATATGCCTTAGTGTTTAAAAACTAGGGTATGTCCCTTTAAGGGAACTGTCCTGAGTATGCGATCATTGTATGATGTTTTCGACTAATCGAGTCTTTTTAGAGATTAAAATAACATTAAATACATTCTCTTGTTTAGAATACCAGTGAAGGGCTGTACCCTCCGGGGGGGGGGGGGGGGGGGGCAGTTACCCCCCTTAGATTCTCACTTTTTCTTCTTTTTTTATTCCCGAAAATAGCATACACCTCTCCGGGTTTAATTTTGTATAGCGTTTCATTTGTTTATAAAAAGTAGTGCCCCCCCCCCCCCCTCCCCCGGATTTTGATCAGGGTACGGCCCTACAGTGTCAGTATATCCAGTGTGTTTGCGGTCGTGTGGTAATGTCTGTAGCAGTTATTTTTCATTTTACATCGTAACATTTTTTTTTTTGGTACGTATGAAATTGTTGGAAGGTAAAATTTAGTTTGGGCTACTAGAAACATTAGGACAACAAACACATTATTAATACAGACACTGACATTCTAAACAAGAAAATATCTTTAATATGTGATACTCCGTTCGTTGTAAAGACATTACAGTGACAGTTAATATAGTCCATTTAAAGGGGCAGACCCTAGTTTCAACCCGTGAAAATTAACACTAAGTGTAGTTAATCTACAAACCTATAACACATTTGGATAAAGTTACAACTGAGTGAAACATGAGTCTGTGACTTTGAAATGGTGAATTACCCTCTAAAAATAGACTAAAACTCGACTCCATAACTGTTACTTCTCAGACGCACGTGCGTTTTTAAAATATGGGAAGTGCATTTTGTGATATTAAAAACACCACGATGACCAAAAACATTTGAATGTACGGAAATGGATAATCTACACAATAAAATGTAAGAAAGTATGATTTCAGTTATCAAAAACGGCTCTAATAGTAAAAAAAAAAAAGAGTAAAAAAAATGCCTTATTGTTTAAAAACTAGTGTATGTCCCTTTAAAGCGACATACCTTAGTTTTTAAAAAACGCACGTTCGTCTAAGAAGTAATGGTTAATGAGACAAACTCTAGTTATTTTTAGACGGTAGGCCTATTTCCCTGTTTAAACATCACAGACTTTAGCTTCTCTCTGTTATAACCTTATCCAAATGTGTGTTGCAGGTTTGTAGATGAACTAAAGTTAGTGTCCATTTTTACGGGCTGAAACTAGGGTCTGCGCCTTTAATCGCTTGTTGTTAGTAGTTGGTGGCGGAGGTCTAGTGAGAAAGTGCATATACATTGAGAAAGTGCATATACATTGAGAAAGTGCATATACAGTTTTGTAAACGTTCATTGGGTGTACATAATAGAACTTGTAATTACTTTGTTTATAGAGAATTGAGACGATTTCCACTAGCTATTATAAGAAAGCTGAGAATTTTTAAATATTGGATAAACCTTGGTAGTACCAGTAATTGCATTCTAAAAGCTGTGTACGAGGAAATGTATGAGTATGGAGATATTTGGCTAACGAATATTAAGCAGGAATTAGATACGCTTGGGCTAAGTTATATGTGGAAATCGACCCATACCCATATCGGTTTTTATTACATAATTAAAGAAGAATATTTGATGTATTTAAACAAAAATCCTACAGTTTAATAACAGCGTCACCAAAAGGATCACTATATAAACACTTAATAAAGGAATATCAATTACAAACATATCTGACGAAGCCAATTGATTCACGTAATATAAAAGAAATAACGAAAATGAGAATTTGTGCACACAGGCTAAATATTGAAGCTGGTAGGTACAAAAATATCGAGAGAACACAAAGAGTATATTATGTAATATTAATGAGATTGAGGATGAGTTTCATTTTATTCTTCAGTGTCCACGATACGAAACTTTAAGAAATAGATTTATTAAGAAATACTACTCCAAGAACCCCAGTGTTTTTAAATTAATACAGCTATTGTCAACTACAAACAATAAGGAGATAAATAACCTTGGCAAATACTTAATACAGGCGAACAAAATGAGGGATATGCTATTACTACAAACAACTTAATATATCTATGTTTGTGTAACCCATATTGCCGATCGTTTATATATAGATACAGATGGATTGTTTCATCGGTATATGTGTATCTATTTATGTAAGTCATTCTCCACCATTGTTCCGCACTATTGTACATAATATTGTATTTCATTGTTATAATGCTGATAAGTTGGAAAACTTAACGCAATAAAGAACTTGAACTTGGGAAAAAAAGAAGAAAAAAAAGTGGTCAGATACCTACCCTTTGGTTTGACCTATTACAACTCACTGTGATAGGGCGAGAGTACCTGGACATGAACTCACTATCACCCAGTCGTAAGCCCGATAGTTTTAGCAATACCCGTACTTGAGATATATAATTGTTTGGCAAACAAAACATAACATGCGCATTAAAACTCTGCCACTTAATGAGTAAGATATTTAAGAGTTTATAATGTTGGGCCTGTTTGTAAATAATTATTTCACTGCAACTCCAAATGCGAGGAATTTAGATTGTGAGAATTTAGACTCTGAGATGACAGTTGAAGTTGTGACGGTCGCGCCGAATGCTTATCTGAAAAGTCTACAACTTTACAAGTGTCCTTACAGATTGCTGGTTCAAGCTACCCCCCTCCCCCTCCTCCATGAAGCTAAAACATTTTTATTTTGCTATATTAGGCTATTCATATAGTTTTGTTTTGTTTAACAACACCACTAGAGCACGCTGATTTATTAAGTATCGGCTATTGGATGTCAAACAGTTAGTTATTTTAACATATAGTCTTAGAGAATTAATAGCAAGGGATCTTTATAGGCACCATCACACAGGCAGGATAGCACACACCACATCCTTTGATATACCAGTCGTCGTGTACTGGCTGGAACGAGAAATAGCGCAATGTGCCCACCGATGAGGATCGATTCCAAACCGACCGTGCATCGAGCGAGCACTTTGCCACTGGGCGACGTCCCCCCCCCCCCCCCCCCCCCCCCCCCCCCCCCCCCCAATATTCATATAGATGTCCAGGGAAATTGTAGACAAAAGAGTCCGCTAGGTTCATATTGGAAGAGTCACAGGTTGAAACCGCGATACGCTGTAAGCCTAACAGCGGATACCTTTTGTAATCGTTAGAATTCTTCTTCTACTTCTGTATCTGTATCATTCCAGAAAACCTGTTTTGACTGTATCTCAAAGGCTATTTTCCCCAAACTCTTCACATGGAGCCCGTGCTTATAAAACTTTTAGAGTCAGGACTCGATCTCAAATGATATCACACGCATGCAGTTTGTATGGCGTTGCCATGACGATAAAGTCTCAGACCCTGTTAGAGTCTCGAGTCTATAGACTCTAAAACATTTATAAGCACCAGACCAGGCATCATCTAAAAACTGACATATTAAGATGGATGTGATACGAACTTGCGTATTGCAACCACCTTGTTCTTTTCTTTCTTTCTTTTTTCTTCTTTGTTGTGTGTTCATGTTATTGTTCATCATTGTATCACATTTGGAGGAAGGAGGAAGGAGGAGCACTCAAGCACATTTTAAACTATGGCTATTTTGGTGTCTGACACATGGGCATTTGGTCGATAAAAAGAGAGGAAACACGCTACCGCCACTACGGTACTCCTACCCATAAACAAGTAAGGAATTTTTTTATATATGAACAGTCACCTGGACACAAAATGGCATTGGCTCATGTCAAATCTACTACCAGAGTACAATACGGAATGGCAGTAAGATCTAAGTGTTTTTTTAAATAATAAATAAAAAATTGGAATAAGAGTAGAGGCAAATTCTCCTGTGATGTTGTTTGTTTTGATGTTCGTTTGTTTTAGGAGTAGATTTTAGCAAAAAATGGTCAGTTGTTTTCCCCCCCAAACGTTTATAGGGAGGACCCTCCCCCAGACCAACGCCACAAACTACGCGTCTGTAGATGGCACTCGCCGAGGTCAAACTTTGATTGCCACATTTTGGACCCCGACCTTGTATAGGCAATTATTCCATTTTTTTCATCATTTTCTTTCTTTCTTTCTTTTTTTAATTGTCACCCCAGTTATTTTAGGCTATAGTTATTGCCCATTCAAGGAAACGGTAGTTCCGAGTTTTTGTCCAAAACAGCCAGTAAGACTGTCATTAAAAACCCAGAGAAGATCAATAGAAATTATATACAGTCTTCATATTAACCAACATAGTCCTTCTGGCAATAAAACAAGACATCGTCGGCAAAATGACGTAGGCCTACATTACATCGCGGGTCTCGTTTGGTTTCAGTTAGGTCTAATTACTCAACAAATACTCATTTGCGACATCGATCGTCAGGGGTCCAAAACTAAACATATAATACTTTCTAAACGACACCTGAATTAAAGCCAGAGGCAGTTTGTCGTCTGTCAAACAATCCTTGATTAAAATTGCCCACAGAAACACGGATAATAACACAACGTTGGCGTCACGGCAGAACAAGTCGCGTAATGAATATGTGCCATGTTTAATTGCTATGGCTGTAGAAGTCGATATTTGCGTATAATTGAGTTTGGCCTGTATTTTATAGTAGAGTACATCCTCTCGCTCGGTCTATGGATTAACTGTGAAGTCTGGGATTATGTATCAGTAATTAGTGAATCATTGATTTTGTGCTATTGATCCTACATTCCGTGCATAAGAACATTTAGAAGCAGACGATCATGGTACCGCCATCTTGGAATTAGGCGCGAAATGGGGAGAGAAAAGAAGAAAAGAAAAAAAAAAAAAGGGGGGAAAAAGATATGAAATTTGTCTTTGTTAATAAATAAAGCGTTTTATTTTTATTTCAATTTAAAATCACTTCAATTGTGTTTTAAAGTGATTTCAGTTTTGTATTCAGGCTGGAGTGATTTGATTGAAAGCATTCAGTTTCCTTTGACACCGTGGCCATAATTAATGGCGGAGTTGTAACGTGTGACCCAATGTTAAGCCACGGTGTCGGGGTAATGGCGTCGTTGGCAGAGAGTTGCTTCGAAAATCGATAGACTAATGAGTCAATGTTTGCAGTAATTACCACTGCATACATACCAAATCAAATAATAAGGGGCCATGGCAGCAACACATAAATAAGACAAGACTGTTATAGTTTGACTATCATCATACTCCGTTGGACCAGTGTGACCAAGTCTGACACCCATAAAGGTTGGTGAGGGTCTCTCTCTCCCCTTCTCTCTCCGACTATCTCTGTCCGTCTGTCTCTCTCTCTCTGTCTCTCTATTTGGTGCATCCATTCTCATTCTGGTTATTTTTTTCGTTCCAACCAGTGCGCCACAACTAGTCAAAGGCCGTGGTATGTGCTTTCCTGTCTGTGGACACTTTGACAAATTTAGCGGGTTTTCTCTGACATCCAATAACCGATGATTAATTAATCGATCTGCTCTAGTGATGTCGTTAAAAAAAAAAACATAAAAAACTGTCACTATTTGTCTCTCACTTTCTGTGTGTATGTGGTTTTGAAGGCGCATGTGCAGGACATTGTAGAGGGGGATGTAGACTGTGGTATGCGTAGCTTTTAGGAGGTTGGGCCATGCTTCCCCGAAAAATACATTGTAAAAAAAATTCGTCTGAAGCATAAGGGACCAGTTGTGTGTACTGCACTGCCAATGTGATAATAAACAGGAACTGATTATTATTAAAAAAAATAATAATAATTTGACATCGATAGAGCACATTGATTAATTAATGTTGGATATCAATATTTTTGACACTCAATCTGACGAAAAAGACGGGGCAGCATATTATATACCACGGCATTAATTTGATATACCAGTCGAGGAGCACTGGGTGGGAAAAAACGCCAAATGGGTCCATTAGGGGGTTTGATTCTACGACTCTGGGCCCATATTTTCGAAGCTATTTAAAATCTGTAGCCATAGCCAAGTATAGGCATTTGACAGATTGGTATATATGTAGATACATTTTACATATTTTGATAAATATATCCACAATATTTGCGTTTATTCCTTTCAACTATATTACTTTTATTGTTATCTTTTAAAGTGTTAATACTAGTATTAGATTTACCAAAATATAAAAAATAGCTATATATATATATGTACCTGTCTGTATCAGTTTAAAGGATGTTTTGTTTAATGACACCACTAGAGCACATTGATTTATTTATCATCGACTACTGGATGTCAAACATTTGGCAATTTTGACATATAGTCTTAAAGAGGAAACCCGCTACATTTTTCCATTAGTAGCAAGGGATTTGTTTTATATGCACCATCCCACAGACAGGACGACCTTTGATATACCAGTTGTGGTGCACTGGCTGGAACAGAAATAGCCCAATGGGCCCACCAGCAGGGATCGATCCTAGACCGACCGCGCATCAAGCGAGCACTTTATCACTGGGCTACGTCTCGCTCTCTCTATGTCACGTGCCTTTGCATACAAATACCCCCAAATGGTTACCAAATGTATTTAATATGATATCTGCGATTGTCATCTCCATGTAGTACCCTAACCGTGACATACTGCGGCCAGTAACTTGTGCAGTTGCTCAAGTGTTCTCTAACCCTCCCGTTTATCAGTGTTTTTAACGTGCACATTCAGAACAAGCTGTTGTAGCGCACGCCTGTGCCGGCTCCTCCGTCCAGGACAGAAAAGGGGTGGGGTGGGTTGGAGGGGGACCGCCTGCAATGGCAGGTGCAAGGGAACACCAGCAGTCCGACCGTAGCCGGCAACAGGCGGAGGGTGGTATGGTGCTATAGAATTTGCAGAATGTGTGCGCACTTTTGATGAAGGAATTTAGGCGCAATTTTGAACGGTCAGCCAAAAGATAAAGACAGGGAGCTACGTATAGGTTTAGACATTAGTAAGCCAAGAGTAGCTCCTGTTTATCTGTTGCCGACAGCATATAAACAGGAGAGGGCTAGAGGACACTCGAGTTACTTGTGCACCATCAGTGGCTTTGACTTCACTGCCGCACCAACATTAACCAACGTCAGTGCGGTAGTGAATTCCGACTGAGACCGTAACTACCTAAATTCAAAGTTACACCAACTCACTGATGCTTTCCGGGAATATGCACCATCTTCCATTATTAATGACCTTATATAGAAATAATGATTTTTTTTTTTTTTAGTTAGACGAAAACTGGCCATGATTAGCAACAACACGAGAATTGATGACTGCTGCCATGGTGACCCATAAATTGTTCTGTTGTTCTAAAGCGTATAATAACCTCGGCCATTACTTCGCCCTGACTTGGCAGAGGAAAAACCCGTGTCGCGATCTCGTAATTAGAAAACCCAAGTCGAATTCGGCTTGCGAGAAAGGCGAAAATGAGAAAAAGTACGGACCAGCGACCTCGCAGTAATTATCTCTGATAATAACGCGTAATGATACAAAATATAACTGGTGCCCAACTCATTATACCGCATCACACAAATCACCGAGATGCCCTATTACCGACACAAAGAGTAATTTTGTAGCTCAACTTCTCCAATGGTGTATAATTTTATTGCTTTCAAATTACCACGCGCCAACAAATTGAACACGAAGGATTGTCTTAAAAAGTTCTCAGAATTGCTAATTACACGTAGGAAGAAGCGCACAGCCATGCAGTTCGGTATTAAATATATTAAAGCCGGACTTAGTGACATCTTCCAGATATATACATGCATGTACGAAATGAGTCTTAAAATACCCAGTTAAAATTAAATGACTGAGTTAGTGAAAAAGGAAAGACAGCGTGAAGCAGACAGACAGACAGACAGAAAAAAATATGAGGGAAGCAGACAAAATGAGAGGGATGGAAGGAGGAAAATGGTGATTGAAGGAGAAACAGAATAATGCGAAGAAAAACGGGGAGAGAAAGAAAGATAAAAGAAAACAGAGAAACAGACGAAGAGAGAGAGAGAGGGGGGGGGGGGAGGGAGGAAGATAGAGGGGGGGGAGATAGACAGAGATCGAGAGATATGAAGGTTAATAGGAGTGAATTCCGAATTTGCCAACTTTTCTACCACGTTTAATTTCCTTTCTCAGATATTAGATTTTTTAATATTCCCAAATTATTTATATATCTATTTAAGATTCTTTCACCACCCTATAAATACACTCACATCTACACACAAATATCCTACTATATCTGTCAATGTTTTGGACTGTGCACAACAATCACAAGATAGACTTTAGAGCATATAAGAACTAAAAAAAAAAAAAGATAAGAAAAAGTGATTGAAGCATTGTTATTGTTAATCATCACAATTATTATTTTTATTATATACATTTACAATAGAAATACGATAGGGTTTTTTTCTCCAACGCTTTATGGCTTCTGGTAGCATATCTAAATATGTTGGGAAACCCTTGTCCTTAATATGAGGTCATGACCCGAGCTGAACTACGAAATAGATGCAGAACCGCTCTCCCCGCGAGCAGACGACAATCACATTTCCCGTCCACCTTTCATTCATTATCTTGTATTGTCTGTGTGTGCTCCTCTGCCAATCTTCGGGTGCATTGTGACGGTCAGATACAGTCGTGGGAACTATTGTACCCGCAGTCGCTCTCCATTAATCGACGTCCCAGCTTCCCACCGCCTATTTAGCGCAAATTATTAAGATACTGTCACCCTTCTCAGATTGTTATTGACGCTGTCGTTGGTCAGATGAAGAGGTTAAAAGAACAGGGGACAGATCCGTCTTCTAACAGTTGCATGATGTTGCACCTGGCCTTCCTGACATGTGTGCCGGAATGGACTCCTATTGTCGCAGATTTCCACAGCCATGCCAAATCTCGTATATCAGATTTCGTGCAACATCAATGGGCAGTAGCATAATGAGATGTATTTCCGCGACCTATCTTGTGTTTGCCTAAATACTCTTGCAAATTAATTGCTGTCCGTACCCACGTTTACGACGGGGTCTTATAAATAGTTCTTTAATCGCTGGACAGATGGCGCTTCGACCTTGATAGACGAAAAAACACGACACCATGGGAAAAAATTAAAGAGTGTTAGAAAATGAGTATTTAACTTAAAGCAATTATTAGTTGTCTTTATTTATTTATTTACTTATTTATTTTTAAATAAATATGCATTTGTTTTATAATTTTATTTATTTATTATTAATAATTTAAGTTACTGGTATTTGTTTATTTAAAACTTGTATTAGATATGTATATACTAGTGTATTGCGGGTTGGGTTTTTTGGGTTGTTGTCTTTTTTAAATTTACAAACATGTTATAAATGGTTTAATACCCACCTGACCATAAAAGACACCAGGCACGGATTCAGTGGGGGTGGGGGGTAGTGCTGGGGGTGTACATCCTCTCCCGAATTCTGAAGTGCCCCCAAAATTCAGTCATTGTTTTATTTAACGACGCTCTCAACACATTTCAATTACGCTTATATGACGGCTAAGGGTCATACATATAACGAGAGAGGAAACCCGCTGTCGTCATGCAGTCGGATACTCTTTCCGATTAGCAGTAAGGGATATTTTATCTGCCGTATCTTACAGACAGGATGGTACACACCACGGCCTTTGTTACACTAGTTATGGAGCACCAGACTGGAACCGAGAAATAGCCCAGATGGGAATGAATGTGTATGGATGTGTGTGTATGTGCGTGTGTGTGTGTGCGCGCCCTCCCCCACTTTTTGGCACCTTCTACGTCAGTTATTCAAATTGTTCCTTTAGGCATCCCAAATGGTATACCGACAGCGCACCAGGCGAGCGTTACCACTGGGCTACCCCCCCCACCCCACCCCTCGCTCCAAATTTACTTATTTATTTACTTACTTACTTACTTACTTACTTACTTACTTACTTACTTACTTACTTACTTACTTACTTACTTATTTATTAATTATTATTATTATTTTAATATTCACATACTCGTGAATATAACTGGTTTCATTTCTTTTCAGTGTGAAAGATGTGAAATCTTGATCGGCTGGGTGATTCTGGAGGGGAAATGCCTTTATATAATATATAGTTTACTTTGGATTACTGTTGACGCCATTTTGACGTTAATCGCACCCCCTTTCCTAAAAAATAAAGAATCCTGCAGCCTGTGCCCCCCCCGGACATTGTGAGCATGCCACGTGAGTTTGATTTGGAATGGGTAGAACCCTCCTTCCATGGGACGGGATTCAACTGAATGGTTTCTTTTCCTCATTCCGACCAGTGCACCATAACTGGTCAAAGGCCGTGGTATGTGCTTTCCTGTCTGTGGGAAAGTGCATATAAAAGATCCCTTGCTGCATTAGGACCAATGTAGCGAGTTTCCTCTGATGACTACCTTGCTGCATAAGAAACATGTAGCGAATTTCCTCTGATGACTACGTGTTAGAATTACCAAATGTCTGACATCCAATAGCCGATGATTAATTAATCAATTTGCTCTAGTGGTATCATTAAACAAAACAAACAAACAAACAAACAAACAAACAAACAAACAAACAAAACAAACAAACAAACAAACAAAAACCTCCTTCCATAAGATGTCCTAGATGAATTCTGGTACACATAATGGGCGCGAGTTCAAAACAATTTTCAAACGGTCTATATGCAACTATTTAAATGGAACTTTTAATTACAAGTGACTGCACTTTAAAAATAAATGGTGGTGGTGGTGTGGTGGGGGATTCGTCCAGAAACGTCTTTTTAGGACTAACATGGCTAGATTTGGAAATTCTGACTCGCAGTCGTCAGAGGAAACCCGCTATATTTTCCATTAGCTACAAGCAATGTTTTATATGCACTTTCCCACGGACAGGAACGCGCACACCAAGGCCTTTGACCAATTGTGGTGCACTTGTTGGAACGAGATTGAAAAAGATGCATACTTAACAGGTAAATATACCGAAAAACAAAAGAAACAGGAATATTTTAACAATGTATAAATATTTTCTTCATGATAAAATTAGTTTGGTAAATAGATTGTCAAAATGGGCCTAAAATATTAACATTGTCGTTATGGTGAGGTGCTTAGGTCGAAGGATCGAATTCCCTCAGTGGACAGGTCTATTTTTCTGTCTGTATTTTCCCCGTCCCAACCAGCTAGTGCACTGAACTGATATACCCTGCGCGTGCTGTAACCTCACCGTGGTGCAGGGGTGTAACATTCTCTTTGAGAATGGCCAATACAGCACAAATTGAAATTTTTAGTAAAAGTCAGTATCTATCTGTGATATCTGTGGTGTTTGTGTTTTTGCACAGTTCTTTATACTGTTTTTGTTTGAATCTTGAATTTTTATATTGATGTTGATCATCACCTTATTTGTTTTCATTACCATAGTTTGACACCCAATAGCCGATGTATTTTTCGTGCTTGGGTGTCGTTAAACATTCATTCATTCATTTAAGGATTGTCTGTTGTTTCTTTTACGTTCATCGGGGTATGAACAAAAAAAATCATCCGCAAACTGTGTGAATCGGCGAAGCCGTTCTCACATAAGTTTGCGGATGATTTTTTTTGTTCATACCCAGATGAACGTAAAAGAAATAACAGACAATACTTATAATTAAATTTGAATGATACATGCTAATAATAACACTAAAACGTCATGCTTTATTTTGAATTATTTTTTATCCATAAACAATAACGCTCATTAAGACAATTTGCCCTTATAAAATGACGTCATCACATGACGTTCCCTGACGACATAATTTTTACGTTCATCGAAAAATGAACAAACTCCCGTTGTTACGTCTGGACCAATCGGATGACGTTACGTTGTAATAATTAAATTTCTGTTACATACATTGGTCACACAGTTTGCGGATGATTTTTTTTGTTCATACCCCGATGAACGTAAAAGAAACAACAGACAATCCTTAAATGAATGTAACAGAAATTTAATTATTCATTCATTCATTCGAACTGATATATTAAAGGCTATGGTATGTGCTGTCCGGTTTGTAAGGAAGTGCATATAAAAGATCTCTGTTAATGGAAAATATAGCTGGTTTCCTCAGACAATGACCCAATATGTGACACACAACAGCCGACATTTAATAAATCAGTGTGCTTCAACTTTTAACTATTTCTTTTATTGGCTTAACAGGGACCACCAATATCACATTCAAACTCATGACCAACATAGACCGGGGGCAGATCTAGCATTTTGAACAGTGGAGGTTTATTATCTATGCGTGCTTGCAGATCCACATATCTCACTGAGCGGTGTGTGCGTGTGTGTATGTGTGTGTTTGTGTGTGTGTGTGTGTGTGTTATGTGTGTGTGTTATGTGTGTGTTATGTGTGTGTATGTATGTGTTTGTATGTATGTGTGTGTGTGTTTTTGTGTTATGCGTGTGTGTTATATGTATGTTACGTGTGTGTGTGTTGTGTGTGTGTTATGTATGTGTGTGTTATGTATGTGTGTGCGTGTTATGTGTGCGTGTTATGTGTGTTTATGTGTGTATGTATGTATGTGTGTTATGTGTGTCTCTCTGTCTTGTTTGTTTTTCTCGTTTCTTTATCTGTCTCTGTCACTTTTTTGTTTTGTTTTGTTTTGTTGGGGGGTTTTTAAAAAGAAAGAAAAAATTGTCGCGGCTTTCGGTGCACTTTTTAACCTCTCTGACTTCGCCACATAATACGAAAACTAAGACGTCGGTGCAGAACTCCACCTCTTTCTGTGCTGGAAATATTATCCCCGTCGACAGAGCGCGGCTCCCATATCGTTTTCTAATTAACTCGTCCTATCCACACATTCATCAAAACTGCCATAGCTTCTGGCCTGTGATTGCAGTTCTCATCAACAATCCTCGTTTAAGACATCTCGAGATAGCAATAAATTCTACACTCCCCAAAACCGCACTGCTAGTTCTAATAAGCTAACCTACAATCAGTTGTAATTTTTTTTTTTTAGTTCAGAAATCTGTGCTTATTATTTCGCTTTCTCATCAGCGGTGTAAATTAACAACCTCCCAAAATCGGTTTATCTTTGGCTCCAATCTGTCTAGCAAGACGCTTGGCTCCTTCCATCACATTTTGACATGAATGCTTCGGCGTTTTGAGAAACTTCAGAAATAGGGGGGAACATTCAGAAGACGCGGGGTCAGGGGCGAGGCTGCGATGATGAGCGGTACATATGTTTCTGGAGGCAGTATAATGAACCTGCGTGAATATATCCGCCAATATGCTTTCAAGGCGTGAACTGCTGGTCCTGGCAATAAACACTGGTTTATGAGTTTGGAGCTGGTGCAAGGCGCACCACGCCGCGTGTGTGTGTGCGGTGATGGTGGGAGTCTTCGTAGCTGTGTTATGTTTTACATTGGAAATCAGATTAACCTATCCTCGGGGGTCTTCATGAAAGGAGGGAGGGGTCAGTCCAACCTCAGATTTAAAAACCAAAACATAAACAAATAATAAAAACACCCCCCCCCACTCACACACAAAGGGGGAGGGAGGGAGAAGAACCCCCCCCCATCAACATAAAAACATCAAAGCAAAGCAGAATACCCCCACTCAAAACCCCCCACAAAAACCCCCAAACAACACAAAATCAAACAAAAGAAATAAACTCCAAAAACCAAACCCACCACACAAAACCCACCAACATCAAAACAAACAAAACATCCCTAACCCCCACCAAAGAAATAAACAACCAAACAAACAACCATAGATAGGTCTACATATTCTAAAATGCTACGGTCAGGTCAGTCCACTTCTAAAGTTGAAACCAAAGTGAAAGAAAAAACACACAAAACAAGTACATTTTCTCCCAAACCCCTAAAACAAAGCCCCAATCTAACTAAAGCAACACAATAAACAACATTCACTGAATCCGATTTCGAAAATTATTTATTGTCTTGTTTACCTCCTCACCCCCACCCTCACGTAGATAAGTACATACACACGCACGTAAGGTACTAGTAACTAAATTGTCCCACACCCATATCGTCCCTGCTGGTCTGTATGATATACATACATACATACATATATAGTCTCCCTCCCCCTCTGCCGAGCTGCATTCGCCATTCGACCTGAGCAGGATAAAGCCGATATCTTAAGACAGTAACCAGTTATTTCTTTTATCCTGCAATCCTACAGGAGTACTGGGGCGGATCCAGCTTTTCTGATGACGGGGGGTGGGGGGGGGGGGGGGGGTGGGTGGTGTCCAAGACAAAAAGGGCACCATAACATTATGAAAAGGCACCATTGAAAAATTACACACAGTTCACATGGACCATAATATAACAGTGCTACAACAGGGACGCTGACAGACGTATTCTACAGTGTTCTATACATTGACAGAATAAATAAAAGGGGCACTTCTCAAATTTGAGGGGGGGGGGGGTCCTGAAACCTTGGACACCCCCCCCCCCCAGATCCGCCCCAGGAGTATTCAAAAAAATCATTATTTATTCCAGTTTTGTGTACGCAAATCGAGTATTGTCAACCTAGCAAGGTTTTTGCCGTATAACACGAGCTACATTCTGTCACATTAAAAAAGCGTTTCCAAACTCTAATTCATAAATAAATATACAAGTTTTGTATTGTTATCGCAAAACTTAAGGTTATTTGTATTTACTGTACTTCAACAAATGAGTTAAAGAGTATGTTTATTGAAAATATACTCTGAAATACTCGGGCTTATGTCACGTGACCTACATTTTTGGTCAGTGACCGAAAATATAGAGATTTATCTAGTCATCACATCTTGCCAATGTATACAGTGATTTATATATATACTCTTCAAAAGAAGAAACGCAAAACCACATTGTCGTAACATTTGGAGAATTGATTTAATTATTGAATGGTGAGTCCGATAATTACCAAATGTTGCAGGATTGTTCACAATTCACTCTAGTCCATTGTGAGTAAGTGATAGGACACACCACCAAGGTCAAGGTCATCTGGAGTCAATACCGGGTGTGGCCTCCGCGTGTGTTGACAACTGCCTGGCACCGCCTGCCCATTGAAGCAACCGGAGTACGGATGACGTCCCGGGGGATGGTGGCCCACTCGGCCTGCAAGGCTGCTGCCAGCTCGGGCAGGGTCTGGGGCTGTGGTTGTCGCTGTCGGAGGCGTCGGTCCAACTCGTCCCATAGATGCTCAATTGGGTTCAAATCCGGTGATATCGATGGCCAAGGAAGGACATTAATGTTGTTGTTCTGTAGGAAAGCCGTTGTGAGACGTGCTGTGTGAGGCCTGGCGTTGTCATGTTGGAACACTGCGTTGGCGTTGGCCATAACTGGAACGATGTGTGGCCGGAGGATCTGGTCAATGTAGCCCTGTGCATTCAGGTTGCCCTGCACGTGGACCAGGTCAGTTCTGCCAGTGTGTGAGATGGCTGCCCACACCATGACACCACCCCCGCCGAATCTGTCCACTTCCTGCACGCAGTTTGCCGCATAACGTTCACCACGACGCCTATACACGCGACATCTTCCATCATGACGTCGGAGCAGAAATCGGGACTCGTCACTGAACCACACCTGTCTCCATCGCAGTTGAGGCCATTGTCGATGAATCTGGCACCACTGCAGTCGGAGTCGACGGTGTTGTGGTGTTAAGATGACACCTCGAACTGGATGTCTGGCACGAATTCCTACCTCACGTAGGCGGTTCCGTACGGTCTGGTCGGATATCCTGCGCAAACCTGGTATTGCTGCGGCTGTGGAGGTGGCAGTAGTCAATCGTTCCCGAAGGTGGCGTACCCGGATGTAGCGGTCCTGCCCGGGGGTAGTGACCCGTGGTCGACCGGATCTAGGGAGGTCACGTGTTGATCCATGTTGCTGGTAACGGTCCCACAGTCTGGAGATGGTGCTTGGGGACACATGGAATGCCCTGGCAACGGCCGTTCTGGATTCGCCTGCGTCTAGTCGGCCGATGGCATTGTTTCTCTGCGGTTCACTGAGACGTGGCATGTCCTGGATTGTCAACTGTCGGCCAGATACAGAGGCCAGGCAAGCGAACACCCTGCACTTTTATACTGTCGGTGTTCATGTTGCACGTGCAGACAACGCACGTGCAGTGGTGACATGGTTTGCACGTGGCTGCGTTTTTGCGAATATTAACATTTTGGAACTTTATTGTACAGTAGCTGCGTTTTATCGAATGTAACCGTGGGAATGTGTTTGGGACATGCAATGACCTTATATTCACAAAGCATGAACCGGTAGGAAACATAAAATCGGAGTTATAACCCATTTGTACCCTTTTGCGTTTCTTTTTTTGAAGAGTATATATATATATATATATATATATATATATATATATATATATACACACACACACACAAAGAAAAAAGTTAAGCACCTCTAGATATAATTAGTACTGAATAGCCCCATTCGTAAAAACTGCAAATTACGTGACAAATATGTCAAGAATGGTGTTCCATCGAAATAACAGGAGAGTACAATGTCAACTGTGACTGCCACAAAAGAACGACATGCACGTGCATCATGCCACCCATGCTTTGCTCAAAATGCAGTATCAATACACTGCAATTGTTGACACTTAACTTCACTGTCTTGAATTGTTGAAGTTTAATCGTTGACTATGGCATGTCAACGGTTATCAGAGGACCAAAGATGGCTATTATTGGTATGCATGCTACCGGCATGACCTTTAAAAGTATAGGGGTATCATTACACCGTAATCAGCAGACTGATACGAAAACACGGGCATACCAATGCTGTAAAGGATCTCCCACGGTCAGGGAGACCGCGCATGACGTCACAGCGCGAGGACAGGGCCCTGCTTCGGCTCGTACGTCGTCAACCCTTTGCTACGTCTCCTGTTCGGAACAACCAATGGTTACCCAAATAGACGGATGTCAGCCAGACCAGTGAGGAATCGTATGAAATTTGCGGGATTGAAGGCCAAATCTCGTAAAACAAGTCATTGTGAAAAATACAGGGGTGCTTAACTTGTTTCTTTGTGTGTGTGTGTGTGTGTGTGTGTGTGTGTGTACTTTGCATGTAGAGGACTGCCACTCATAATAACACATCCTTCCTACTTTGTCTAGATGACTGTCACTAATAATACATCAACCCTACTTTGGCTAAAGAGGATAACCAATCTTCAGAATAATACATCCTTCCTACTTCACCCATAGAAAACTGTCACTCACAATAATATACCCTTCCTACTTTTATTAAAGAGGACTGCCACCCAGAATGAAATCCTTCCTAGTTTACCTATAGAGGGCTGCCACTTAGAATGACATCCTTCCTAGTTTGCCCAGAGGTCTGCCACCCAGAATGACATCCTTCCTAGTTTACCCATAGAGGACTGCCACTCAGAATGACATCCTTTCTAGTTTGCCCATAGAGGACTGCCACCCAGAATGACATCCTTCTTAGTTTGCCCATAGAGGACTGCCACCCAGAATGCCATCCTTCCTAGTTTGCCTATCGAGGACTGCCACTCAGAATGACATCCTTCCTAGTTTGCCTATAGAGGTCTGTCACCCAGAATGACATCCTTCCTAGTTGACACCCAATAGACGATGTATTTTTCATGCTTGGGGTGTCGTTAAACATTCATTCATTCTTAGTTTGCTATAGAGGACTGCCACACAGAATGACATCCTTCCTAGTTTGCCATAGAGGACTGCCACTCAGAATGACACCCTTCCTAGTTTGCCTATAGAGGACTTTCCACTCAGAATGACATCCTTCCTAGTTTGCCTATAGAGGTATGTCACCCAGAATGACATCCTTCCTAGTTTGCCTAGAGGACTGCCACCCAGAATGACATCCTTCCTAGTTGACACCCAATATCCAATGTATTTTTCATGCTGGGGTGTCATTAAACATTCATTCATTCTTAGTTTGCCTATAGAGGACTGCCACTCAGAATGACATCCTTCCTTGTTTGCCCACAGAGGAATGCCACTAGAATGAAATCCTTCCTAGTTTGCCATAGAGGACTGCCACTCAGAATGACATCCTTCCTAGTTTACCTATAGAGGACTGCCACTCAGAATGACACCCTTCCTAGTTTGCCCAGAAGACTGCCACTCATGACATCCTTCCTAGCTTGCCTTAGAAAGGACTGCCACTCAGAATGACATACTTCCTAGTTTGCCCAGAGAGGACTGCCACTCAGAATGACATCTTTCCTAGTTCGCCTATAGAGGACTGCCACTCAGAATGACACCCTTCCTAGTTTGCCCAGAAGACTGCCACTCATGACATCCTTCCTAGCTTGCCTTACAAAGGACTGCCACTCAGAATGACATGCTTCCTAGTTTGCCACAGAGGACTGCCACTCAGAATGACATCCTTCCTAGTTTGCCTATAAAGGGATGCCACTTAGAATGACATCCTTCTTAGTTGACACCCAATAGCCGATGTATTTTTCATGCTGGGGTGTCGTTAAACATTCATTCATTCTTAGTTTGCCTATAGAGGACTGCCACTCAGAATGACATCCTTGTTTGTCCAGAGGAATGCCACTCAGAATGACATCCTTCCTAGTTTGCCTATAGAGGAATGCCACTCAGAATGACATCCTTCCTAGTTTGCCTATAGAGGACTGCCACTCAGAATGACATCCTTCTTAGTTGACACCCAATAGCCGATGTATTTTTCATGCTGGGGTGTCGTTAAACATTCATTCATTCTTAGTTTGCCTATAGAGGACTGCCACTCAGAATGACATCCTTGTTTGTCCAGAGGAATGCCACTCAGAATGACATCCTTCCTAGTTTGCCTATAGAGGACTGCCACTCAGAATGACATCCTTCCTAGTTTGCCTATAGAGGACTGCCACTCAGAATGACATCCTTCCTAGTTTGCCTATAGAGGAATGCCACTCAGAATGACATCCTTCCTAGTTTGCCTATAGAGGACTGCCACTCAGAATGACATCCTTCCTAGTTTACCTATAGAGGACTGCCACTTAGAATGACATCCATGTTACTTTGTTTTTATGACTGCCACTCCATGACTGGTTTGGCAAATCTGAAAACTAAGTGTGAAAACTATCATAATATGTCAAAACATCAAATAGCCACGGATGTAAGTGTATTATTGTATATCATTAAACAAATATCCCAATCATTTCCCTCCCACCCCCATCAATGTTTTGTGTTCACATAACCTATTGGTGGTGAACTGTCAATTTGAATGCATCATAATGCCAACAACTGTACACCAATGTTTTGATTATTTGAATGAAAGGACATGAACACCTGAGCACAATTTAAATTATAGCTATGTAATAATAATAATTTTCAACAGTTGGGCAACAGAGGAAACTTGCTGTTATTGCAGGGAATCTTTAACATGCACTTCCCCACAGACAAGATAGTACATACTAATTGGGACTTGAACTGCCTCCCACGAGTTCTTTGAGGACAATAAATCTTATAACCCATCACACAAATGCTCAGTTACTTAGACAGCAGGATCCATCTTAATTGGTAGACTGCTTAATCGAGGTGCATGGAATGTAGGATCGAACCCCCTTGGTGGACATATTGGTGTTTTTGTTCCCCAGTCATAAACAGTGTCCCATGACTGGTATATCAAAGGCTGTGGTATGTACTTTCCAGCCTGTGCAAAAGTCTGTATAAAAGATTCCTCAGTACTAGTAGCTTTCATCTACGATAACATGTTCGAATTATCACGTTTATTAAATATTTAACTGCTTTTGGTATTTTCTCTCGCTACATATACAAAATTAAAAAATAAATTATGCAAATAGATTTTGTGACATACATCTAGATTCATTTTATTCACAATGAATCCATGAGCCATTTTGGCGGACTGTTTATATGCCTTTGTCCGATTCCCAATGACCAGGTTTCCTTTGAATTGGGATGTTGATAAACATTCGTTCATTCCTACGTGTATAAATGTCATATTGCCAAGGAATTCTTATTTAAGAAATCACAATTAAAATTTGTTTTGTTTAAAGACACCCTACAGCCCTTGGTTACATAACCATCGGCTGGACATTAAACATTCAGTAATTCTAACATAGTCTTCAGAGGAAACCCTTTACATTTTTACATTAGGAGAAAGGATCTTTTACATGCACTTACCAACAGACAGGACAGCGCATAAGTGGCTTTCATATACAAACTGTCTGGCACTGGTTGGGATGGGAAAAATGCAATGGATCAGCTGAGGAGATTCGATTTTATGATCCAAACATCTTTGAAGGCAAGTGCTTTACTGAGCTAAACGCTACTGCCATATTGCACAGGAATACTGCTTAGTTAAATCGCAGCACATTGTTTAACAGGTGATCTCTCGAGGTGCTTGCATCGCAGGATCGAACCACCTCAGTGAATCCATTCAACTGACTGGGTTTTTCTTGTTCCAACCAGTGCACCACAATTGGTCAAAGACCATGATGCGTGCTTTCCTGTCTGTGGGAAAGTGCATATAACAGATCCCTTGCTGCATTAGGAAAAATATAGCGGGTTTCCTCTAATGACTACGTGTCACAATTACCAAATGTTTGACATCCAATAGCCGATTATTAGTAAATTAATGTGCTCTAGTGGTGTCGTTAGACACAACAAACTTTTTTGATAAAGTGACACACATGTGGCTTGATCCTGGGACCCACAGCATCTCAAGTCATATTCTCCACCATGGAGTTCATACTGTGAGGATGATAACAATAATAAACTTCAAGAACAAAACAAAAACAAATATAAGTATAGATCATATCATTTTTATTATTGTATATTGTGAAGCAGACTATGTGAATCTCGTTGAAAAAAAAAGAGAGAGAGCCAAAAAAAAAGAGTCTAAAACTGACTTAACAGTACGAAAATAGAACCACTGTGGTTAACATTTTGTCTAAGTGTTGAACAATTGCTACACCACAGACATAACAAAAGGGATGAGAATGCAGCGACATAAATCATCCACAAACATCCCTGATAATAAAATGCAAAGAGAGACTCATATCATGAACACATCTGTACATGAACAAAATGGATAGCTTTAGTATGACCATGAACAACCAGGACAGCATTAGCAAGTGAATGTTCTAGCTCAAATGTCCCAAGACAAAGTAAAGTTTTTTTTGTTTTGTTTTAGTGATGATGAAGATTTTTGGACCCTTCAGCTTCAGTGCATATTCCACTCTAGCTGGAAGGGTGAAGGTACTTAGAGAATAACAGGGTATAAATTTTAAACCAAAGCATCTAGAGACTATGGAAAATACAGCTTTACCCCCCTCCCCCCCCCCCCCCCCAAAAAAAAAAGAAAGAAAAAAAAAGAGTTTAATTCTTAACAGTCATCAGTCAAGTATTTATGAAACTAATGAAAACATTTGGTATATTCATATATTCAGTAGGAAACAATTTTTATCTGCAACTAAAATGATAAATAAGTAAAACTCTGAAGATGTAACATATGTAGAGTCAGTTTCTGGATATAGGATCATTTGGTTTGCCTTGAGCATGGCATTGGAAACATGGGATAACTATGTCATTAGGCTGAGCATCTGCCATGACAGCATTGTTTAGTTCATAGTTAACATTTATTAATTGATTTATTAATCATCTGCTATTGGATGTCAAACATATGGTCATTTTGACACAGTTGTAGAGATGAAACCCGCTACATTTTTCCATTAGTAGCAAGGGTTCTTTTATATACACCATCCCACAGACAGGATAGCACATACCACAGCCTTTGATATACCAGTCATGGTGCACTGGCTAGAGCGAGAAATAGCCCAATAGGCCCACCGACGCGGATCGATCCCAGACCGACCACGCATCAAGTGAACGTTTTCCCACTGGGCTACATCCAGCCATCGATTAATTTTGAAATGCAAAGACTGGAAGAAGGCAGATCATTTTTCTCAGTTTCAGATCATTTTTCTCACTTTCAGAGCTTATCCCAAATGATTCCAGATCCAGAAATGCAACTGAACGAGGAGAGCAAAGGATGAGTTATGATGTATTTTATGTCAAATTAAACAGCAGAATTCAAGACAGATATTACAAAACTTAAAAAAAGAGAAGAAAAAAAGAGAGAAAAAAAAAGAGTCCCAAAATGTATACTTCATATAGCTCTAAAAAATTTTAAACAAAATTCAAGTAATGTAAGTTATGCGGTTTTTAAGCCAGGTTTACGTTTTGGAAACTGTGGAAATTGTTTAAAAAGTGAAACAACTTCCAATACACGTACCAGGCTTTTGTAAACTCTGCAGTATCAACAACATTAGAATATCATTTCACTACTGGTCCATTAAAAATGAATAACATATGGTAGATTAATGCCAACTAAGGTACTCTATAACAACAACTATATCTAACCCAATCCCAGCATCCTCGGTCAGGCTTCCTGTTAATCGTCTTAGTGGCAAATATTTCTCCTGGCTCTTATATAAAAAAGAAGAAAATAGCTAGCTAACAAAAACTTTATGCTGTTTAGAAAATACATAGAGTAAATGAGAACATCTTTGCACACAAAAACCTAAGTGTAAAAAAACCCACTAAATATAAATTTTCAATCACAGAAAGTTGAAATTCATTGGAAGAGTTGTTTGTTGAAATATGTAAAATATACAATTAAAGGTACCGTATATTCACTTTGATATACAATATTGCTGCGAACAGTACATATAAAATTTCTCTTCAATTTCATTATTTGCTAATAGTAAAACACTTAAATACTGAGTGTTCAAATATATATAGATATGTACACACAAAAAACCCAAATCTATCTACACAAATATTTCTCTGTTGCCATGGAGATTACCAGAAAGCCGACACCTTAGAGTGGGTTGAATGTAAAAACCCCATGAAGCACTTCTCAAAAAATAATAAAGAATGAACAAATATACAGTATATAGAAAACATGTCTACAAAAACAGTTATAGATCCAACCTCGGCAAAAACAAAAATTTAAAAATTCTTCTACAGATAATAAAGGATTTCGATATACGTACCTTCGTAGAAACTCAAACTGAGATCTCTAAGAACCAAGAGTTATCTACTCTTTTCTATGTACAGACCATACTAAATGATAAATGCTTTAGCCACATGTATACGCTAGAAAAATAATCATAATCATAATCATCAAGTACTATGCTATGTTTGATAAAATGCTAATATGTCTTTGACAATCAGTCAGCATTAGTGCTTCACTTCATCTATGAAAAACAAATAACAGAAGAAGAAAAACTAAGAACAAATAACTCCATTTCAATAAAAAACCCAGTAAATTTAAGATTGCAGTGAACCATTTACATAATTGTAATTATGGTACAGTTCATTGTACTTAACGTCAGTAAAAACAAAGAGATCTTAAGAATTGAAATCAAAGCACCAACAACGCTGTAATGTCTGTTTCTTTTCTTAACAAGATTTATTTTTATTAATCATGCACCAACATCAGGCCCTATTAGTTAAAGCTGCTCGGTTGCTTCAGATAAAACGTACAAATATAACACAACCCTCAGCTAATCGAATAAAACCTTGTTTTAAATGCTACAGAATTCAAGTAACAAAGTTCATATGTAAATGTCTTTCCAAATATTCATAAAAAAGCAACAAAAATTTTCACACTACAACAACAGATTATTCCCTTCATTTGTTAAGAAAATATATTAACCCCTTCAATGCTAATGATATGCTAAAGCTACAATAGCTAATATTTGTGAAGCACTACGGGGTTAAAAGAAAAAAAACCATCTACACCTTGTTAAAAACTTATCTGCATGTTTCAATACATTAATAAAAAAGAAAATTCAAAAATAAATTTCATGTTAAATGGTCAACAAAGTATTGTTAAATATTTTTTGAAATCAAAGCAGCTAAAAAATAAAAATGAACACACAGAGAAACGAATCATGTAAGAGATTGACATAAAAAATAACAAATCTGTGAAAATGATGGCGAGGTCATCAGAGAGCGACAACTGAAGGAAGTGAATTAAGAACCCTGGGATGAACTTGAGGATGGCGACCCTGTTTGTAAGTAAATTAATCTGGAGACTACACAACAAGCCACTTTCACTTTCACCATGACGAGGCATCCATCTTCAACAGACAGAACAAACAAAACAAAACACAACAAAAACCTCATCACATTGCTTGTGGATGAAGCAATACTATCACCATTCTACTTTTAACTTCCATGTAACATATATCAGGCCCCATGCTTATAAAACCTTTTTTTAAGAGTCCAGACTCGATCTCTAATGACGTGACACTCATACAACTTGTATGGCGCTGTCATGACGTTAGTGTCTCAGACTCTATTATTCTCGAGTTTAGACTCTAAAAGTTTTGTAAGCATCAGCCTGGGCCCGTGCTTATAAAACTACAGTCCAGACTCAATCTCTAATGATGTGACACTCCTACAATTTGTATGGCGTTGCTATGATGTTTATGTCTCGGACTAATATATTAGAGTCTTGGGTCTAGACTCTAAAAGTTTTGTAAGCATCAGGCCTGAAAGAAAGAAGAGAGAAAGAGAGAACAAAAAGAAGAAGACAAACAATCAACAGCAAAGACATCTTTAACAAATTTCACACACCGAACATATCACACCAAAACGTAACGCCATCAGACAGACAAAGGATCATGGGTAGTTTATCATGGCAGTACTCTTTCTGTAGACCGGTTCCGGTCCTTGTGTTAATAAAAACTGACATTCAACTCAGTCAGGGATACCTCTGGCACTCAACAAATTTGTCAAATGCAAATGTTTAAAAAGCAACTAACAATTTTTGTTTTAAAATTGGGTGAAATAATTTCATGTAGTGATAGAAAATATCTGAGGTTCTGCAATTTTTGAAGTATAATCAACTTATTGCTAGTTCAGAGCCTGAAAATAACTTCTGGTGCCTGCAAAAGCACTTGATTAAACCAGATTAAAAGTTTAAAGTATTAATTACAAAAACAAGAAGAAAAAAGAAGAAAAATGAGTCTAGCTGAAACTTGAAATCTAGATTAGTTTCATACAAATACAGCTGAATTCAGACTCTGTAGTTTCATCCACAAGATATATTTATACGAGTATAATGCCTTGAATAAAATATTCAGTCCTCACCTAAATCGACTAGGTTGCCCGATTCTCCTTGAAAACAGACCTGGACCAAAGACTAAGGTTAGAAAATGTATGGAAGAGGATGTTTTTGACTATCCCAAACAAGAATGCAAAAAATAGTCTAATTTTTCCTTGATCCAATGAACAAGGATTGTAATGGCTTATTAATTCTGCCCCAAACATGCATGTTAAAATATGTCCTGTCAATTCAATTAACAAGGATTATAAGTCTCATAACAATGTGTGCCCTGAACCAGCATGTTAAAGCATGTCTGGTCAATTCAGTTAATAAGGATTATAAAGTCTCACACCAGTTTTTCCTAAATAAGCATGCTAAAATGTCTCATCTTAATTCATAAACCATGATTGTGAAGACCTCTTTACCATCTTTTATAAACAGTCGTGTTAAATTTATATATATATATATATATATATATATATATATATCTCTCTTTTAAACCTATTTTATTTACACATCTCCTTGACAATTACATCCAAGACACTCCCAGGGAAGAGTACAGATAACTGGATATTAAATATTCAATTTATCAAGTCTTGATCAAGTGATAAGGATTATGAACTGAACACAAAATATGGATTGAAAAACAACAACCTTACGAATGAGACAACCTGCAATCTTTCTAGTACCGTATATTGCCATGTAAAAGCAGTTTTAAAGTCTATATAAAAGTATTACCGTAGACTGCCACTTATAAGCAGTCTTAAAGTGTAAAAGACGTTTTCTGAAAAGGAGTCTGTTAATGTGTACTGAAGTAAATAAAAGTGATCATCACACAGAGGGAGGGAAGACATCTGAACAACACCCACAACGATATCCACTGTCATGACGATGCCAACTAAGAGACACATGCTTCCGTATTTGTAACTAATACAAAACGTATAATAACATATAACACACACAAGAGTGTATGAATCAGACCACACATATCACATACTCTCACACTCACACACACACACACACACACACACCACACACACACACACACACACACACACACACACACATAGCCTACTGAAACATGACATCAAATTTCCTGTAAGTTTAAAAAAATCCATTGATCCACTTAGCTCAGGCCAGCAGGAACACACACATAACCTCTTCCTCTTCTTTTTGACATCAAAAAAATAAACTCGACCTTGACCTAGTGTCAGAGGTTAAGATATGACCTTGAACTTGGTCCACACCACACACAGTTAACATATAAATCCATGGCACGCTGGAAGGAACACTAAGGTGCCAAACAATATGGCAATACATTTGTTTTGTTTTAGTCCAATAACAATATTGTCTGCATACAACTGAAAATACACAATTTCTAAACTCAAGTTTGTACAATATCACTAAACCATTGTGTTCACATTAAAACTATGATATGCCTCTAGGAGGCTGACTACACCTTTAAAAACTAGTCACTACATATAAATGTGGTTCTGATGCCTTACATTTCAATGGTAAGGCCATATTTAATATGGCCCATCCTATAGCCTTATGAACATGATAAAAAATATGCGGGAAACCGAAAAAATATGGAAGAAATACATGAATTGCCCTTAATAGGCCCCAAGATATGTATACTGAGTACCATATATCCTATAGCATGGAATAGTTTTTGTTTGAAAAAACAGCTCTCACTCTATGCATAAGCATTTTTTTTCAAACCACATTAAAAGTAGTCGAACTCTGTGGTCCAATACTGTGTGTATTTTGTCTCTATATATATATATATATATATATTTATATATAATATATCACTCTCTACTAGTCAGCAACGTAAAAAAAAAAAAAATCATAATAAAAAATCCACAGTAAAAACATGAAACACGAACACTGAATTGACAACATGTCACTCTGTCTTTGGTTTAGAATGGGCGCCATGCCCGTGTTTATTTGACACATCCAACGACGAACTTGGCTTCCTAGACGGAGAACAAGAAGAAGAATTGGTCACGGTTGCCGCCGATGACGCCAACAACAACCCTGCAGCACCAGAGTTATGTTCCGAACGCGACTTGGTGCCGCCGCTGCCGTGCTGAACCTTTCCGACCTTCATCTTGTGCGCGTCCATCTGGCAGTGGATTTTGAACTCGTACAGCGTGGAGAATTTGTCGGAACACGCGCGGCAGCCGTACTGGATCTGCTCCAGCTTAAGCATGGCCTTGACATTGTCGTGGATCTTGCCGCCGGGGAAGCACACCATTCGCTGGTGGTTCACACATGCCTCCTTGGCCGGGTAGACGGTCTGACACTTCTTACAGATGTAGCCCACGTCCACCATCGTCTCGTGGGCGCAGCTGTAGTCCAGGGTGCTCACCAGCGCTTTCAGGTCAGACAGGGACTTGCAGTCCTGTGTGTACTGGGCGAGGGAGGACCGTGGGTCCTCCAGTTGCTCGCTCACCAGCTTGATGGCCTGCTGAGGGATCTGTAGCAGCGGGAGAGGAGTCCCGAACGACAGAGGGTCATACGCCATCATGTGTTCAGCACCAATACCTGAAGGACAATAATACAGGAAAATTGTTATTAACAAAAGCAATTTGTAAAAATTTAAATATATTAACTAAAAAAACTCATATAAAGATACATGTAGGGCAAAACTTACAAAGCAAGTTTTTCTTAAATGTTGTTATTTAAATATTCTTACTTATGTTTTAAAATGTGTCATGTTCTTTGTATTATTCATATATAAAGAAATAAAGATTGATTAATGGTAAGACAACAACAGTACATGTATTTGTAAATTCTGTCTGTAATTTGTAACTGTAATATTGAATTTTTAAACTTGTTTTTTAAAGAAAAGGTTAACAGATATTGAGATTCAGGAGAACATTGATTAATTAATCATCGGCTATTGGATGTCAAACATTTGGTAATTGTGACTTGTAGTCATCAGAAGAAACCCGCTACATTTTTCCTAATGCAGCAAGGGATCTTTTATATGCACTTTCCCACAGACAGAAAAGCACATAATACCACAGCCTGTGTCTAGTTGTGGTGCACTGGTTGGAACGAGAAAACTGAAGTTATGAAGGCTGATGTTCTTAAATGCAGGTGTTTAGGCATTGTCAATATATGTGGTTAAATGCAGGTGTTTAGGCATTGTCAATATATGTGGTTAAATGCAGGTGTTTAGGCATTGTCAATATGTGGTTAAATGCAGGTGTTTAGGCATTGTCAATATGTGGTTAAATGCAGGTGTTTAGGCATTGTCAATATGTGGTTAAATGCAAGTGTTTAGGCATTGTCAATATATGTGGTTAAATGCAGGTGTTTAGGCATTGTCAATATATGTGGTTAAATGCAACTAAGACAAAAACAGCCTTTTCAAATTTGGCCTATAGTGACTGTATCTTGTCTCATCAACTGAATCATAAGCATGAAAAAGCTCATGCAAAGAAAGGAATATTTGTTTAAACACACCTCAAGTTTAAACTACTATACAATCTGTACTGTGCTCATAAAACTTTACAGTCTACATTCAAATCTTTAATGTCTCACTTGTAATTTGTATGCATTGCCATGACATTCAAGTTTCAAGACATTGACTTAAGTCCAGACTTTAAGGGCTGAATTTACAAACTCTGTTTTTCTTAATGCAGGTGTTATTTAGCATTGTAAAGCACATGTTTAAGTTATAAAAAAAACCATGCTTTGTAAATATAGCACTCAACGTTTTCTAAGTACGAAATAAGTGTCATGAACACGAACCTGGGAAGAGTCCTGGCTGCATCATGGGCAGCCCCATCCCGGGGAAGTATCCCGGCAGCCCGGGGTACATGTACTGGAGGAAGGAGGGGTCCATGCCAGGCAGGTATCCCCCCAGAGCCATCATCTGGGCATTCATGGCCATCTCCGCAGACACCATGGCCTGGGCCTGCTCATGCTGCTTCGAGCTGCTGGATGCTGAAACACACAAACATGTAACTCACTGTAGACGTTCATTCAGTACACAAGCTGGTTTATCCTGCAACCACCGTTTCTACCGACAGATTATGATGACCAATTAAAGCGAAGTCATAAATGTATACTAGCAGATTATGACATCTGACGTCACTCATATGACGTCACATAGCAACATACAAGATTGCTTATTTGACCTCTAGGTCATCATACAATGTGGCAGAAATAACAGAAATAATAGCTTTTCCCTTAATTTTTATGGTCTGCAGGATAAAAATAATAACTAGTTACTGACGTCGGATATCTGCTTTATCCTGTGAAGGTAAGAATGAGAAATTCTGTGAGGCTCTGTTTAAAACACTGAGAGGCTTACTCAAGAAACCACCACACTGGGGAAGGCTAAAGTAAAAACACTACCGGTATATACCCATATAGTTAAAAATATCTTGGTACATATCAAAGTGATCAACACGTCCCACTAGAATGCCAAGGGGGACGTAACATTTCGTGATTTCATTGATTGGCTCACTACACCCTTACAGGAACATATTATGGATCTTAAATAGGATATTAAACTCGCTACCATTTCGTATCATGTGTTTATGTCCCTCGTGAAATAATTTGTGACAATCGAAAATTATTTCACTCGGGACATAAACATGATACAAAATGGAAGTTTATTTAATATTCTATAAGGATTAAAGGCATGTGGAGAGTTATTGTGAGATAGTTATCAATGAACAAAGATAGTTTTTAGGTTGTTCTACATTTCATGTTGTTGTTGTTTTTTTTGTTTTTTTTCGTTTTGTTCTTAATCAAATATAATTTATATCATTGGGTGAAGTTTGCAATAACAATTTAAAGCAGTTTAAAGACAAAAAAATCATCAAAAGAATAATTTATATCATTCTATAGAGACTTTGTTTGACAACAAGGTGTTTATTGTTCTGACAAGGGCGGTTGAATTTTGTTTTTCAATTAATTTAAATAATCACTTTTCTATGGTATATATTATTGGTAACAAGTGCAGACCAAGGATAAAGTGTGCACAAACCAACACATGAAAAGGGCACTCCCAAGTATTATAAAATTAGCACTTCAATTTCTTATAGGGTGAAAAGGTACCTTAGATTCCCCCTTGGATTCCCTCATGTGTACCTCCTACAAACAACCCCCACAAGAAAACAAAACTTACAATGAACAAAAGAAAGAAGAGGAAATTGTAAATGATTATACAAAAATCAAAACAATTTAAGCCAGGATAATACTGAAGCTGTTGTACATGGTGTTCTACTCCATGAATATGAAACATTTCGGTATTTCTGCTGCGGAAGTTGATTTATTTGACTATCACTGAAGAGCACTCCCTTTCAGCAGTCATTAACAGAAAGCTGGAATCGAAGAATGACAAACAGAACGAGTCACGTCCAGTCTGTGAAAATTAAAGAGGCGTTCACTACATGTACAGAGGCCTAATTCACAAAGCTCTCTTAGGCTCTGCTAGACAACAAAGCATCCTCTGTCTTTTAGCATTGCACTGCGAGATCTGTCTTCTATAGAGATATGGGGCCTAATTCACAAAGCTCTCTTAGGCTCTGCTAGACAACAAAGCATCCTCTTTGTAAGTCTTTTAGCATTGCACTGTGAGATCTGTCTTCTATAGAGATATGGGGCCTAATTCACAAAGGTCTCTTAGGCTATGCTAGACAACAAAGCATCCTCTTTGTAAGTCTTTTAGCACTGCACTGCGAGATCTGTCTTCTATAGAGATATGGGGCCTAATTCACAAAGGTCTCTTAGGCTATGCTAGACAACAAAGCATCCTCTTTGCAAGTCTTTTAGCATTGCACTGCGAGATCTGTCTTCTATACAGATCTGGGGCCTAATTCACAAAGCTCTTAGGCTCTGCTAGACAACAAAGCATCCTCTTTGTAAGTCTTTTAGCACTGCACTGCGAGATCTGTCTTCTATAGAGATATGGGGCCTAATTCACAAAGCTCTCTTAGGCTCTGCTAGACAACAAAGCATCCTCTTTGTAAGTCTTTTAGCATTGCACTGCGAGATCGCAAAGTTGCAAGAGTTTAGTGAATTAGGTCCCAAGTGTGTAGGCAGGAAATTGTGGGGGTTTAGACTATGACAAGTAACAGTTTTAGGAGAGCTTAGAGCAGAGGGGATTTTGACCCCTAAGACACCCCTTCTGTAAATAGACCTGATGTACTGCATGGAAAGAATGAGTGAATGTTTAATGAAACCCAGCACAAATAAAACAATGGTCTATTAGGTGTCCGAAAACCAAAACCAACCTAAAACATCAAAGAATAATCTAATCCAATAACTTTCAGTTATAAAAATTATTCAGCTGTGCCAGAGATATTTATCTATTTTGATTTAGCAAAAAAAAAAAGTTGCCATATTTTTCTCTTGACCAATTAAAAAATAAATTAAATTAAAAAAATTAAAAATTAAAACAAAGAAAAAAAGTTCAGTACCTTCAACTTTTGCTTCTTTTTTCCTACTTTCTGTTTCCTCTTTACGTGTATCGTGGGTCCTTTTGGGAGTACTCGTGTCTGAACCCGCGTGACCTGTGCCGAGATTCAGGGAACGGCCAACTGCAAAAAAGAAAATAGAAAACAATGTAACTACCACAATGGAGTCGGCACCAAAACACTCAGGGTCAAATTATTAATAACTAATGATAAAAAACATCCATAGTTAATCACAATGGAATCAGCAAAAAAAAAAAGCACCCCCCCAAAAAAAACAACCTCAACCCAATCCCCACAGGGCCAAATTATTGAGTCATAGAGAAGTTGAGAAACCAATCAAAGTTAAAGAGATGAGTTTCCAGCTGGCAAGAGACATTTTTTTTTTTTTTTTTTTTTTTTTTTTAAATTCAATTAAAGTGCGACAAATCTTGACCCTGGATATGTCACACAATAAATAAATAAATAAATAAGCAATAAATGTTAACAAAAAATTTAAATACCTAAAAAAAATACTATCAATGTACTATAAATCTCTCCAAATTTATTAATGCGAGTATGTGTGTGTGTATGTATGTGTGTGTATGTGTGTTTGTGTATGTATGTATGTTTGTGTGTGTTTGTGTGTGTTTGTGTATGTGTGTATGTCTGTATGCGGTGTGTGTGTGATGTGTGCGTGCTGTGTGTGTGTGTGTGTGATGTGTGTGTGTGTGTATGTGTGTGGGTTGTGTCATGCTACCCTGGGAAATATTTGAAAAAACCCTTCAAAAAACAAACCCAAATCAAAATGTACTTGGAATCGCTTAGTAGATAGGTGGTATTTCAAACCCCCGAAAACCCCTCCATACACAAGCACCTAATCACTTAGAGGAAAATGCATTTAAAAAAAATACAACAACAGAACTCACTTCCTACAGTATCTGCAACTCCCATGGCGTTCATGCCAAGGGCCTGCAGCTGTGACAGGTGAGGTGTCGCCGATGATGACGATGTCAGGTCCGGCCACGTCTTCCTGGAGTGTTCGAGATCACGCTGTTGTCTGAGCAGGGTCGACATCCCTGTTGGGTCGGACATCTCACGCTCCGCCTCGGCCTGCGACTGGATGAAGGCCTTCACGTTGCTGATGTGCTTCTTCGTGAAGATGTGGTCCTGCACCGTGAACTTGTGCGAGTACTTGAAGCTGCAGAACGTGCACTCCTCGGGTGGCTTGTTGAAGTCGACGTCTGTGCCGAACGTCTTAGTGTACACCAGCTTTGACTTCTTCTCCTTGGCTCTTGCGTTCTGGAACCAGACCTGCACGACACGCTTCTGTAGCCCGATCTCGCTGCCCAGCATCTCGCACTCCACCATCGTGGGCGTCTTGTAGTCAACGAACAGCAGCTTCATAATCTTCACCTGCTTGCTCGTCATCTGCGTCCGGTACCGCTTGTTCTGGTGGTGGCCATGACCATGGCCCTGGCTCATATTCGTGGGGGATGTGGGGCTGCTCATGCTGTCGTCGCATTCGTCCATGTCCAGGTTCTCTGACTGCGTTTCCGAGAAGGAGTCGTCCACGCTGACGCGTCTGTTGTGGAGGAGGTCGTCACCGCTCCGTTCGCTGAGGTCTGTGGAAGGACCGTCGGAGGATTTGTCCACGTCCGTGCTCACCTTGACGGGCTTGCTCAGATCCAGAGGAGCCTCCTCTTCCACAACGCTCTCGGTCTCCGTGCGTCTGCTGCTCTCTGAGTTGTGTCGGGACTGCGGGGGAACGGGTACGACAGCCGGAGGTGGAGCGGTGCCGCTCAGCTCGGTGATGTACTTCTTGAAGGAATCTTCGTAGATCTGCTTCATCGACAGCTGAAGCGGGTCGGGTGAAAAACTTAAACCGAGGTTCGATGGTGAGGGTAGAAATGGTAAATACTGCTGAATGCTGGGCGACAGGAGCTTGCTGAAGTCTCCGGGATGCCCAGAGCCTGAAGGTGTGGCCGAGTGAGGCTGGGGACTGGTTGGATTCGATCCATCCATGACAGCATCGGGAATGGCATCAACATTGATCTCGTTTTTAGCCATTTCGTCCGGATGCTTTGTAGCAAGATGAGATTCCATGGCGGACTTGGCCCTGAACAGAGCTCGACAAAATGGACACCTCTTGTGGATAAGCTGCTGGTGGGCGCGATACTGTCCTTTCCTTTCTCGTGCTCTGGTGTTTTGGAACCAGACCTGGACAACTCTCTTCTTAAGTCCAACATCGGAAGAAATGGACTCCAGCTGCTTTCTGCTAGGATTGCAGTCTTGCTGATACTTCTGGTACAGGTAGTCCAGTTGTTCGGGGAGGATCGTGGTTCGCAGCCGCTTGTCTCTAGGCTGGTCATCCTGATCATCCTCGCTGTCTATCTTCCTCTTGGCTGCTGCTGCCGCTATCTTGCTGTCCTCCTGCTGTGCCAGTGTCTGCAGCATCCCAAACGCACTGCTGGAGGAGAACGATGGAAACAGACTTGGATTCAGACTGTGCACCTTCTGATGCTCCTGCCAGAGATCCAGCCTGTTGTACGAGGCTTCACACTTGTCACAGTTGAATGTTGGAATGTGTTTGGCGCTGTTTGGCGACGACCCTTTGGCATCACTCATCTGGAAGTCTGTGAAGCTGCCCGACTGGCTGAGATCATCTTGTGACATGCTGGTGGAGTTGCTGTCGTCGTCCGTCTTGTTGCTCATCAGGGACTGAGTGGTGGTGTTGTTGTTCTCTGGCAGACACGGTCGCTTCTGATGCTTGATCAGCTCATAGTAGCGCTGGAACACGGCTTGGCACTTCTTGCACTGGTAGTTGAGACCGGGAGTTCGTTGGTAGGATGACGTGTCATCTTTCGTCTCGGCCGCTGGCTGGTTTTCGTAGACCTTACGCACCTTCTGCCTGGCATTCTGGAACCAGACGACGATCACCCTTGGGCTGAGGTTTAACATTTTGGATAGGTGGTCCAGCTCGTCATCTTTGGGGTAGGCATTTTGATCGAAGTAGTCCTGCAGCATCTTAATCTGGTAGTCGGTAAACCTGGTACGATTGGCACGTTTGCTCATAGACCCAGAGGAGAACTCGTGTCTGAGGAGATCTTCTGTTGTGGGCGTGTTGGGGAGGGAGCAGGTGGGGGTGGAGGTGATGGAAGACGTTATGGAAGGAGTGGAAGCATTAGACGAAGTCTCAAACTCTCTTTTGTCATCAGGAGGCTCCACTTTGAAGGTCTCTAGTTTAACGAGCGACTCCATTTTCTCCTGTTCCTGTTCACGTTCTCGCTCGGGCTCCGATTCATTCCCCTTATCGTTCTTCGTGCTGGGAACATCATTATCATCATCATCGTCATCATCTTCAAAATCATCCTTGGGTTCCTGTTTCACCACCACTGGAGACAGAGCTGGTATTATGCCCGTCTTTTCGTATTCCTCGAGGTCGAGTGATGTCGATGGTGGGTTGTTGAAGTTGTATGGGGAGTCCTTGTTACGCTGCCTCTCTTTAAACAGGGTATTTCGGAACCAGTGCTTAATTACTTTAGGTGGAAGACCAGACTGCTCCGACATCTGCTGTATCTGCTCTTCACTTGGAGAGTTGTTTATGTCAAAGTAACCTCGTAGTATTTTAAGCTGATCATCACTAATCCGAGTCCGGACACGTTTCTGGTTCTGAGCTGCTTGCAGCTGCTGCTGGGTTGCAGTGAAATTAGATTCCATCACAGATACTGGTGGTAACAGACTTTGCATATCCGCTCCTTTAGGCATCATCATCGACACCAGAGGAGACTGCATTGCAAGTCCCATCAGATTCATCGGCATGTGCATGGGCATCATTCCAAACATTGGCATCAGTTGAGACATGTCAAAGGCTGCCTGCATTGGTGGTGGTGGTGGAGGTGGAGGTGGTGGCATCTCTTGGATGACGAGACTGTCAGAGCTGGTGGAATTGGAATAAGGCATTGATGCCACTCCCGATGAAGTTGGTGTCTGGGATTCATCGAGTGGGAGTTTCTTGTCGAAGTCCTCTCGGAACTTTTCACTGAATCCCTCCACTGCGTCGATGGGAACCAGATCCTTATGGACCTCCTCCTGGTGAGCCTTGAGGACCCAGACACTGGAGAAGTCTTTGTTGCAGGAGAGACACGTGCTCTTGTTGATCTCTGGAAGATCTATTTTGTCTTTCTCATCATCTTTCGGCTCCACCTTGACTTCCACACTGACGGCGGCATCATCGCCTTCCTCCTTCTCGGTATTGTCCTTCTTTACCTCAATGTGCTGATTGTATTCGTTGAACTGCATCACACACTCAAAGCCTATGTTTTGTAACAGGCTTCGGTGAAGCTGGGGTTTGAAGCGGCAGATGTATCGGGGTTTGCTAGCAGTACTTGTTGTGATGGGTGGAAAGTTACAGTATATTTGCTGATGGATCTGGAGTGCTTCTTCATTGATGAAAAAGGAATTACAGTTGCCGCAGCGATGGGGCAGGTGCTGGTTTGACAGCTGTTTCTCTATGGGTGATTCTGAATGATGACTGTTTAAGGATTTTGATATATTAAACAACTGTGATTCAGATAATTTGTTTTTCTCACTATACCTAGCTACAGATTCATTCAAGTCTTCTTGTGGTTCCTTCTTCGAAACTGGAAAATGGAAACCGTTATTTTCAGAACATCCTTCTGCCGTACTTCTAGAATGTGAATTATGTTCCTCATTTTTCTTATGAGATGTCTTATGAGATTTACTGGTATCAGTTTCTGAGATAACAGAAATAGCACTGCTACTTGAAGGTGACATCAAGCTGTTTGATGTTGCCACCGGAAGCTGCAGACCCGATAACATGGAGTATCCGGGAATCCCACCGAGAAGCAGTGAGCCGTGCTGCAGAGGACTACCGACGGTCACCTGCGCCTGAGTCTGTGAGATCATGTCGGTCAGCGCCTGCACCTGCTGCGTGGAGGCCTTCGATATGTCAGGCTGCTCAATCAGCATCTGGCTGATGTCGATCTGGCCCGTCATGGCCAACTCGTGGATTTTGGAAGCTCGTGTCTGGTGTGCCACCGATCGGATGTGTATGTCCAGCGTGCTGCCCTGGCTGTATGCAACCTTGCAGATATTGCACCGGTACGGTTTCTGTTCGGACTCCGAGCAGCTGACGGGCAGCTGTAGTGAAGAACAGGTTGTGGGAGGCCCGACCGAGATGGTAGGTGGAAGTGTTCCTTGCTGGGCGGCCTGCTTCAGCTTGTGCAGATGGGACACCGAGTTGTAGTGGACCAAGAGGATGTTCTTCTGTGTGAACGACTCCTTGCAGACATCGCACTTGAACGGACGATTGGGGTCGAGGTATCGCTCCATCGGGTAGCTGATCTTGTCGCCACGGCGATGCTGCAGGGTCTTGTTGTGCGCCGTCAGGTAGTTCTGCTTTGTGAACGCTGCCTTGCATCGGTGACATTTGAACTTGCGGCTGGGATCCTCGTAGCTGCCCTCGGCCATCGCCTGACTGTTGATGAAGTCCTCCATGAACTGCTCCTCGCGATACACACTGGGCTGGTCAGACCTGTCCCCCTCGCCCTCCCGTTCCTCACCCGTGTCCTCCACGTGGTCCTCTGGAGAGTCGCTACACGATGTGTCCAGATCATTGTCATCCTCGTTCATCATCGACGAATCCTGCATCTCCTGATCCGCGGACCCAAACAGTTCCACCGACGCAGACCTATTCAGGGCAGAACTGGCTGCAGAAGCACTTGATTTGGTAGCACTTGATTTGGTGTATGTGATGAGAAACTTTCTATATTCCGAGCTTCCGATGAGAGCGGCGACATTAGCACTTAAGTTCATCTTGTGTTTAGCCAGCTCGCTGGCCTGCACTTCGGGATGAGCCGACTCGTAGTGTTTCCTCAGCATCCCGACGGAGTGGAACGACTGGGTACAGATGCTGCAGGTCGTCACGCTGTTGATGAGGTGATACTGATTATGCATCTGCAGCTTGTCCGCGCTCACGAAGGCCATCGTGCACTGGCTGCACTGGTGGCTGTACTGGCTGCAGTCGGCTGACGAGATGCTGGGCCGCTTGGCGTGAATCTCGCGGAAGTGGATCTGCAGGGCTTGAGCAGTTTTGAAATACTGATTACAGCCTTTCTTCCAGCAGAGGTAGCCGGGTCCGCGGGGAGTCTGCTTCAGCTCGAGGTGGCCCAGCTCGTTCTGGTGGGCGTACAGCTGGTCGATGTTGGTGAACGTCTTCGAACACGTCTGACAGCGGTACTGGGTGTCCAGCTCACTCTTGTCAAGCAGGACCGACATGTCAAAACCTGGAAAACACAAAATCAAGAGTTGTTATTTACCTTTCTGCCGTATTGACAACTGATGCTTTAAACCAAAACCAAATCAACTAGCTCTCTCATGTCATGATACTTCAAACTAAACAAAGCCAGCTAGCCTTCTCAAGCCCTGATACTTCAAACTAAACAAAGCCAGCTAGCCTTCTCATGCCCTGATACTTCAAACTAAACAAAGCCAGCTAGCCTTCTCAAGCCCTGATACTTCAAACTAAACAAAGCCAGCTAGCCTTCTCATGCCCTGATACTTCAAACTAAACAAAGCCAGCTAGCCTTCTCAAGCCCTGATACTTCAAACTAAACAAAGCCAGCTAGCCTTCTCATGCCCTGATACTTCAAACTAAACAAAGCCAGCTAGCCTTCTCATGCCCTGGGCCCATATTTTCAAGACTATCTTAGCACTATCGTAAAACCATTGTAGTCTATGGCGTGTGTTGTAGAGACGTCATAGCATACAACGGTTTTATGATATTGTAGAAGTAAGTTAGCTTTGAAAATCTGTAGACCAATTCTTCTCCCATTTTCAATATTTTGTAACACATCCTTTGACCTACCACTACCAGTTACAACATCTATATCAAGTCAGCATTACGTTATTGATCTAAAACGGACCCAATGTTGTTGTCATTACAAAGGATTTTATTCCAAACGTGGGATACCATAATAAAGATAATCTAAAAAAAACCCACATAATTTTAGACACTATTATAAATGTGTAACAAGTTGTCAACTGTAGCTACGTGTAGCCAGAGTTCCAAGAGTAAAAATAATCTGACCCCGATAGCTCTGATTGGTCAATATGCTACAGAGTACTACCAATCAAATCATGTTCCAGTCACATGGTCTGTGACGTTCTAAAAAACGTATTGAAACATACAAAAATCAAAATAGTCGCCTATGATCAATGATTATTGTTACTATATTTTGTACATATGTACATATATAAATAACAGATGTACATTCATTGACCTCTGGTTGAAATACAAATATTTAAATGAAGTTTTATTATCTTTTATTTTATTTTAAAGATAAAATAAAAAATAGAAAAAAATAGACGTAAAAAGCTACTTTTTTTGTAAATGAGACCTAGGCCTATTCCTACATAAGTATTATCATTTCTTTTCCTCCTTTTTACTATGCGCTCTTTGTTAAGTGTAATGTGCGTAATTTTTCACACTCGCCAGACTGAAATTACGTGTGCTGTATGAGTGCGATCACACTCGCGCACCTTAAAAGACAAGGTCTAAGAGATGTGTGAAAACAACATGTTGATACCACTGAACTACATCTGATTAACACTTCTTCAGTTAATAATTCACCAAGGAATAACAGAACTGGACCACAATAAACTATTAAGAAACACAATATTCATGAATCATTTAAATATCGCATATTCACCAACTTTAGCAATGTTTTTTCCTATGAGCAAACGGATAATACAATAATGAAGAACACCAATCACTGATTAAATGCACAATGACATAAACAAAAATACATATTGAATAATGGACGTCAGACGAAAGTAACCAAAAGGCCAATTCATATCAATATAAAAATTCTGGAAACATTTGAAATTTGAAAATAGCTGTGACAAATATAATGCATTTTTAAAATGAATGAAAACTGTCTATGAATGAAAAGGCTAGATGAACACAAATAATACCTTCATCACTAAACTGGGAATCAAACTCCACATTATTGTCATCCATCCTCAGTGCAGTAATGTTACAAAACAAAGTATTTCACAATGTAGCCAACATATATGCCTGTACATACAGTTGGCTTGACGTCATCATCTGAATAAACTCTGACGGCAATTAACACTTCTCTCTGCCCATATGGGCAATAAGACTGATGCTAGTAAAATTCAGCTGTTATTTGCCAGTTGAACAGGATGTATGATGTAACAATGTGTTTTGCACAATAACCACACTACATCAAGTTTGAGGACTCAAACTTAACAGCACAGGGCTTCTAGAATTGTTTAAAAATCCATTTGCCATGGGATCAGTGATTAAAAAATTTTACTAGCCAGGATTAAAAATTCACTAGCCCTATTTTACTTAATACAATTTTACTAAATTATAGTAATAATCAGATATGTCACCTAAAGAGGGAAATATAGCTTAAAAACACTAACATTGGGGGTTGGGGTGGGGTCAGGATATTCATATTTACAAAATAGACTTAACTGCAACATTTGACTAACAAATTTCACTAGCTGTCGGGCATGGCAATAGTAGTTATTTACTAGCCCAAAACTGAATATCACTAGCCACGGGAGTGGGGCTACCATAATCTAGAAGCCCTGTCTGGCATGGCAATAGCAGTTATTTACTAGCCCAACACTGAATATCACTAGCCATGGGAGTGGGGCTACAGTAATCTAGAAGCCCTGTCTGGCATGGCAATAGTAGTTATTTACTAGCCCAACACTGAATATCACTAGCCATGGGAGTGGGGCTACAGTAATCTAGAAGCCCTGTCTGGCATGGCAATAGTAGTTATTTACTAGCCCAACACTGAATATCACTAGCCATGGGAGTGGGGCTACAGTAATCTAGAAGCCCTGTCTGGCATGGCAATAGTAGTTATTTACTAGCCCAACACTGAATATCACTAGCCATGGGAGTGGGGCTACAGTAATCTAGAAGCCCTGTCTGGCATGGCAATAGTAGTTATTTACTAGCCCAACACTGAATATCACTAGCCATGGGAGTGGGGCTACAGTAATCTAGAAGCCTGTCTGGCATGGCAATAGTAGTTATTTACTAGCCCAACACTGAATATCACTAGCCATGGGAGTGGGGCTACAGTAATCTAGAAGCCCTGTCTGGCATGGCAATAGTAGTTATTTACTAGCCCAACACTGAATATCACTAGCCACGGGAGTGGGGCTACAGTAATCTAGAAGCCCTGTCTGGCATGGCAATAGTAGTTATTTACTAGCCCAACACTGAATATCACTAGCCATGGGAGTGGGGCTACAGTAATCTAGAAGCCCTGTCTGGCATGGCAATAGTAGTTATTTACTAGCCCAACACTGAATATCACTAGCCATGGGAGTGGGGCTACAGTAATCTAGAAGCCCTGTCTGGCATGGCAATAGTAATTATTTACTAGCCCAACACTAGCCATGGGAGTGGGGCTACAGTAATCTAGAAGCCTGTCTGGCATGGCAATAGTAGTTATTTACTAGCCCAACACTGAATATCACTAGCCATGGGAGTTGGGCTACAGTAATCTAGAAGCCCTGTCTGGCATGGCAATAGTAGTTATTTACTAGCCCAACACTGAATATCACTAGCTTCATAAAACGGGATCCTGAAAATTAAACAATGTCTCATGGTCAAACTGGGCGTGCGTTATTTTGCATGTTACTAAACGGTCGTCATACTCGAAAATAACATGTAAAAGTTGTTTTATTACAAAACCATGAAGCCGTTTACACGTCTTGATTTTGAATGGGTGCTGTTTTGTGCTATATTACGACACGTGTTGAAGTCCGTCTTGGTGTCCTGCCTTCTAGTAATTAAAACAAAATCACCCTCAGTTTAATCCAAATGGCCTTGCCCTCATATTTGTCAAAGGAAGGAAGGAAGGAAATGGTTTATTTAACGACGCACTCAACACATTTTATTTACGGTTATAAGGAACGAGAAATAGACCAATGAGTCCACCGACGGGGATTGATCCTAAACCGATCGCGCATCAAGCAAGCTCTTTACCACTGGGCTACATCCTGCCCCTCATTTTCGAAGCAATTTTAGTGCTAAAAAATCTTAAAAACATCGTAGACTATGACGTCACTACAGCACACGCCATAGTGACGTCATAGCTTATGATGATTTTTTACGATTTTGAAATTATGAGACCAGGTGTTTTTCTCAAAATAATAAAAATGGGTTTTGGAAATGAAGTCGTCATTTATTAACCAACTGGAAAAACAATCATAGACAAAAAGACCCCCAGACCACAATTTTTTGTTTGTTTTTATATTGAGAAAAAAAAAAAAAAAAAAAAAAAAAAAAAAATTACCATCTTCTGCCACCATCTTGGTATGGTCTATCTCCAGCAGCTCTAGATCGATATCGGTGTTTTCGTCGATCTCGACACCCTCGGAGCCCGGCTCCCCGGAACCCCCTGCCCCCGACACGTGGTTGTGTGTGCTGGCCGGGCCTGTGATGTCGAGAATGCTGAGAATACGCTGCAGCCCCTCTGGCTTCACATTGTGAGACTTGACTAAGTGCTGCTCGAGATCCGTCTTCTTCTCATACTCATCCTGACATAGCGGGCACGGCAACCGCTTCACCACCAGCGGCAACGCGTGCTGCGCAGACACGTGATCCTCGATCAGCTGCTCCGAGCTGCTGCTGTAGTTGCAGAGGAGACAGGAGAACGCCTGACCTTTGGTAGTGCTGCTGCTGCTGCTGCCATTACTAATGGTGTGGTCTGTGAAGAGAAGAAGAACAGTGTGATGGTGAGGAGTGTGGTTTATAAAGATGACAAAATTAGAAATGGAAAATATACTGAACAACAAAAGAAACATGAATGATACATTATTTTAACATGTATATTTAACAGTGAAACCTGTCCAAATCGGACACTGACAAACCAGAACCCTGTCAAAACCGGGCAAGTTTCATAGTCCTGAATTATCAAAAATTATAAAATGCAACCCTATAAAGATTGGATCCAGTCTAAACTGAATAAATATTAGGTGCCCAACGTGATCTGGTTTAGACAGGTTTCACTGTATATATATATATAAAAAAATTTAAGATAAAATTAAAACCATTAAAATGGGCCTAAAATTGTTTTCATAAAGATGACAAAAGAATCTGACAAAACTAGGTTTATTAGTTTTGTTTTGGCATCATTCTGGACATCAAATGAAATGTAAAATATATATTACACATCCAAAACCACCAAGGTGTGTGAATTTTACATCTCACTGCCCCAGGGGGTGGGGTGAGGTGGGGTAGAGGGAGTGAATTCTGTGATTCACTACACTTTAGATGTTGTAGGTTGTGGGTTGTGGGGAGGGGTTGTGGGTTGTGAGAAGGAGCTTGGATTGTGGAGAGGAGTTGTGGGTTATGGGAAGGGTTGTGGGTTGTAGAGAGGGATTGTAGGGAAGGGTTGTGTGGTTGTGGAGATGGGTTAGGGGATGGGTTCCAATCGTATGACTCATTACAATCAGCGGACCACCCTCTGATGTAGCCAAACTTTTTCAAAAGCATGTGGCCGACTGGTGGTGTGGATCTGACGTGAAAATTATCCGCTCACTGACACTAAGTCAATAACTGAAAGAATTTAATAGCATCAATCAGAACAGAGCTGGGTGGCACGGAATCTTCCAACACAGGAGCAAGGAAGAAAACATAAGAAGACTTTCTCCTGGTATGTGTTTATTATCATTTTCACAGCAAACTATCCCGTGAACAAACAATACAAATATCACAGATCACGGCTAGCTGGGATTACCAGGGAAATGTCACTACACGGGAGAACCGTCTGGAAACCGGGAGAACCGTCTGGAAACCGGATGGAGGGGAAGAGATGAGAAACACTATATATGCCACAATCGGCCAATTGAAAACTATTTTTAACAAATATCAAACACACTGCAGCAATCAATGTGTGCCAGGTTTTTGTTCATCTTCGATGGACAGTTACCGGTAGATATCTAACGTATGTCATGTAACCAGTATCAGGTGTCAAAATTAGTTAACTGAGTATAAAAAGGAAAGGAAGGTTTACCAAAAAACGTTTGTTTAACAACACTACTAGAGCACTTTAATTAATTGCTGGCTAGCAGCAAGGGATCTTTTATATGCACTTTCCCCACAGGCAGGACAACACATACCCCAGCTTTTGAAATACCAGTCTAGAAGAGCTGGTTGGAACTGGAAATCCAATCAGAGAATGGGTGCATGGGGGTTTGATACTTTAGCCTCAAGTAAAGGCTCTACAGACACATCTAAATCTGCCCCCCACCCCACCCCCACCATCAAGCACCAAGAGAGAAAGAAAGAAAGACATGTTTTATTTAACGATGCACTCAACACATTTTATTTACGGTTATATGGCATCAGACATATAGTTAAGGACCACACAGATATTGAGAGAGGAAACCCGCGGTGGCCACTTCATGGGCTACTCTTTCCGATTAGCAGCGAGGGATCTTTTATATGCACCATCCCACAGACAGGGTAGTACATACCACAGCCTTTGATATACCAGTCGTGGTGTACTGGCTGGAACACTGTAGCTACCACTGAGCTACGTCCCACCCAATTTAACTGGCTATTTGGTGTCTAACATATACAATGTATGGTTATGGTTCAACATGAGAGAGACAGAGAGAGGAAACTGGCTATTTGGTGTCTAACATATACAATGTATGGTTATGGTTCAACATGAGAGAGACAGAGAGAGGAAACTGGCTATTTGGTGTCTAACATATACAATGTATGGTTATGGTTCAACATGAGAGAGACAGAGAGAGGAAACTGGCTATTTGGTGTCTAACATATACAATGTATGGTTATGGTTCAACATGAGAGAGACAGAGAGAGGAAACTGGCTATTTGGTGTCTAACATATACAATGTATGGTTATGGTTCAACATGAGAGAGACAGAGAGAGGAAACTGGCTATTTGGTGTCTAACATATACAATGTATGGTTATGGTTCAACATGAGAGAGACAGAGAGAGGAAACTGGCTATTTGGTGTCTAACATATACAATGTATGGTTATGGTTCAACATGAGAGAGACAGAGAGAGAAAACTGGCTATTTGGTGTCTAACATATACAATGTATGGTTATGGTTCAACATGAGATAGACAGAGAGAGGAAACCTGCCGACATAACATGAGCTATTCCTACCAATAACATAGAAAGGGTTTATATGCACTTTTTTTTACAGACATGACATTACATACCATATTATTTGACGTACCAGTAATGTCCATTCCAACCAGTGCCTTACAACTGGAATATCAAAGTCTGTGGTATTTACTGTCCAGTCTGTGTGAAGATGAACGTAACGGTTTCTGTGCTGCTTACTGGTTTGAAGGTGCAGCTACAGCTGTTTGTGCTCATTAGCACTCTGGGCCTACTGTCCCACTTATCATGTCAGGTCGTGACACATCTTGTTCTTAACATTTTCATTAGTCGATGGCAATCAAAATGAAAACTAAAGGAAAGGAATATCTGTTTAACAACTCCTCTTCTCGGCACACTGGTTAATGATGGCTACTTGGTGTCTTAACATATGGGGCTATTTCCATATTCGTTTCATGGAGGGAAAAAAAAGAAAAGAAACCCACTTCTGATATATAGGCTAATCCTACTGAAAAAGCAACAAAGGGATCTTAAAATGATATATACTTTCCAATAAACAGGACTAATAATAAATGCTACATAGTACAAAGGATAAAAGAAAAAGAAAAAATAGAAAGAAAACCTCAAACCTTCTATTTAATGACACACTCAACACATTTTAAGTATGGTTATATGGTGTCGGATATATGGTTAAGGACCACACAGATATAGAGAGAGGAAACCTGCTGTTGACACTTCATGGTCTACTCTTTTCGACTAGCAGCAAGGGATCTTTTATGTACACCATCCTACAGATAGGATTGTACATACTACGGCCTTTGTTACATCAGTTGTGGTGCATGGTAGAACAAGAAATAGCCCAAAGGGTTCACTGAAGAGGATGGATCCTAGACTGCATCAGCTAAGCCCTTTACCAGTGGGCTATGTCCCACTACAGAATACAAAAGTTTAAAATAAAGTACACTGAAGGAAAGATTTTTCAAACAGAGGAGTGATGAGAGTTCTGCTACGGGTGACAAATACGTCCCAAACAGAGGAGAGCTAGGAGCTCTGCTAAGGGAGACAAATACGTCCCAAACAGAGGAGAGCTAGGAGCTCTGCTAAGGGAGACAAATATGTCCCAAACAGAGGAGAGCTAGGAGCTCTGCTAAGGGAGACAAATACATTCCAAACAGAGGAGAGCTAGGAGCTCTGCTACGGGTGACAAATACGTCCCAAACAGAGGAGAGCTAGGAGCTCTGCTAAGGGAGACAAATACGTCCCAAACAGAGGAGAGCTAGGAGCTCTGCTAAGGGAGACAAATACATTCCAAACAGAGGAGAGCTAGGAGCTCTGCTACGGGTGACAAATACGTCCCAAACAGAGGAGAGCTAGGAGCTCTGCTAAGGGAGACAAATACGTCCCAAACAGAGGAGAGCTAGGAGCTCTGCTAAGGGAGACAAATACATTCCAAACAGAGGAGAGCTAGGAGCTCTGCTATGGGTGACAAATACGTTCCAAACAGAGGAGAGCTAGGAGCTCTGCTAAGGGAGACAAATACGTTCCGAACAGAGGAGAGCTAGGAGCTCTGCTATGGGTGACAAATACATTCCAAACAGAGGAGAGCTAGGAGCTCTGCTAAGGGAGACAAATACATTCCAAACAGAGGAGAGCTAGGAGCTCTGCTATGGGTGACAAATACGTTCCAAACAGAGGAGAGCTAGGAGCTCGGCTAAGGGAGACAAATACGTTCCGAACAGAGGAGAGCTAGGAGCTCTGCTAAGGGAGATAAATACGTTCCGAACAGAGGAGAGCTAGGAGCTCTAAGGGAGACAAATACGTTCCGAACAGAGGAGAGCTAGGAGCTCTGCTAAGGGAGACAAATACGTTCCAAACAGAGGAGAGCTAGGAGTTCTGCTAAGGGAGGCAAATACGTTCCAGAGGAGAGCTAGGAGTTCTGCTAAGGGAGACAAATACGTTCCAAACAGAGGAGAGCTAGGAGGTCTGCTAAGGGAGACAAATACGTTCCAAACAGAGGAGAGCTAGAAGGTCTGCTAAGGGAGACAAATATGTTCCAAACAGAGGAGAGCTAGGAGCTTTGTTAAGGGAGACAAATACGTTCCAAACAGAGGAGAGCTAGGAGCTCTGCTAAGGGAGACAAATACGTTCCAAACAGAGGAGAGCTAGGAGCTCTGCTAAGGGAGACAAATACGTTCCAAACAGAGAAGAGCTAGGAGCTCTGCTAAGGGAGACAAATACGTTCCAAACAGAGGAGAGCTAGGAGCTCTGCTAAGGGAGACAAATACGTTCCAAACAGAGGAGAGCTAGTAGCTCTGCTAAGGGAGACAAATATGTTCTAAACAGGAGAGCTAGTAGCTCTACTAAGGGAGACAAATACGTACTGCTAGAGCTGGAAGTAGTGATTGCTGTGTTTGTTGTTGATGATGATGATGAGGCTGTAGTTTTGTTAGATAGCTGGAGGTCTGACTGGAGACTTTTCTCGGCTGTGTCTGTCGGCGTCTCGAGAAGGGCCGCACTCTCCGGGGTCTCCCTGTCCCGATCTGATAAAACACAAAACAATATCACTGTTAGATCACTGGCGAAATATTAGAGTAAGGTGATCACCTGTTAGACAATATCACTGTTACATTACTGGCGAAATATTACTGGCGAGTAAGGTGATCACATATTAGATCATCCAATTAGGCTCCAGAATACCAGGTTTTCTGTCACCTGCAAGTCTACAAGATAACCAACTGTTCCCCTATATGGATCATCTGAAACTGCAGTGTACGTATATTAGGCAATGTACCTGGGATATTCTAAAACATTATTTTTAAATGCCTGTAACTACTAGTATACTGCTAAAGAAAAGAAATACAATACACACAAGATTTTAATACAAAGTAAAAAAAATTAAAAATGGATTTAAACCACATTTTTTTACAATTTAAATAAAATTAATTTGCAGTATTACAGTACTGAGAAATCTTGAAAGATTTCCTTTATGGGAGATAACTCTAAACCAGTTCAGCCATTTTAAAAAAGGTCTTCTTAGGTCACCATTGGAATGTTGTTAATTTATTGTCACTTTTATCACTTGTAATGCTAGAGTAACTGAAAAGTTCTCTTAAAAGGAAGTCGATCAAAGTCAATGAGAAAGTAACCAAAAAAAACACACAACAACATGCAAAATGTTTTTAAAATGATCTAGATTGCTAACATTACTTTCTGTCTAAATTAAACCTTGACATACAACCCCCCTCATAATGAAATAATTAACGCAAATATAGGCACCACTACAGAAATCATGGCAAAACTTGGCAAAATTTCTTTTAATTGGATATACAAAGATCTAGCTATACATTCAGTTAATAAAATTATTACGCCAGTGGAAATATTCTGAACGTTTACATCAATGGGAGGCAACCAAAGGCATGCCAAGGAACGTGACAACAGACAGCTTGATGCAAACACGAGCTAGCACAGCTTGGGAGAACATACCTATTCTTTGTGTAAATCCCACCCAGCAGGCTACGCACTACCAGCCCCAACCGGTCCCAATATGTAGCACCCATTTACCTTATCAAACATTTTAATAAGTGACTTTGTTATCAATGTTAATTTACCCACCCATCAATCACGCTTATCAGAAAACAGGCCATCAGACATTAAGCCCAAGATCCTGCAGGGCCTAATCACAAAACTCTTGACAATGAATTAACATTTTTCATTTGGTGAGAAAAAAATTCTATGCCTGTAACTGATCTGACTTCTGCTTCTCAAAAAAACAAGAGGAGAAGAGGAAAAAAAAAAGAAAGAAAAAGAAAAAGATCCCACAAATCTATGATAAACAAAGCAACTGTTGAATGGTCTTCGTACAGTTCTGGGACAGGCAATATAGTTTTAGTGATAAAGGGCTTGTTGCTTAAAGTGTAATGAATAATAGGGTCAAATCATCCTTGGTGAATTTGTTATTTCTCCCATCTCCCATCCTAACCAGTGCTTGATGATTGGTACATCAAGTTAAAAGTTTGTCTTGTTTAACGACACACCTAGAGCACATTGATTAATCAATCATCGGTTACTGAATGTCGGAACTTTTGGTAATTCTAATATATACTTGTAGTCTTCAGAGGAAACCTGTTACATTTTCCCATTAGCATTAAGGGAATTAAGGGGGGGGGGGGGACGTACAACCCAGTGGTAAACCGCTTACTTGATGTGCTGTCAGTCTAGGATCGATCCCCATCAGTGGGCCCATTGAGCTATTTCTCATTCCAGGCAGTGCACCACAACTGGTATATCAAAGACTGTGGTATATGCTATTCTGTCTATGGGATGGTGCATATAAAAGATCCCTTGCTACTAATAGAAAAATATAGCGGGTTTTCTCTCTAAGTCTATATGTCAAAATTACCAAATGTTTGACATCCAACAGCTGACGATTAATAAATGAATATGCTCTACTGGTGTTGTTAAACAAAACAAACTTTTTTAAGTGATATTTTACATGCACGTTCCCACAGACATGACAGCACATACCACAGCCTTTGATAAACTAGCTGTGAAGCACTCATTGTAATGGGGTAAAAAAAACAGATCAGAGAATGGGTTCACTGAGGGAACTCGATCCTTCGACCCAAGGACCTTTAAGCGAATGCTCTACCAATGAGCTAGATCTTAAATAAGAGGATATTTAAACAAAAATTTAATCACCTCCACAGCCATGACTAATGGCTGAAGATCTCTTGTTTGATGGAATGGACCTGTTTCCACTGGCAGGAATGATGAGTTGGTAACAAAGCCTATTCATAATGACTGCTAGCTTCTGTCTAGGGGAAACATACCTCCCTTATCAGTGCGGGGCTATTTACCATTTCTAATGAAACAGCTATGTATACAAAGTATCCGGTTTTACATACCACTGTAAAAACTATCAGCGAATGTCAGCAAATGTAAGCATCAAAGGCATAGCAGTTCATTTATCAGCCTTTTGTGAATTGCAGGAACGAATAGAGCCAGCAAAAATTAATTTGACGAGTAGCTAGATCTCGTTCAAAGAAATACAGTCATCTAGTTATTAAAAGCAATAACACTTTTAATCAGATTGGCAGATTTTACCAAGCACCACAAGCAGCTTGGCCCCGCACGTTCTATTTATAAAAGCCAGCTCTTTGTCTTCCCGTTTCGACAGAATTAAAATCTCCCAGGAATATCTAATTAAGGTTATCGACTTCTAATTAATGTCATTTAGTTAATTGCAGGGTATAGAGCTTCAAAGTTGTACTGGCATTGATTATTGGTAGTGAGAATAAGAAACGTAATTATCGGCAACAAACTTGATCCATAAACTCATATTAAGTATCCAAAGCCAAGTCCGTAAAATTAACCCTTTAAATGTCGGCAAACAGTGGTTTCTTGGTAAACACAGAATTCTGTTTTATAGATCTAGGACTTTACTTCATGTTAAAATCAAATCTTTAGTCACAGCAATGATAAATCCTTTGTCAGTAACAGAAGAAAAACATTTTCGTTAGTAGTTTTATTGACTACCACAAATTTAAATCATAGTATTTTCCCCCATTGTTTTAGTGACATACATGGACAAACATATATACAGTGAAACCCCTCTAAACCAGACACCCTCGAGACCAAATGAAACGTCTGGTGTTAACTTAAGAGGTATTTGGTTTAGAGAGGTTAAGGTCTGTGCTGAATTTTTAAAAAGGAACCGTGAAAAATGTCTGGTTTTGGGGGGGGGGGGGGGGGGGGGAATTCTGGTTTACAGAGGGTCTGGTTTTGAGAGGTTTCACTGTACTAAACTCCATTAAAAATGCACCGTATTTGAAACTGTAGAAACGATATGAGAAAAACAATAACATTTTACTGACTTTATGTAACTGGATGTATTATGGTAGGCAATGATTAACCCCAAAATTGTATACAAGGGTTATTGTGTTTTATAGCAACCTCACACATGAAATAACAAAAACAACTGAGATTAGGTGCATTTTCTATAAAATTCAGTGTATATATATATATATACATGTATGTATATATATATATGTATATATATGTATATATATGTATATGTATATATATATATATATATATATATATATATATATATATATATATATATATATATATATATATATATATATATATATATATATATATACATATATATATATATATATACTGTTTCTCCCCATTTTTAATGGCATACATGGACAAGAATATATATTGTTAAATGTTTTTCCCCATTGCATAAGTGTCATATGAAAATGTATATCTTTTTGCCAATGTTTTAGTGGCATAAAAGAACATACATTCTTTTTTATTTTGTTTTAATAATATATATTTGCTTTTCCTATTGCTTTGCCTATTGGTGAAACACAAGAGAATGGTTTTCCCATTGTTTCAGTGGCTTATAAGACTATTGCTTTTCCTATTGCTTTGCCTATTGGTGAAACACAAGAGAATGGTTTTCCCATTGTTTCAGTGGCTTATAAGACTATTGCTTTGCCTATTGGTGAAACACAAGAGAATGGTTTTCCCATTGTTTCAGTGGCTTATAAGACTATTGCTTTGCCTATTGGTGAAACACAAGAGAATGGTTTTCCCATTGTTTCAGTGGCTTATAAGACTATTGCTTTGCCTATTGGTGAAACACAAGAGAATGGTTTTCCCATTGTTTCAGTGGCTTATAAGACTATTGCTTTGCCTATTGGTGAAACACAAGAGAATGGTTTTCCCATTGTTTCAGTGGCTTATAAGACTATTGCTTTGCCTATTGGTGAAACACAAGAGAATGGTTTTCCCATTGTTTCAGTGGCTTATAAGACTATTGCTTTATCCTTTGTTTACTGATATATGAAAATGTATATATTATTTTTCAATACAATAGTGACGTGTAATTTTAGCCAACGACTAACATCACCTTAATAACACTGTAACCTAAAAAATAATGCGTGCAAATAAATTTTGAAATTTGAGGTTTAGCATGAATGATGCAAAATTTATATGCACAAAAGTTTTTGTGTTTACTATAGCACATCCCTGTAATGGACGGATGTACCAAACAGTGCATTACTGTTATTAATAATCTTACCTACATCCAATATTAACATCTATCTGTTGAGCTATATAGCTCCTTAATTAAATTAAACCACTTAATCAGAAATCCTGTCATGCACAAACTTTCTGTGTTGATTAATGACATTTAATGATTTCTATTATCTGTGCTTAGGTCTGACACAACATACTGTGCATTGCTAATGTGTTTTATTTTATCAATTCTTATCCGAGTGGACGGAAATATAGATTAAAATTAGAAAAAAAACCCACTTGTTAAATTTTAACTGATCTAAGCAGCCACCTGTGTTAACAGGACACTTTATTGATGTTCCTCAAGTATTCACAGATGTGATACTCATTTAAAAATTATTTTATCCAAAAAGAAAAAGCAAAAAAAAGAAGCAAAAAAAAGCAAAAAAGAAAAAAGTTAAAATAAAAAGGTTTTTAAGAGGTTAAATGTGATGAAAAGGTGGAACAATAACGCCCCTAACTTCAAGAGATGGCAAGTCAACAAACATTTTGACTATACATACAAAACTGAATACTGGTACCTGCCTGGCCTAAAAAACCCTGTATTATAAAATATTACGTTATTATCAAATAATTATTTTAAAAAGGACAACAATTAGAATGCTTACATCTTGCCATGATGACCAATCTAGCAAGCAGAACCTGTTTGCTTAGTGGCTTGTGTTATCTTCGGAATTATATCAAATAACAAGTGCAAACACCCCAATTTGTAGAAAGGTAAACACACCAAGTAAACATACCTACATAAATGTGCTATATATTTTCACAAAGGATGGAATACAACATGAAATCCATTGTTCATATACATTTTTATCTGGAGCACCATGAACACGTGTACCAGGATATATTTCCAGCAAGCAAATCTTGAAATTAATTTTGTTTTCTCTCTGGAGTTTTTAATAGCTTCATTAATAGATAGAAAATCTGTGACTTAAAATAACTGAAAAATAAAATGGAACCTTTAATTGAAAGTAGTTATATTTTTAAGTGAAAAGTAAACATAATTAGTAAGAAAATCTAGAGTTTTTATTTTTTTATGAGTTTTTAAAGTTGATACTGAAATAGTTTAAAAAGACAAAAATGTGTGAATTAAGATAATTTAAAAAATTAAAAACGACAAAATAAAAACATTTAACAAAAACATTTTGAGCTTTCAATCTATTTTAGTTTAGTTAATGGTCTTGTGAGTAAAAGAAAATCTGTAAATTAAGATTAAAAAAAAAAATGTTGCCTAGAATTAGAGAATTTTACTGTTAACTAAAAAATAAACACTAATTATAAAGAAAAAAAATTCCATGGTCTTACATCTATGTTGGGATATGAAGCTAATTTCCATGGCTGTATTTCAAGGTTGTCTTTGAAGCATATTTTCATGGCTATATAGTTCCAGAATCGCCTTTCGGTATGTTTTCATAAGTGTTTCTAGAGTTGCCTTTAAAGTATGTTTTTATAATTTTATTTCTAGTTTGCCTTTAAAGTACATGCTCATAATGGGATTCCATCATTGGAGTTGCCATTAAAAGTATGAATCATGATTATTTTTCTAGTTTCCATTGTTTTTCTAGGGGTCACTTTAAAGTATGTATCATGGTTGTATTTCTGGAGTTGACTTTAAAGTATGTATCATGACTATTTCTAGAGTTGCCATTAAACTAATGTATCATAATTGTATTTCTGGAGTTGCCATTAAAGTATGTACAATGTATCATGGTTGTATTTCTAGAGTTGCCATTAAACTAATGTATCATGGTTGTAATTTAGGGTTGCCTTTAAAGTATGTACAATGTATCATGGTTGTATTTCTGGAGTTGCAATTAAAGTATGTATCATATTTGTATTTCTGGAGTTGCCTTTAAAGTATGTACAATGTATCATGGTTGTATTTTTAGGGTTGTCTTTAAAGTATGCATCATGATTGTATTTCTCGAGTTGCCATTAAAGTAATGTATCATGACTGTATTTCTTGGGGTGCCTTGCCTTTAAACGTATGTTGTGATGGTTGCATGTTTGGGATAGCACAGCTGTTTTACATGCACTCAGCATCAAACTCAGCATTCTCTGTGAAATGTTATGCCCCGCTGGCTCTTCTCACTGCTTTAATCTTCCAGTGTCTGTACACCTGTCAATCAAGTGTATTCAATCTTGTACTATAAATGTCTAGCATCATACACGTACCTTCCATCACCAGCACCACCAGTGGTGCAGCGGTTAAACCATTTTGATTTATTGCTGGCGGGTTCTGGGTTCGAATCATGGTAGCAGCTCCAAACGTTCTTAAATGCTTCAAATTATTGAAACAAGTAAAAAAATTATTTTTTGGCTGTAATATTTTATTCAGATATTCTTTTTCTCTAAAAGTTATTCCAAATTATTTATAGTCCACCATAGTGAACTGATCAGTATAGAGGTTTTAGCCACACTCTTTTTACAAAAAACAAAAACTAACCTCCCAGTAAAAGTAACTTTAATTAAGATTCCTGTCTAATACCATATAACTGTTTAAACATTATTCCAATTTTGTATGAATTTGAAATTTTTAAAAACCCAAACCCAAATAAAGAAGAAACCCATTTTCTGCCCCCCACTATACCATGTGGCTGCTGTAGTAAATATGATGATTATGGAAACTTAATCTTTTTAAAAGACATAAAAAAAAAAAAAAAAAAAAAAAAGAAAAAAAAAAAAGAAGAAGAAATAAAAGAAGTTTAAATTAAGAATTTAGTTAAGCTGTGGTGTCCATGTCTTTTCCCAGTCGGTCATAGATAGCACATATGTTCTTTATTTTACTAATGGCCGGGACATGAACAGTGATAGAAGAAAACAAACCCCACGTGTGATTGCGATGTATATATACTTCATTATCTGAGAATGTCGACTGACAGACATCAAGTAAATTATTACTCAAGTAATCAAGCTGACTGCTAATCTGTTGTCATGGCTACTGGAATGGGTGAGCATTTTAAAAATATTTTTGTTTTACTCACACAGTTATCTAACACGTCAGTCATGTGATATACCAAGAGATACACTAAGTCCCCGGTTATCACACAAACTGAAAACGTTGACAGTTTCTGCCTTCAAACTGATCCAAATTTCAATGCTGTTTCTTTTTTTTCTTCTTTTAATCTGTGTTTTTTGTAGCGTTTTAAACGGATAGCTCTTGGTGAGTAGAACATTTCACCAAATTATCTGTTAAATCTTCAAAAATAGCAGAAATCCAGTTATTTTCATACCAAATATTGATTACTGCATAAAATCATTTCACCAAATTAAAATTAAATTTGCCAATTGTATTTAAATTTTACATTTGGTGAATTTACCAAGTCAAGAATTAGCCCTTTTTAAGGAAAAGCTGTTAGCATATGCTGAAAACAATCCGACCTTTCCTCAGATGAAACATCTTCATTTTAAAAAGTAGCACATAAAGAAAAAAATAGAGGCAATATGTTGAATAGCATTACTTTGTCTGGCTGTTATATAAACACACCTGTCAGGTGTAACACAAAGTCTATTTCAATGTTCATATGTATGGTATTATTTGATATGTGTGTATGTGTGTGTGTGTGTATTGTGTGTGTGTGTGTGTGTGTGTACTCTGTGTGTGTGTGTGTGTGTGTGTGTGTGTATATATATATATTTTATTATTATTTTTTAAAACATTTTTGGTTCATTTATAAAAGACAAACCCTTGATGATAATTATGTCTATAATATATAGTAATAGGTCATATTAATGGTGATCAAGTTTTCAGGTTTTCATTTGAATTTTTTCATGTAATAAGCAAAAAATAAAAAAATAAAAAAATTCAATCCACTCATATCTCCTGAAAACCCCCATCCAACCCCATCCCCACCAAATAAAACAAAACAAAAATATTTGTGTATAATATTGATTAGGACTACATTGATGTATAATACATTTACTGTGGAAAAAAAGCCCAAGATTGTGATCTATTTTCAATTCATCATTATTGAAGTGTGAATTAAAAGAATTCACTGTGAATAAATAAAATTATAAACCTGAATTAAAATTTAAATTAAAAAACAAAACAAACCAAAAAAACAAAACAATAAAAAAACAATGATGATAGAAAAATCCCCCAAAGAATGAGTCTTTAAGACAATATCCATGTATCTAATAAAAAAAAAATCAAATGATTTAATTTGGATCTACTTTTTTTGGATACAAAAATCAAAATCTGTATGTAAGATTATGATTAAAAACTACTTTGAAAAAACCCCTAGATTCTTAAAAAAAAAAAAGCCACCTCTAGTAAGTCTAGGGTGTGGATCATCCGCAAGATTGGGCGTCCTGTCAATGAATTAACATTCACACTTCAACAACTGTATTCATCCCCCGTAACACAACACCATTGAAAAGATGGGCCACTGTGTGCAGGCCACTGGTCAGGGCTTGACCTCTGGGCTGTACACAATAATGCAACAACAAGAAAACCTTTTTTTCCCTTGTCACCAGAGCCACCATATTGAATTCAATAGCCATTTTGTTTTCTTTTTCTTTTCTTTTTTTCTCCCCTCTCTCTCTTGCCCTTCATCTCCGCTATACAGATGAAGCGGGCGAAATTCCTATGGCATTTGATATTAGATAACTGTCTTAATCCCCTAAGAGGAGAGTTCTGTAGCCCGCGTCAAGTCACATCGATCAATAGCGAGCCTGCAATAATGGGGCAATGTAACAAAATCAATCGGATTCGTATATGATGTGTGTATCATATGGTTGGCGGGGGAAATGGGTCAGAGTTGCGTCCATTATTTGGAAGATTTTCGTGACCTGATGCAACACGCCAGTGGTCCCAGCTAACACGAGGGAAAGTCTTTGATTGACTTTTCTGCCCGGTTACTCCGACGACGCCTACTGACAAATTACACAATGCCGGCCCAACTATCCGATCAGCCTCCGTGTGCAGTCATCACCGAGCTCTTAATTTGTCGCAACCCTGTTTTATGCAAAAATTGTTCATTTAGCAGTCAACGCAAAGACATTTCCAAGGAAACAGGGGTAGCTCCAGCGTAATTAGCGGGCGCATTATTGATTGGAGAAAAATGCTTTGGCAGATTAATTTGATGTGGTATTGCACTTGATGGGAGAAATAATACATGCCTCAGAGCATGAGACGGTGGGCTGTGTTTCTCCCAAGTTTAATTACACCAATTAAGAGTGCTTGCTCTGACGAAATCGAGCACCGGGCAGAGGCCGGGGTTCCTAAACCGATCCATAAAATTGCATTGATTCATTAGCCTCTGACACGATGGGCTTACTGGTGAATCCTCGTTAGACCTAGTTCAGACCCTTTTGAATACGACAAATGAGAACATTTCTCAGACATGAATTTATACTGTCAATTACACGTCCACCTAAACCCACAGCCGTTCATTCCTCGGCACAAAGTATTATTGGGAGAAAGAAAGAAAGAAAGAGACAGAGAGAGAGAGAGAGAGAGAGAGAGAGAGAGAGAGAGAGAGAGAGAGAGAGAGAGAGAGAGAGAGAGAGAGAGAGAGAGAGAGAGAGAGAGAGAGAGAGAGAAAAAAATATCCAAAATATTTTTTTTTTTTTTTTTTATCATCAGAAATTGAGTGCAAGTTTTAATAATATTTCATTTCCAAGATAGTGATAGAACAAAAATAAGTGATACCAAGAGAAAGCAGACATATCCCCCCTCCCCCCAGTCTCCAATAAATGGGTTCAGTATAAAATATTTCTTGGTTTCACGATGAACATTTCACAGTCACAACATGTAAGTGCACCTATATATAATTGGGATCGATCCCTGTCGGTGGGCCGTTGGGCCATTTCTCGATCCAGCCAGTGCACCATGACTGGCATATCAAAGACTATGGTTTGTTCTATTCTGTCTGTGGGATGGTGCATATAAAAGATCCCTTGCTACTAATAACAAAACATAGCAAGTTTCCTCTATAAGACTAAATGTCAAAATTACCAAATGTTTGACATCCAATAGCCGATGATTAATAAACCACCGTGCTCTAGTGGTGTCATTAAACAAAACAAATTTTAACCTATATATAAAGGTAAGTTAGAAAACCATTGTAAATATGTGGCACCAAACCAAATTTACATTGATATACCAGTTGTGGTATACTGGTCGGGATGGGGAAAAAAGAACAATCAGAGAATGGGTCCATGGAGAGAATTTGATCGTACAACGAAAGCACATCACACGATTGCTCTACTGACTGAGCTATATCTTACCCAACATATGAATAAACTTTTAAAATTTGTTTTGTTTAATGACACTACTAGAGCACACCGATTAATTGGCTATTTGAAGTCAAGCATTTGGTAATTTTGACATATATCCTAGAGAGGAAAACCACTAATTTCTTCCATTAGTAGCAAGAGGTCTTTTATATGCAGCATCCCAGTCAGGACAGCACATACCACAGCCTTTGATATACCAGTTGTTTTGATATACCAGTTGTGGTGCACTGGATGGAACAAAAAATAGCTCAATGGGCCCACCAATGGGGATCAATCCCAGACTGACTGTGCATCAAGCAAGTGCTTTACGACTGGGCTACGTCTCGCCCAAAATATGACTAAAAGACAATAATATTAATCCTGTGAAACTATCGCGGTATTAAACAGTTGGAGAATGCCTGTATGAACTGCCCGATAGCGGGGTGATCTGATAAGGAAAATATCACATTAACTTGTACCAATGATATGCCAGCCTGCGACCCATCAGTCTGTGGGACAGCCCAGGGGAAATTGAGACAAATCAATATTTGGTTGTTGTATATAAATCAACACGATGGCTGTTCACATACTTGACTGTCATATGAAGCCCCAGAGATAAACCAAACAGGCCAATTTATATCTTCATTAATGCAGCAATAATGTAAACTATGAAGTTATAATTTTAGCAAGCAAGAAAAAAAGAGAAAGAAAGAAAAAGAGGCCATTTTCTGAATTACTGACATATTAGTGGAGATGATGCATTTTTCATCAACAAAATGTAAAAATTGAAAAAAATAATCCAGTGCTCTTCTTCGAAGGTTTAATTGAAAATCGAATATCACACGAGTCAAAATCGTAAATAAATTAAATAAAAGAAAAAGACATTATTTCCTGTATCTTATATTTTCAGCACAATGTCTACAAAGTGTTAAACGTATATTTCATTATTAATTTGACAAAAACTTAATTTGAAAATGACATGCCCTGTGATGAGCTACCATCATTTTGGCTGTATGGCTGACAGAAACTTGAATATGGATACAGATTTCTCGACCAAGTTTATCAAACTGCTAATCAGTTTTGAGGTTGAGCTTAAACTCTACGTTATTATTATGAACCATTATAATTAATTCTAGGTGGGAGCTGGTACCGTGATGTGAACCCAGTACCTATCAACCTTGAGGTTAATGGCTTAACCACTGTGCCATTGAGGACTGTTTAAGGGCAGTTTTCCTTGTGTGTGGTTTCTCACGTGGTGGGGGCATGGTACATGCAATCTACATGACAAATGTATTCCGGTATTACAATACCATACAGAGTTGAAATGGAATATTGAAAACCAAAGAAATAATTTTCTGATGCATCCAATATTCTACGTCCTATGCCTGTTCTGCATCAAAATCTTTGCACATGGAACAGGTCAGTATAAGATGCAAAGAAAAAAAGAAATGTTTTATTTAACGACGCACTCAACACATTTTATTTACGATTATATGGCGTCAGACATATGGTTAAGGACCACACAGAGTTTGAGAGGAAACCCGCTGTCGCCACTACATGGGCTACTCTTTCCGATTAGCAGCAAGGAATCTTTTATTTGCACTTCCCACAAGCAGGATAGCACAAACCATGACCTTTGTTGAACCAGTTATGAATCTCTGGTCGGTGCAAGTGGTTTACACCTACCCATTGAGCCTTGCGGAGCACTCACTCAAGGTTTGGAGTCGGTATCTGGATTAAAAATCCCATGCCTCGACTGGGATATGAACCCAGTACCTACCAGCCTGTAGCCCAATGGCCTAACCACGACACCACCGAGGCTCAATGCAAGGAAACTAGAGTTCTATACACCTACAACCTGTTACACGTCCGGTAACCATTTCTTCTACAACATAACACATCTTGAAAACATGCAATGACTTTTGATGCACCTGGTGTCAGTGCCTGGTCAGACTGGGGGAAAAGAAACCCCCACTTTCCAGCCTTGAATTATACAGATAAATACTTTCCTAAATCCATCCTTTATTTCTTAGTAATAAACTCTATGTGGTGGTATAGACGTGAACCTAAAAATTAATTCAAACCTTGTGCAAACTCGTCAAAAAGAAATTCCATTACACCATCAAAATGCTAAGTACCAAGAAGAGATAACGATGGGGAGAGATAGGTTCTTTTTTCTCCATGTCTTACAACAGGAAGCCAACAAACACTGTCTTATCACCGCGACCTCTGACCGCCAGAGATTTGCAGGACCCCAGGTGACCCCAGCTTCTGCCAGCTTATCAGAAACAGAACACCCACAGCCGGCCTAACATCCAGGCAGCCATAAGACAGAGTTTACTGTTACAACAGATTCATCTCATGGCAGCTGATTCACTTTGGGAAATTCTCTAAACAAGACCTCAGGGTAGATCAGGAAATATTTATGAGGGGATGGGACACAAAGGCAAAAAGATGGCACATTGACCTACTTGTGAAAAGGGCATCCCAAGTAAAGTTCCAACATTCCTCCACCCCCCACCCACTTCCTCCCCCCCCCAATACACACAGAGACAAACCTTATCTGAATAACAATTTAGAAAAATGAAAATTGTAAAACAAAAAGAGAGAGAGAGAGAAAAAAGAAGAAGAGAGAATTATTAGTTACAAACTAGTCCATCTTTTATTAGTTACAAATTAACCGATCTTCCATTAGTTACAAAATTGTCCACCCGTCTTAAATTATAAACTAGTCCATCTTTCATTAATTAATTACAAACTAGTCTCCCGGGTACAAGTACAATCAACCATGGAAGCACAGACATTGTTTAGGGTCAGAATACAGAACAATAAAACATTTTTATTGAAATAAAAAAAAATAAAAAAAATAAAAAGATAAAAAGAAGAAGAATCAGCAGCAGCCAGCGCAACTGGCCGAGCAAGGCAAATTAAGCATCTAAAGAGCAGAGAATCTGAGATGTTTTGTAACCACCATGAACAAATACTCGTCGCTTGTCTTTTCCGAACATCAAAAGCATACTACAACACCTTCGGATTGATTAGTCTCCGGAAAATTTAATCACGGCCCCAGTAAGGTGTTTTTCGATTGGGTCGTGCGCCGGGACAGGCATGTTGCGACTTGGCTTCGGGGATGCCAGCAATTTTTGCGCTGCTCTCGGAATTCTTGCACTGAAATTCCGCCAGTGTTCTAAACACAACAATGCTTTAATCCTGCTCACACACAGGAAGATAGTAGATTTTGCAGGCTCTTTTATTCACCATCTCTGACATTTCTTTAACATATAAAAACATGTTTTCACATTGTCCAAGGGCTCGTCGCCAATAAAACAAATAAAGACACAGAGTTATGCTGGCCAGATTAATGAACGGGGAAGGTATAGACGAGAAATGCAGAAACCGTCTGATGTAAAAATTAACTGAGTAACATTCATTTATAAAACACTTACAGAACTCTACGGCTTCTAGAGTTGTTATAAAAATACACTAGCCATGGGATCAGTGATTTAAAAAATCTACTAGCCATAATTAAAAATTCACTAGCCCTACTTTAAATACAATTTTACTAATAGGAATAATTGAATATGTCACCTAAAGAAGGAGACAGAGCTTAAAAACTCTTACATTTGAGGAGAGGAAGGGCAGGATATTTATATTTACAAAACAGACTTACATGCAGTATTTAACAACTTTGTTTTTCACTAGCCATCGGGCATGGCAATAATAGTTATTTACTAGCCCAACATTGAATATCATTAGACATGGGAGTGGGACTACCATAATCTAGAAGCCTTGAACTCCCAACCCCACATCATTACTAACCGCCTCCCCCACAAAAAATAAACCCGTTTATAATTATTCCAGAAATTATGTACCTATGGTTTGTTTGTTTATCAAAAGAAAATGAATTTTTCTTTAACACAACATCAAGTTATTAAGTCAAAAGATTATTACTAAATACTGAGCAATATTCTTTTATAGTATTTTTATACCGCTGGGTTTTCGTTGCAATTTAATATCAACTGACTAAAAAATTTAATAATTAATATAAATTAAGGGAAATAATTATTAATTAATAGTTATTTAGATATATGTTTGTGCCATACTAGTATAAAATAACAGACATACCAAGTTTTTAACACAAGAAAGAGAAAGAGAAAAAAAAAAGAAAAAAAAAAAGAAAGAAAAAAAGAAAAAGAAATGAAAAGAACTTGTAATATGCTAAAAATTTATGTATAATAATTTCACGAAACAATTAAGGAGTGGTTACCATTCAAGAGACTGGCTAACAACCATCAACAAAGTTTATGATTGCCGTAAATTATCACAACCTACTGTTTGCACAGACGTAAGTGAAAGAAAACAATGTGGCACACCTATACAGCAGACAGAAGGACAAACAATAGCTGATTACGTCAAAGCCAACATGTGACCTAATTAGTTCTGTTTGACAAGGCTTGTCACAGGTGTTGTGTGTTCAGATCGGTGTACACATGCCAAGGTAAATCAGCACACTGACTTACGTTTGAAGTCACAGCTACAAATCATTAGGCTAACCTTCGAGGTATATTTTAAATACAAACACAATGTCCCCCCCCCCCCACCCCTCTCTTTCATGCACGCACACATATATAGACATAAGTTACACACACAACCATTCAGACATACATTACACATACATATATACAAATACACACAGGGTATGTTTTAAATATAAAGCCAAAGCCACAGACACACACACACACCCATACACACACCCATACAGTACACACACACACACACCCACCCATACAGTACACACACACACACACACACACACACACACAGCACAAACACACACACAGCACAAACACACACACAGCACAAACACACCAAGTACACACACACCCATACAGTACACACACACACACACACACGGACACAAACACACACACAAACACACACACAAACACAAACACACACACACAAACACACATACACACGCACGCACGCATGCAGGCAGGCACACACGCACGCACACACACCTAGTTTTGTTTAATGATATCACCAGAGAACATTGATTAATTAATCATCGGCTATTGTATGTCAAACTATTGTTATAATTTTATGAGTCCTCAGAGAAAACCTGTAAATTTTCCCATTACAGGTAACAACAAGGAAGTTTTAATATACCAGTCTTTGATATACCAGTCATGGGGTGCTGGTTGGGATGGGGGGAAAAACCAAACAATCAAAGAATGTGTCCACCAGTGGGGTTCGATCCTATGACCCATGCACCACTGAGCTAGATCCCGCCCCAAGTGGATATATTTAAAGTTTGTTTTGTTTAACGACACCACTAGAACACATTGATTTATTATTAATCATCGGCTATTGGATGTCCAAACACATGGTCATTTTGACCTGTATAGTCTTTGAGAGAAAACCCACTACATTTGTTTTTATTAGCAAGGGATCTTTTATATGCACCATGCCACAGACAGCACATCACATACCACAGACTTTGACGGGAAGGAGGGCATGTGCCCCCTACTTTTCAGATATTTTGCTTTATATTTGCTTTAAAAGTGTGTAAATAAAAAGTGTGACCCCTCACTTTTTGGTACCTTTCTACTCCACTGTTTGATATACCAGTCATGGTGCACTAGCTTCAACGAAAAATAGCCCAATGGGTCCACAGACGGGGATCGATCCTAAACCAACCACACGTCCTACCCCTAGATATATTTAATGCCAGCGACTTGATGCATCACGGCTAATTGTCACCTGTCCGTGAGTCTGTGTGTATGAAAAGGGATTGGTTCTCCAAACTCAGGCTTTTGCACAAAAGCATCCTGTGTAAAGTAAAACATCTTCCCAAGATAGACACTCGAGTATTCGGCCAATGACACAGGAATTAGCAGCTGGCTTTGTGACAAGCAAGAATCCAACTTTCCTTAAGGGATTAACACAGTGTTTGTCGAGAGTAAATCGCGCTGCCCCTTCGCACTCAACTTTCGAAGAGAAATATAAACTTGTAAATTTTTGTGATTGCTCTTACCTTGAAATAAATCCAAACAGAACGAGTAATCTCCTGATAAAGTAAATATGGATCTCTGCCACTGGAATACTTTCCTATTTTACACTGTATTGCATTATTTAACTTGTCTTAAGCTTAATCTACCTTTTTTCTCCCCACTTGTTAAAAAAAAATCCCAGTCTGATTTTTATTTTTTCAAATTTCTTTGCACAAAACATTTTAAAGGTTATCCCACCTTTGAGATTAATCCACATTTCCTTGGAATTTTTCACAAACTATGTTTCTTCATAAATCTTCAGGTACAGTAAAAGAAAAGAAAAGAAAAAAAGTATGTATATTTTGAGGGCTGAATTAATAAATATGAAACTGCAGAAGATAACCAGATAATCCATTTTTTATGTAGGGGCGGGATGTAGCCCAGTGGTAGAGCGCTCGCTTGATGTGCGGTTGGTCTGGGATCGATCCCTGTCCGTGGGCCCACTGGGCTATTTCTCGTTGCAGCCAGTGCACCATGACTGGTATATCAAAGGCCGTGATATGTGCTTTCCTTCCTTCCTTCCATTTTTTTTTATATGTTACTTTTTCGGTATCTGCACTGTTACAGCTAAAGCAATCCATGTCCCCCTACCAGACCAAACTTTTTTTCACATCTCTTAAGTTCAATGGCTATAACTCTTGTCAAAAATACACTCAAGATGTCACTGTTAACTGATGACTTAATCTACCCTCCCACCTTTATTGCTAACAATATTTTGTTTCCAACATTTGTCCTTGAGTGTTACCCCCCCCCCCCCCCAACAACCCTAGGAACTGCCACAAGGCTATTCAACAAGTGGGTTTGGTCCTGTATTAAATATACATACTTGTACAGCTAGCCCAAGATTGTACATGTATTTAGAAATGCTTTGTTTGCGCATTATCTTTTGATACCAGTAATGCCACTTTCAATTCTCTAAACAAGCACACACATGTACATGTACCGAAGAAAAGAATATTTTAGCAGATATCTTTCTTATGTTCAGAGCGCATGAAAAGAATATATCATTATATTAACGTCAGTTTGTGTTAATACTATCTATTAATCAGCACTCATATAATAAAATGGCCGGGATCTAGCTAAGTCAGTAGAGTGCCTGTCTGAGGTGTTTGGGTCCCACAACTGGTATATCAAAGACCATGGTATGTGCTGTCCTGTTTATAGAAAAGTGCCTATAAATGATCCTTTTTCTGCAAATTATAAAATATACTGGATTTCCACTGAAGTCAACGTGTCAAAATTACCAAATGTTTTTCATCCATCAAAAATTTATAAATTTGTACTCTATGGTGTATTTAAACAAAACAAACTAACTTTCACATAATAAAATAAGGGCTGATTCAGAACTGATCACGGAGTTGGGGGAGGTGTGTGTGCAGGAGGCATCATAACTATTTTATGCATGATAATATTGCTGCATATTTTCCCACCAATGCACACATGATTTTAATTTTAAAATTGTACTTAAGATTGCTCCACCCCCCCCCCCCCTCTATTTTATTAAATCTGGACGACCACTAACCATTAAATAAAATCTAATATCTCCTACCTGCCCGCATGCCCCTCCCCTACCAATCACCCTGGAGATTTTTTTTTTTTTTATCAATCCCACTATAGATAATTAAAAAATAGTTCTGCAGTTTTAATAACAATGAGTAAATCAGTTGCGTTTCTTCCACCCCTTTTCGAAACCCCCTCCCCCCACACACACATGTGACAGCCATATAGTTTACCCACCTAAATCCACCCTAATGTGTACATATGTAGCTCTGACACTCGCCAAATTCGCCAATTACAAATTTAAAAACAATTGGCAAATTTTATTTTAATTTGGCGTAATAATTTCATGTAGGAATTGAAATGTTAAAAATACTAGTAATTAGTTTTTTTCTCTCCAATGTTTGAAGTACATGTATAATAGAGAATTTGTTAAAATTGTCTACTCAGCCACTGCTAGCCCTGTGTGAGCTACTTTGAGCACAACACTAATCAATAATGTTCTGTCTTATGTAGTACAATCAGTTAAAAACACCACAACAGCTGTTTTTATTCCTAATGTAGCAAACAGACACTGCACAGTGATAGGTCAGCCCAGTTTAGAAACACATTTTCAACTGATATATATAAAACAAAGATAAACAATAAATACTGATAATTAAAATAACAGCAACCCCCCCCCCCCCAAAAAACACCCCAACAACCCCCAAACAAACAACCCAATCAACCAAAAACCCTCATACTAATAAGTACAGTAAGCCAGAAAACTGTAACATCACAACCCCCCCACCCACCCCCACCCTAATAGGTAATAATTACAGTGCCAGAAAACTGCCATTACACCCTCAAAAAAAAAATCCCACTAAAACCAAAGTACCAGTAATGACACAGCGCAAGAAAACTGTCATTACCCCGCCACCCCCACCAAAACCCCCCCAAACACAAACATATTACCCTTGTAGTCCACACAGTGCTAGAGAACTAACAACAAAAAAACAAAACAATCAATAACAACCCTTATAAATAAAAAAATAAAAAAAGTGCCAAACAACTGCACAATAAATTATTCAATATTTGTTTGATCCCACCCCTCGAGACAGCGGACATAGATAAACGACACAATGGCAATATGGCAGCTTGAGACACACACACACACACACATGCGCGTACACACACACACACACACACACACACACACCACAGCCGAAACTAGAGTAACTAGTCACACGTTATCCACCACAACACCCAAACTCCCATTTAAATTATACTATCAGAGTCGGAACTATCAGTATCAGTATCACTTCACTACCTAGAGCCACGAACAGAACCTAACCTAACCTCTGACAAAACACTTTAAACCCTCCCCGAGGGGGCAGAGTCAACAACCCAGATGACACGAGGCCTCTGCCAGGCACATTGGTGTGATGGAGAAAGAAACCCGTAAACATGTCACCCGATAATGTGGGACTGCTGAAACGCAGATCACAAGATTTCCTATGTGTCTTATTGGCTAGTAAAACCACTGAGGCTGTCGATAAGGCTAGCACAAATAGAAAACACACACAGAGAGAGAGAAAGAAAGACAGAAGAATAAAGAAGAAGAAGAAGAAAAAAACTTGACCCTACCAAGTAAAACGATGTGAAATGCTAACTGAGTATATAAAGACTACGTAAAAATGTCAGTGTCATGGCTTACCGAGTGTCGAGGCTTCATTACCGTGGCGATCCTGCATCCCTCATTACCACATTGATACGAGACTTTCTTATTTTAATTTTTCTTACACACTAACAGTCATCGCCGTCGGTATACAGCACACCTTAAACACCAATACTCGGCTTATTTCTGCGGTAAATGGCCCATTGTCAGTCATGGATCGAGTCACTTTCTGTGCTATGTAAATTCAATTATAGTCTCTCACTGTTGTTTCTTAAAAGACTGTCAAAGTATTCTATTTATTGCAAGCAGCATGGATAAAAAAAAAAGTAATGTAATTTGTTCCCACAAATTCATAAGGTGTCATTGTCTATGTCGTCCTAAAAAGCCGGGCTCCAATCAAAAGCTGTGAGTCACGAAAGGTAAGCAATTCATCTACAGATAAACTCATAAATGTGCTATCTACTAAGGACGCTAGATTAGAATATGAATAGATATAAAAAAAGAAAAAAACTGAGAGAGAAGTGAAACCATTCAGTTAAACATATCAGCACATAAAGTTAAACAAAGGTGCTCTCCGTTGCCACGGGAGACGGGGCATTCCCTTAAAAGAAAAAGATGACCTTTCACTATAGCTGATATCTGGCCCCCATAATGAGGGCTTTCACTGTGGCACAGAATTGATTTAAGAAATTTGACACAGAGCTGTCCTTTACTTGTAAACATACACTGCCTTCCATGTATAGTAATTTTTCTTTTTTAAGGCTTTCAAATCGCCATCCCTGTTGACACTACGGCTTTATTGTTTTCGAGAACATTTCTCCAGTGTTTGTGCCCCTGTTTAGGAAAGGGGAGGGGATGGGGATAACGTGTTGTCTTTTCAAATGATCCCCAAATAAACTGATTGTCTTCCTCGCGCGAGCTGCAATGATTTTATTCCAACTTTTGTCAGCTTTTGTGTATGTGAGAAACTGTCGGATGGCTTTTTGAAATCCTCGGTTTTTTGTTTTCCTGCGGATTGGCCGAAATCTCCCTTTATTTGCAAGGATGTTAACAGAAAAAAATATTTAGATACGTAGATATCTTTAGACTTAAAAAACCCAAACACATTGCACTTTTTTTTCTCTCAGCTATTTCAATTTTGTGGACTTGTTGCAAATGCACTTTATCAATTTTATTTTTAAAAACAGGAATGTAAAATGAAAGAAAAGTTATGGTGCTAAAACTTTATTTTATTTATATACAAAATTATTATTTTTTTTTATAAATACTAGTAGTTCTTTTGTATTGGTACACTAAACATGTTTAAATTACAGTTAAGGTTTTTAGAAAATGAGTCTTAAAATGTTTTTTGTTTTTGTTTTTTTTAATCAATACTTAATTTTAAAACTTATAGTCTGAGCTGAGTTAAAACTCTATTTACATGCTCTTATACCACACAGGTTTCAAGCACACCCATCATGGGCTTAGCCTCTGACATCGCCAGTGACCAAGTCCGGGACAGGGCTACAATCTGAACTACTAGCTGAATATCACATTATCAAAACTCACAAATAATTTTTTTATAATTTTATTAATATTTTTATCATATAGTTGAATAACTTTTGGAACAAATGCTGATAGCACTAAATCACTACACCATAATTTAACTTGATTTCTGTGCTTATATCCAAATACAGTTGAAGTATGCTGCCCTGGACACACACACACACACCTCATCTAACTGATGCCCAATGTACACGAGCAATAAGGTGTGTAAATGAGAAGAGACTCATGAAAACCGGGCAGTATATGCACTGTACACGAGCAATAAGGTGTGTAAATGAGAAGAGACTGATGAAAACCGTGCAGTATATGCACTGTACATGAGCAATAAGGTGTGTAAATGAGAAGAGACTCATGAAAACCGGGCAGTATATGCACTGTACACGAGCAATAAGGTGTGTAAATGAGAAGAGACTGATGAAAACCGTGCAGTATATGCACTGTACACGAGCAATAAGGTGTGTAAATGAGAAGAGACTGATGAAAACCGTGCAGTATATGCACTGTACACGAGCAATAAGGTGTGTAAATGAGTAGACACTGATGAAAACCGTGCAGTATATGCACTGTACACGAGCAATAAGGTGTGTAAATGAGTAGAGACTCATGAAAACCGTGCAGTATATGCACTGTACACGAGCAATAAGGTGTATAAATGAGAAGAGACTGATGAAAACCGTGCAGTATATGCACTGTACACGAGCAATAAGGTGTGTAAATGAGAAGACTGATGAAAACTGTGCAGTATGTGCACTGTACACGAGCAATAAGGTGTGTAAATGAGAAGAGACTGATGAAAACCGTGCAGTATATGCACTGTACATGAGCAATAATGTGTGTAAATGAGAAGAGACTGGTGAAAACCGTGCAGTATATGCACTGTTCACAGTGTGGGGGATCCTTCAGTTGACACTCACCACAGCTCCAATATTTGTCACAAACACAGCCACGCTGATAATGTGCTGCCGACGTACTCAGTGTTGGACGCCAAAGTTAGTCAACCCAGTGCAGACGTCCCAGTGAAAATAACAATTTCGGCAATAGTTTTATTTTTATTTAAACATTTAAAAAAAAATTATAAAGCGACATAAGAATATAATGCATGAATGATACTGACACTGGACAAAAGAATTCTGGGACATTTTTAAGAGTCTTAAGAGGGGGTTGTAATGTGAACTTTTCATCAAAGAAAGTTCAGGAAGTTTTGTTTAATAACACCATCAGAGCACACTGAATAATGAAACATTGGCTATTGAATGGTAAACATTTGGCAATTTTGAATCTTGGTCTTAGCAGCAAGGGATCTTTTATATGCACTTTCCCACAGACAGGACATTTCATATCACAGTCTTTGATATAAAAGTTGTGGGGGCACTGGATGGAATGAGAAAAAAAACCATTCAGCGAAATAGGTCAACCAAGGGGTTTCGAACCTTCAACCCACGCACCACAGGCGAGCACTCTACCAACTGAGCTAGATTCGGCCTCCTCATCAAAGGACAGGAACAGTTTATGGTTGTTGCTAATTTAAAAAGCTGCTAACTGAAAAAATAACACACATGATGACAGCAAATAGTTTTCATTATTTCAACCAAATGTGAGAAACTGTCTGATGGCTTTTTGAAATCCTCCGCTTTTTTGTTTTCCTGCTGACCAAATGTCACAATTACCATATGTTAACAGGACAGCACATACCCCAGCCTTTGACTGATTTACACAGATCACTGAGTGGAACACAAAAAACCTTAACGAGTCTATCCAGAATGGGAGAGGGAGGGGTGGCGGTAATGGTGGGTGGTGGTAATGGTGAAGTATACGACTATTGGAATGTGATAATACACACCGGGATGAGTTGTAGCTTTAGTTTCCCAAGCTTCCGATGGTCTCAGTTTTCGTATCATTAAACGTGACCTGGATTCAATTGTAAGCTTCGGTGACAGACAAAAAGAAGCAAAATTAACCTATTAATTTCATAGCCATGTACCTCATCATTGTTCTCCGATACAGCCAGCTCCTTCTGTTTTTCACTCAATAAAATGCTCGGCGGGATTTTTCCAGCCAAGCATGCAAACATTTATTACATTTATTCTTTTTTATTTTCAAGTGTTGGCGGCCTTTTGATGTTTTATCAGCCAAGCGCAACATCCATTATGAATTGTGGAGAGGAATTTTATGATGAGGCTAAGCAGCGTATTTTAATGAGCTGCTTTCAATTCACTTTATCAGCCTTCATTTGTTTGCCATCTGATATACAATACTTACACAGGCGTCCATCTTGTTGTTTTTTTACCAGGTCTTAAATACCTGTTTTAATAACATCGCAAATACATACCTCACAGATGTATAAAGAAACAGTATATTTGAGGAGAAAGAAAGGTGGAAAAAAAGAAACGATTATTTAAGTTGCAGCAGCTGTTAGTGTTACAAGCAACACTAAGAAGAAGTTATTACTTATACTGGCAGCCATCTTGTTTTTCTTTCTATCATTTCTCAAATACTTATTTAATAATGTGTCAAATTCATACTCCACAATTGCATTCCAAATGTAATTTGCATCAGTTAAGAGTAATCTGAAGAAGAATCTATTACTTATACAGGCAGCCATATTGGTTTTTTAAACCATCTCTTATATACAGGTCTATTTTTATAACATGACAAAAATATACCTTTCAGTAGTAAACAAAAGGATACAGCACAAATATATCAGGCTCCTCTACAGCAAGAATAGTTGTCAAGAGGAATTTAAGAAAGATGAAAGAAAGAAATGTTTTATTTAATGATGCACTCAACATATTATATTTACGGTTATATGGCGTCAGACATATGGTTAAGGACCACAGATATTGAGGGAGGAAACCCGCTGTCGCCACTTCATGGGCTACTCTTTTCGATTAGCAACAAGGGTTCTTTTATATGCACCATCCCACAGACAGGGTAGTACATACCACAGCCTTTGAAATACGATTGGGCTATTTCTCGCTCCAGCCAGTGCACCACGACTGGTATATAAAAGGCCGTGGAAATGTGGTGAGTTTCCTCCCAGACATATGTCTGAATCACCATATGTCTGACATCCAATGGCTGATGATTAATACATCAATGTGCTCTAGTGGTGTTGTTAACCAAAACAAACCCCACCCACCAGCCATGTAATCCACTGTCCAATAGCCCTGCCTCGTAGAAATATGATTTTGCATTCAATAAAACACGTCAAATACTTGTGTTAAGATTCCTGCTATGTATTACCTTCATATAGTATACAATAAATATGTTAAAGACACTGATATGGACATGGGTGGGTTGGGGGGGGGGGGGGGGGGTGAGGGGTGAAGAGAAAAAATAAAGACACGAGATGGCCAACTGTTTTGTAGAAATATAATTTTCAATGTAATAACATGTGTCCAGTTACTTTCCTGGTATGTATTACCCTAATGGTATATAATAAATATGCTAAAGCCATCAATGTGACATATTAATATGTATGAAGGTGGGTTAAAAAAATAAAAATAAAAATGAAAGACACAAGATGGACAACTCATACATCAGAGTGTAGCACAAACGCCCCCTGGTGTAATTATGAATGAGTATTATACATGGGCCACTCACTGGCCTCTGACCTCGGGTCAAGTGGCTTGAGGGCCAAACTTGTCAGTGGACAATACAGGGTCTAAGTATCTATCCAAACAAAAAATACAGCTGGTCAAACCACGGTAAATGATGATATATTAGGAAGGGATAAAAACAGTAGCTGACCCAGCCTTCATGGTGTAGTGGTCAAGCCACCGTCCTTCAGGCTAGTAGGTACTGAGTTCGCATCCCAGTACTGGCTCCCACCCAAAGAATACATTTCACTGATCATCAACAACTAACCACTAACCTCCACCCCACCAAGATTGCCACGGTTGGTGCAGAGGACAGTGTACTTGAACCTTAACTGAATTCTAATGAAATTAACACTAGTGAGATGAATCTCCTTGGCAGACACATTGGATTCAAACCAGTGTCCCATGATTGGTATTTCAAAGACTCTGGTATGTGCTGTGCTGTCTGGGAAAGTGGATATAAAATATTTTTTGTTTAAAGACACCACTAGGACACATTGATTTGTAACTCATTGACTACTGGATGTCAATGGTAATAAGATGATTATCTTGTGATATCCAATCAGCATACTAAAAATGTATTTACTCATGAAAATTAAAGTCCATGGGCCATTCTAGAAGTGCTATGTTGCAACAAGTTGATTATATCACAACATCCAAGAACATACCCTTAAATTTAAAAAAAAGAAAAGAAAGAAGACTAGAAGACATGCATGTACTCATCAAAGTAAAAAGCCCACCGGCCGAATTTTTAACAAACTGATTGTGTCACAATGTCTTAAGAACATAGTCTTAAATTAAATTATAACAAGAAAAACCTATGACTATATGTAACCATCACAAAAATAAAATCCCAAAGGCAGAATTGTGTAATGCAACAAGTTGATTACAAGTGTCATGTCATGTCTAAAATCCATGCTCTTAAATTAAATTGTGACAAGAAAGACTGGGAGACAGTCTATGAATACATGTACATGTACCCATTAAAAAACCCCAAAAAACCCAAAGGCTGAATTGTGTAATGCAACAAGCTGATGTCTCATACAAAGAATATACCTTTAGATTAAATTGTAACAAGAAAGACTGGGAGACAGTCTATAAATATATGTACCCATCAAGAAAATAAAAACCCCTAAGGCTGAATTGTGTAATGCAACAAGCTGATTGTGTCTCGTACAAAGAATATACCTTTAGATTAAATTGTAACAAGAAAGACTGGGAGACAGTCTATAAATATATGTACCCATCAAGAAAATAAAAACCCCTAAGGCTGAATTGTGTAATGCAACAAGCTGATTGTGTCTCGTACAAAGAATATACCTTTAGATTAAATTGTAACAAGAAAGACTGGGAGACAGTCTATAAATATATGTACCCATCAAGAAAATAAAAACCCCTAAGGCTGAATTGTGTAATGCAACAAGCTGATTGTGTCTCGTACAAAGAATATACCTTTAGATTAAATTGTAACAAGAAAGACTGGGAGACAGTCTATAAATATATGTACCCATCAAGAAAATAAAAACCCCTAAGGCTGAATTGTGTAATGCAACAAGCTGATTGTGTCTCGTACAAAGAATATACCTTTAGATTAAATTGTAACAAGAAAGACTGGGAGACAGTCTATAAATATATGTACCCATCAAGAAAATAAAAACCCCTAAGGCTGAATTGTGTAATGCAACAAGCTGATTGTGTCTCGTACAAAGAATATACCTTTAGATTAAATTGTAACAAGAAAGACTGGGAGACAGTCTATAAATATATGTACCCATCAAGAAAATAAAAACCCCTAAGGCTGAATTGTGTAATGCAACAAGCTGATTGTGTCTCGTACAAAGAACATACCTTTAGATTAAATTGTAACAAGAAAGACTGGGAGACAGTCTATAAATATATGTACCCATCAAGAAAATAAAAACCCCTAAGGCTGAATTGTGTAATGCAACAAGCTGATTGTGTCTCGTACAAAGAATATACCTTTAGATTAAATTGTAACAAGAAAGACTGGGAGACAGTCTATAAATATATGTACCCATCAAGAAAATAAAAACCCCTAAGGCTGAATTGTGTAATGCAACAAGCTGATTGTGTCTCGTACAAAGAACATACCTTTAGATTAAATTGTAACAAGAAAGACTGGGAGACAGTCTATAAATATATGTACCCATCAAGAAAATAAAAACCCCTAAGGCTGAATTGTGTAATGCAACAAGCTGATTGTGTCTCGTACAAAGAACATACCTTTAGATTAAACTATAACAACAAAGAAGGAAGGAAAGGTTTTATTTAATGATGCACTCAACACATTTTATTTACGATTATATGGCGTCAGACATATGGTTAAGGACCACACACAGATATTGAGAGAGGAAACCTGCTGTCACCACTTCATGGGCTACTCTTTCTGATTAGCAGCAAGGGATCTTTTATATGCACCATCTCACAGACAGGATAGCACATACCACAGCCTTTGATATACCAGTTGTAGTGCACTGGCTGGAACGAGAAATAGCCCAATAGGCCCACAGATGGAGATCGATCTCAGACCGACCGCGCAGCAAGCGAGCACTGTACCACTGAGCTACGTCCTGCCCCCAATTGTAACAAGAAAGACCAGGAGACAGTCTATGAATATATATACCCATCAAGAAAATTAAACCCCAAAGGCTGAATTGTGTAATGCAAAAAGTCTCGTATAAAGAACATACCTTTAGATAAAATTGTAACAAGAAAGACTGGGAGACAGTCTATGAATATATGTACCCATCAAGAAAATAAAAACCCCTAAGGCTGAATTGTGTAATGCATCAAGTTGATTGTGTCTCATATAAAGAACATACCCTTAAATTAAACTATAACAAGAAAAGAACTGGGAGACAGTCTAGGAATATATGTACCCATCAAAATGAAAGCCCACAGGCAGGAAATCACTTGGTGTTATAAAGCAACAAGTTGATGGTGTCCCAGGATTTCAAAGCGAGATAAAAGGTGAGAGAGAATGAAAATAAACAGTTCAGTGCTGCCAATGAAAAGGAGAGAAACAAAGGCAGATCACGAGACAAAAATAACCCGCTAACACAAGAGGAGCCAAGCGGGAGACGACTGCTCCCGTATATCACCAATCACTCGCTTTAGGATTACCACGGATTTTGTTCTTCAACTTGTAGTTTATAAATACATATAGAACACACTGTGTTCAAATCTCTGGTTAAAAGTCACTGGTTTTGTTGTTGTTTTTACATGGTTTTGTAGTCACAAAATAAAGAATATGATTTTTAAAAATTATTATTATTTTTCACTCTTTTTTCTAATGCGATTACCACTGATTTTGTTCTTCAACTCGTAGTTTATAAATAAATACAAAACTGTGTTCAGATCTTTGGTTAAATGTCACTGGGTTGTTTTTTCTCACAATGTTATGTAGAATAGAATAGATATTTAACGACACCCCAGCACACATTATTTTGTAGTCACAAAATAAGGAATATGATTTTCAATAATAGTTTTTTTAAGCTGATGTCAGGTTTTTTTTTAATCCGATATCAGGTGGTTGACTTTTTGATGTATGAAGTAATTTTCAATAAATAGGCTGGATCTCACCTGAAATGCTGATAAATGACCTTTATTTAAATATGGTATAGAGTTCTCAGCTGTTTGAAGATCATTTCAACTCTTATTTTTAAACACGTATTTCATCCCTGCAATGTATTATGTGTGTGGAAATTAATCTTTACAAAGTTGTATATATTTATACCAGTATATATCATATTATAAAATAAATGTTTTGAGATTTTTTTTTTATTTTTTTTAAAATGCAAAATTGATATACATTTGTTTTCTCTGGTTTACAGTATTTGTAGCTCTAACAACCTTTTGAGTTAATTTTAACCAGCAGCTGACTAAATTACCTCCAAACACCTTGCTAACATGACTACTACTTCTGTGTGGTTGTTTCTTAATGGATTTTATTATTTTTTAAAATTTGATAAATGAAGTTTTAGATCCATTAAAGTCAATACCCCAGTTTCAACCTCTTAAAATGGACACTGACTTTGGTTAATCTACAAACCTATAACACATTTTGGTTAAAATTGCAATAGAGTGAAACCAGAGTCTGTGACGTGGAAACAGGAAAATACCCTTCAAAAATAGACTACAGCTTGTCTCCATAACTGGTACTTCTAAGAGGTACATACATTTTTAAAAATACGAAAAATAAATTTTGTGGTATTACAAACACCAGGATGACTAGAAACACTGCGGATGTTCAAAATGGATAATCTAAACAATAATAATAAAAAAACCGTATATGTCTGATTTTAAATATCAAACAATGATTCTAATACTGGAAAATATGCCATAGTATTTAAAAACTAGGGTCTGTCACTTTAAATTATGCATGACATGGTCATCTTGTCATCCTAATAGCTCAACATACATTTTATGTGATAAAAGGTAACTAAACTCGGGGACTTTAATAAACAAGTAGTAAATTTGTCCTATTTTTTTTTCGTTTATATTTTGTAATAATTATTTTAACATCTCACTTATTGTTTACTTTTGAAAATGAAATAATAATGATATATTAATTACCGGTAAGTTTACTCAATTAATTTTATAATCTGAAAAATCCATTCCTAAGCATTCAATTCTTTTTTTTTTTTTTAATACCATTGCCAACAAAGACTGAAATTTGTGTGGGCGACTTTATTACAAGTTGACATTTATGTAACTGGCTTTCAGTAAGAGTTAATTAAGTAAGAAACACCCATACCAATACGGCTTATTTAAATATATATTTACTGTAAATATACTATGTAGTCAGCCTTTCCGACAGGGCTTGGGATGTAACCCAGTGGTACAGTGCTCGCTCGATGTGCGGTCGGCGTGAGATCAAACCCCGTCGGTGAGCCCATTGGGCTATTTCTCGTTCCAGCCAGTGCACCACGACTGGTATATCAAAGGCTGTGGTATGTACTACCCTGTCTGTGGGATGGTGCATATAAAAGATCCCTTGCTGCTAATCGAAAAGAGTAGCCCATGAAGTGGCGACAGCAGTTTTCCTCTCTCAATATCTTTAATATCTATAATTTAACTTGCTGCCAAATATTTTTTATGCATACTAAGCGACACAAATACCAATAGTGTGATACTGTGAAACATGCGATATCATGGGATGGGAGTATACTTATATTTATAAATAATTCCTTGGTCTATTATCCAGCCTTTTTGTTTTTGCTCATAGTGGTTATTATAAAATGCGATTGTTTTTGTACTTTATAATGAGGATACTTTTTTTAACAATAAGTTAGGGAGGAACATGAAAATGGGTGTGGGGGCTGGTGGTAAGAAATCGAAATCTAATTACAGCAGGCAGGTTAGAAACGAGTAATGTACTTAAATTCACGACAACTGTTTCTTTTGTCCGCAATCTGACACAGCTTCTTGACATATTTCCTTCATTTGGCGAAAATGTCTGCATGTATTCTGAAGCATCGAAAGGTCAAGGTCGGATTAATTCCTTTAAATAATGAACAATGGGCAAATATCTCCATCCCACGAAATTATTACTGTGATAAACACATGTTTCCCATCAACAAATATTGTTTCAAATTTAAAGCTGTTTTTCTGGGAGCACCAGGAAATATTAAACCTGTGAATCAGCCCGCTAACAATGAGCTTCACATCAGAGCCAGTTTCCAGTGGGGGAAGGGGGGAAAGGAGGAAGAGAGGGAGTTGACATTAAAGTATTATTATCAGAGGGAATAAGCTTACATAATTGGTGGATTTAAAAAAGAGAAGTTTTTAACAAATACTGCAAAACATCTCTAAACAATTTGTTGTTGCATTGATTCTACCCCACACCCAGTTTAAGTAGAAGTCTGGATGTCCACACACCCAGTTTATGTAGAAGTCTGGATGTCCCCACACCCAGTTTATGTAGAATTCTGAATGTCCCCACACCCAGTTTATGCAGAAGTCTGAATGTCCCCACACCCAGTTTATGTAGAATTCTGAATGTCCCCACACCCAGTTTATGTAGAATTCTGAATGTCCTTTTTATTACAGCATAAGCTTACATCATTGGTGGATTTTAAAAATAAAGTTCAACAAATACTGCAATAAATTCCCAAACAATTTGTGGTTGCATTGATCACACTATTTATCGTTGCAGCCAGTGCATCATGACTGGTATATTAAAACCAGTGGTATGTGCTATCCTGTATGAATATAACAGATCCCTTGTTACTGATGGAAAAGTGTAGAGGGTTTCCTCTCTGAGACTATATGTTAAAATTACCAAATGTTTGACATCCAATAGTCGATTATTAATAAATCAATGTGCTCTAGTAGTGTTGTTAAAGAAAACACACTTTTTACTTTCATCCCTCCCAAATCTGAAGATAACCCATTGTCACCCAGTTAAAAAAATATACTGTTTTATCACACTTTTCAAACGTAGCAACTCCCACCGAGTATATGCAGAAATCATCTTAACATCCTCAAATTTTAATTTAATATGGGATCACCCTAACTGTGCCCATCATATAGCCAGCTACCTGTAAGAATTTCCTCAGTTATCACTCTTAGGTGTTTGTGTACTTAAAAAAAAAAAGCATTTAAAATGGGGGAAAAGGGCTATTATCTGAGTGGCGGGTTAACTATCTGAATCTGCCCATCACACATCCGGCTTTGAAAATCTTCATTGTTGTCACGATACTGTGATTAGCAAAGCATGCTGAACAAAGCGTCTTCTCCACATGATACAGAGAGCTAAATATATCGGCCATTATCACAGAGATAGTTATGGAAATATTATTTCACTGAGCCTTGCTAAAGCTTTATTCATATTTCGATGTACTGACATTTGTTGTGTCGATATGTGTGAATGTTGAAAGCAAAACCCTTTTGTCTATACAGACAAACCTGTATATAAAAACCACATGTATAACCTATAAATATGGCCTTAATAAGCAGGTGGTCTTATACTGAGGTGAACATATTGTAGTCTCACTGAAGCATCATCAGTAACAAACCAATTGTTTAAAAGTTGCAAAATGGTTTAACATGTACAAAATTAAACGTTTTTTTGTTAACATCACCACTAGAGCCCATTACTTAAACTTTTGCTTAAGTTGCCAATTACATCCAACGGCATGTTGAGAAGGGCTAGAATGGTTTTAGCATCAAATGTTTGAGGAATGTTATGCGAGACAAGACGATGGTACCATTCAAGTAGTCCGTAAGGGCTCGATCTTTTAAACTTGTCATTGGTTTTAGTAGTAGCTTAAAATGTATTTTATTCAAAACACAAAAGGATCATATCTGAAAAGATGGTCAACAACTAAAAGACAAGGCAATACTTAGACTAAGTAGGGTAGCATTAAAAAAAAAAAGTAAGAAAAGAATCAGATAATAAAAGAACTTTTTCAGGTATTAAAAAAATACAGTTTAAATTAACAAGGACACTTTAATATTTTTCTGTTTTTAACTTCAACCACTCTCTCGCCAGGTACATCTGTAAGATGAACTGTAGAGTATCAACTATAGGTCTCTGAAATATTACTTAACAAAGAAGCATCCCCACCACCCCCACAAAACATTATTATCTCACTCACCTTCTTCAAAGTGGACAACCTCCCCATCCTTGAGACCCTTGACGACGAAGACAGTCCCGATTTCCAGCGGCAGTTTGTCCATCTCGTTTTTCTGAGAGGAGACGTTCTCCTTCTGGATGTGTCCCACGGACCGTGCGTGCTGGATCAGCCCCAGCTTCGTCTTGCTGCTGTGCTGGCACAGCGTGCACTGGTAATACTTGTCGTCGTCAGAGTCGGCCCCGGCAGCGGCCCCGAGTCGCGCCTCCTCCAGCTGCAGGTGCAGGAAGAGCTGGGCGCTGCTCTCGTGCTGCAGGCTGCCCGTGTGCATCTGCAGCTTGTGAATACTGTTGGTGTAGTAGTCGCAGGCATTGCAGCGCACCTGCACTGGGTTGCTCACGTTGAGGTACTTGAGGCGCCACTCATTGGCGGCCCCGCCCTCCTTGATGTGGTTCACGAGCTGCACTCGCTGCAGGTGCTTGTCCGTCTTGCAGTGCAGCTGGAAGTTGGCCTTCAGGTTGGTCTTGTAGGTGCACAGGTTGCACAGGTAGGAGCCGCTGGCCACGACGATGTGCTCGTTCTCCCGCTGCTTGGTGCGGTCGTGCTGCAGGTGCTGGTGCAGCGCATCCAGGGAGTCTGTCAGGTACGAGTTGCACACGCAGCAGTGGAAGAGCCGCACCGAGTCGGGAAACTCCCCCCCGGACGACAAGGATGGCGGCACCGGACAACTGGACATCCCATTCTCCGTGGTCAGGTTGACGGGGACCTCGAACCCAGCGGGCATCCCCGAGGCTAGCATCTGCTGGTCGTAGGGAAACATGGCCCCGGCCATCTGCGTGGGGAGGCCGAACAGCACAGGGTCCTGCTGGCCGAGCATCATCAGCTGGTTGATCTGCAGGTGCATGTCGCGCTGCATGTGCTTCATGTTCTGCTGCAGGACCATCATGTTGTGCGTGTGCTTCTCGCTCGTCATGTGGATGCGCAGGTTCCGCGCCACGGCTGTCTCGTAGTTGCAGACGTCGCAACGCCATGTCTGCTTTGGCTTTATCTTCTTGTACACGTCATCGGGGACCGCGGCACCAGCACCACCACTCCCCCCACTGCCGCCACCAATGCTGCTGCTGCTGCTGCTGTTGTTGTAGGTCTCCTGCTGCGTGATCTTCACCTCCTGGCCTCCGTTGGCCAGCTCCTGCATGTTGTTGATGTGCTTGTCCGACTGCATGTGGATGCTGAGGTTGCCCTTGGTGGTGGTCGAATAGTTGCACACCTCGCAGCGGTATGGCTTGTAGCCGCACGAGTATGTCTCGCCACGCGCAAGCCGCGGGTGTGGCTGGTTGGCGATGCAGTAGATGCACTGCTGGTCGCTCTCCGGGTGCTTCTCCTTCATGTGGATCTCCAGCGTCTCCTGGTACTTGTAGTGCCAGTTGCACTTGGGGCACTTCAGCGTCTTGCACGAGTTGCGCGAGTGCATCATTGTCATGTGGCCGCCCAGCGACTGCGACGAGCCGAGGATCATGTCGCACTTGGGGCACTCAGCCCCGTGGGCCCGGCCCTGAGGATGCTCGTCGCACACTCGGAGGAACGCGGGGTACATGGGGGGGTTGTGAATACTGGGCGAGGGCAGCGTGCTGGCTAGAGACAGAGGGTGAGACATTAACATAGATGATGATGACGTGATCGCCAAGCTCTTCGAGTGTGACAGAGATTCCGAGTCCTGGGAAGCGAAACTGTTCGTCACTGCCGTCGAACCTGATGCAGATACCAGCGACGGCAGACCGAGACTGCCGCCGTTTTTACTCGACTGTGAACAGTCCGATTCGGCGTCACTGGCCGAAGTGGCGTCGTCCATGTTTCCCCCATTTTTCACTTCCTCTTTAATGCTAGTGTGACCGATTAAACCGGTTCCCAAATCGATTCGATCGTTCTTTGTCAGACTTTTGGAAGTATGACTGATCGTCTCCATGACAGGTGGTAGTGAGATTTTTGGTTTTGAGTACACGTAACTAACACTGGTAGATTCCTTGCCGAGAAACGTCGTAGACGTCGACGACGTCTTTGCCTGGTAATACGGAAAAACTTTTTTCGACTCCGGGCTGGAGGTGCTCCTGGGAACGGGAGTGATTGCCACGGGTTCGAGGAAAGACATGAGCGCCTGCTTCTCCTTGCCGACACACTGGATTATTGCTGAAGCGTTTCGTTGAGACATCACTGCCTTCTCCTCTTTGCTCAACGTCATGGTGTGTTCGGTGTTCGCATGAGCAACGAAGGACTTTGAGAACCCGAAGGAGAGTTTGCAGATGAAACACATTAGAATGGGTTTGGTTGGGACCGTGAGAGCGGCGACAGGGGCCGAGGTAGATGGGGATATGTGGTTTTCTGCGACGCTCGATGACGTCGATTTGCCTGATCTCAGGTCGTACACGCGGTAGCTGTGCATGATGGGAGCATCGTGGCCGTGTTTCGACGTCTTTGTCGAGTTCGGCGTTGTACAGTAGTTGTTGAGAAAAGACTGTGGATTTCGGGAGAGGAAAAATGCATTGTTAATTTGTGGAAATGATGACGGAACAGCAGTTGAACTGATTTTCTTATCCACAATGATCGCTCCTTCCTGTTTAGGAACGTCCATAGAATCCAAATCGTCAAGGTCACAGCCATCGCACTCGATGATGTACGCCGAACCATCCGGGTTGTACACAATCTTCCCATCGAAACTCTCACCCTCGCTCAACTCGCTTTCGTCGGCCGATCCTGCGGTCCTCGAATTGGATTGAGAACATGGGTGGTCCATGTATTGCTGCAAGGTTGCGAACTCCATATCACAATCACCACATTTAACGGGATCATCATCACCATCGTCATCAACAACGTCGTCCTTGTCGGACAACCCACACACATCTCTGTCCACCACGGGAGGAGAAACACAATTCGTCACTGCCGCACCACTCTTTTCCTTCACCGAATTTGCCAGAATTTTTAATCCCTTTTTCTCGGATAGCACAGAGGAGGTGGAATAGTTGTAAAAGTTCTGATCCGATTCGTCGTTCTTCGAGACGACCATGTTGCCGATAATCGGTTTCAGCGGCGATTGCGATGATGACACCAGAAGCTGTTTGTCGACTGATGATAGCGGTTGCCGCTCGCCCATAGACGTTGCCGTGGTTACCAGGGTACTCTGGCAGCTGCTGAGGGCCTCCCCAGCCCTGTCAGCATTTAGGGACGAGACGTCCATCGTACAAAATCCACTGTCATTGTTATCTCCATGCTATAATGGACTTGAGGTCAAGGCCATCTGAAAAACACAAAGACGTCACAATTAGATGATGATTTAAAATTAAACACAGGTTTTTAAATAGTTGTACCAAATACCTGTTCCACATAATATACAATAGTAATTTCATAAACAAGTCTACATCAACTTGATGAAATCCGAATGCAAATTTACTAGGATTTCGTGCTTTACCAAATCCCTGATTTTGTTTTGGAGGCACATATATATAATTTTTAAGATTTCAGGGGAATCCTAAACAAATCCCCCAAAATCAATGAATTGAAAGTCATAATAATTTCAGATGCAAAAACAAACACTCCCTGAAATTAACTAAAACTGTCTGCACAGATTCAACAATTAATTGTGTACAGAAAGCTGCATGGAAATTTACTACAGCTTATCTGCTAGTCATGGGTCGTTCTGAAACAAAATAAACTAATAGCAGTTAATTGCTAATTTGGGTGCAGACATAACATGCTCTTTTAGTACAAAAGCTGTTTGGATTTAGATTAGTTTTAGTGCAGTTGTTTCTCTGCCCGATTCTATTTACCACACAGCTAATGCTGGCCAAACAAAAGAAAACCTTTTGGACTGCTGCTTAAACCCATTACATATGAGCTGGATAATAAAAAAACTACAAATCAAACATTCTCTCGGCCACAGCCGATAATGATTCTGACACTAATGACCTGGCAAAAAAAAAAAAAAAGAAGAACAAAGGAATATTATCAAGGTTATTAATGGTATGACTGGCCTCATTAAAAATTGAAAAACATGGCGGCAAAGATCATGGCCAACAATTACATGAACCGATGTGATGACACTGCTCTATGCTGTATCAAAGTTGGAGAGAAAGAGAGAGAGAGAGAGAGAGAGAGAGAGAGAGAGAGAGAGAGAGAGAGAGAGAGAGAGAGAGAGAGAGAGAGAGAGAGAGAGAGAGAGAGAGAGAGCAGAGTTTTGTGATAAAATCAATAGAGATATTGAGTTTTCATATAAATTAATTACATGCCCACCATCCATTTAGTCTACACTGGTGAAGCAAACAGATCACAGATTGACCTTGTATAAGGATTAATTATTTATTTCTGTTATAAGGTCAGTTCGAATATTATTTGGTGTTGTGGAATATAGCGAGCAGATTTTGAAAACTTGCATCAATTAAAACTTTAGGCCTACTGGCATTCTTTAAATTATTACTGGGATTGGAGTTTGATGGGGTTAATATTAGAGATGAAAATATCTGCAGTGATCGAGGTATCCCATGATTTTTGGTACACTAATTATGGAACATACATGTAGATGGGAATGGGTAATAATCCACTGAGAGAGAGAGAGAGAGAGAGAGAGAGAGAGAGAGAGAGAGAGAGAGAGAGAGAGAGAGAGAGAGAGAGAGAGAGAGAGAGAGAGAGGGGGGAGAGAGAGGGAGAGAGAGAAACAGAGACAGAGAAAGAAAGGGAGAAAGAAAGGGGGAGAGAGTGGAACATGGGGGGGGAAGAGAGAGAGAGCGAGAGAGAGAGAGAGAGAGAGAGAGAGAGAGAGACAGAGACAGAGAGAAACCTGCCACCACATGAGCTATTCCTACCAGTAACACAGAAAGGGTCTATATGCACTTTTTCACAGACATGACAGTACATACCATATTATTTGGCGTACCAGTTATGTCCATTCCAACCAGTGTCTTACAACTGAATTATCAAAGTCTGTGGTATTTACTGTCCAGTCTGTGTGAAGATGAACATAACGGTTTCTGTGCTGCTTACTGGTTTGAAGGTGCAGCTACAGCTGTTTGTGCTCATTAGCAATCTGGACCTAGTGTCCCACTTATCATGTCAGGTTGCGGCACATTTTTTTCTTAAGAAAACCAACAAAACAAACCAACATACCACCGCCATTAAAAATATATATGAATTTGGGGACTAATGTCATTTTCATAACAAGTGGACATAACCAGTTGTGGTTGTTCCGTCTTGATATTAAATTTTGATACCCCCATAGTATACCAGTAGATCCATGTCAAAAGATGTACCTCCCATTGTTTAGTACGTGCGCAACTCACTTCAATAGTTAATACATGGTAGTAAATATGATAGTACTCCAATATAATATTCAATTTACATCACAGTTTGGAACGAAGATTAAATATGAAGATTATTTATTAATATGCAGAAGGTTCTTGTCCAAACCAGATTAATATGAGACCAACAAAATGTGCTCGTTTACTCAGTGAATGAGTTGAAAGTTATTTGATTTGTTTATTTACTTACTAGTACATGTATTTATTTATTTATTTTATTTTTTATTTACTAGAAAGTTTAGATTGGATATAAGCAATATTTGTCACAATGTGTAGAAGATCCTTGTGAAATGCAGAATTGGGCAAGTACAAAGAAGGTTGTCTGCAGTGCAGATTAAACGTGGAGAAGTGATCAGAATAATCGCAAACTGTTAAAAAGGCCTTGCCTATTGTATTGTTTATTTATTTATTTATTTATTTATTTATTTATTTATTAAGTCAATTTAGGACCTCAACGTTTTATCAAGTTTAGACAGTATGAATGAAGACAACCAAAATGTGTTATAACATTTGTTTTGTTTGTTGGGGTGAGGGATGTTCTTGTTGTGTTTTGTCGTTTTTAATGTTTTTCTGGGTTATTTTGTGTCTTTTTTTCATTCCCAATTTCAATCTAAATATTCCTAGCTTAATATTGTATTTTAAATTTTTTTATAAAAACGTTTATCCCAATTTCATTTTTTTTTCAAAGTGAAAATGAAAATCACAGTTTTATTCAAAACGATTCCAAATTTCACCGAACTGATGCCATGTTAAAACCTAAGAGGTGATTCAAACTGTGTTATAAAATTTTACTTGTTTTAAATTGGGAAGCAAAAACACACTGGATATTTTCAAAACTTGAAACAGCAGTATTAATAACTAACACCATTCTCATCGCTGCACGGATCAATAATGAAAACCTGTTGCACAGCAGTCAGCTTTTGTCTTTCATCTAGAATTCTGTGTATTTTAATCTCTAATCAATCGGCCAATGCAATCACTGAATGACAAAGCAGGCCCGATGGTATGTCGTACCACAGCATACTCCATACATAAAACCCAGCATAACTTATATTAATTCCTAAGTCAATATCACAAAATCTGTTGCCACACCGATGTCTTTTGTCTTTAATGCAATTCATTTATGTGCAGCAGCATTTAATCAATTCTCCCCCCCGTACCCCCTTACTTTACACATCGACAACTGTGACAGTCTTTTCACCTGGATATTAACAATGAAAAATAATGAAAATAAAGCGACTACTACGTTGAGAATTCAATTAATTATTTGCTCTGACTAATGACATCAAGTCTGTTACCACCAGTCTGTTACGGCAATTAATTCATAAACTTAGTCACAAACAAGATGTCTGCAAGCAGCCATATATATATATATATATATATATATATATATATACATATATATATTGATCTTTCATATCAAAACCCTTTTCTTTTTTCTTTTTTAAAAACCCACAAATACTGAAGTATAGTTGTTATTTTAATTTTTATTGCTAAAATATTACTATAAAAAATATCAGAACAGAAAGTTAACTGTTGATGTCTGATTTTGGTTGTTTTTAATTCTATGATGATATAATGTAGGCAATTCAACAAAATCATCATTTAAAAATATCAACAATTTGTGTATATAGAGTCATAAAAGTATAACTTGGATTAACCAAGATTATGGATTTTAACAAAAAATTCTACAATGATAAACTGTAGACAATTAAATAAAATCATCAATTGTAAGTCTAGAAAAATATCAACAATATGTATATATATATATAAAGTGATAAAGGTACAAACCAGTCCTAGGTCCTAGGTTTTGGTTGTGGGGTTATTGTTCAAGATAATATTTTATAATGTACACAAGCAGACAATTAAAGAAAATCGCCAACAGCAAGTAGGAGATATAAAAAATATCAACAATGTGTATATATAAAGTGATAACAGTACATGTATTTAGATCACTCACAAGGATTAAGGTGTTACATTCAGGTTGTTATGTTTTGGAGATGATCATGGTTTCACACAGTAGAAACAGATGATGGGTTATACATGTATAATGTAGACTCTTTAACAAATTTACCAATAAATGTATATAAACACATAAAAATAATATATAGATCAGTTACAACGGACTTGCTAGATTGCTGTTAATGTTGGTTGTTGTTGCTTTTTTATTTTATTTTATTTTATTTTATTTTATTATTATTTATTTTTGGGGGGGGGGGGGAGGAGGGGAATTATGATAATTACACAACACATAAACAGATGAAGGGTTATATAATGTTGACACTTCAACAAATTCACTAACAGCTGAACATAAACTCAAAAATGTATATACATCAGTCACAAGAACCAAGGTGTTAGATTCTGTGGGTTTTTTTGTGTGTTTTTTGGGGTGGGGGGTGAGGGGGGAAACCATGATTCCACACAGTAGAAACAGATGATGGGTTATATAATGCAGACACTTTAACAAATTCACCAATAGGTGGTGTACATAAACTCATAAAAGTATACAAAACAGTTATAAGAACACAGATGTTAAGATTCTGGTTGTGTAATAAAAGTATATAGATCAGTCACAAGAACAGTGGTACTAGATTTTGGTTGTGTGTGTGTGTGTGTTTGTGTGTTTGTGTGTGTCTGTGCGTGTTTGTGTTTGTGTGCCTCTGTGTGTGTGTGTGTGTCTGTGTGTGTGTGTGTGTGTGTGTGTGTGTATGAGTGTGTTGTGAGTGTGTGTGTGTGTGTGTGTATCGGTGTCTGTGTATGTGTGTGTGAGTGTGTATCTGTGTCTGTGTGTGTGTATCTGTGTCTGTGTGTGTGTGTATCTGTGTGTATGTGTGTAAGCGTGTGTAAGTGTGTGTGTGAGGGTGTGTGTCTGTCTGTGTGTGTGTGTGTGGTGTGTGTAAGTATGTGTGTATGTGTGTGTGTGTGTGTGTGTTTTTATCCTGATGATTCTGCACAACACAAACAGCTGATGAGTTTGAAACCATAGATCAGGTTGCAGGCATAAACTGCCAGCCGAGCACTCTTCCGAGTCATAAGTCAGCGCGCTTTTCAACTGGAATCATAACTCACACTGGCTTTCGTGTGAAGTAACAATTTTAATGGCACTTTTTGCCCAGTCGCGGCCATCTGCTCCTGTAGTTCACCGGCGGTTCGGCTCGTTATTAGCTCCGTTGCATTTGGCGGGTGTCAATTTTATTGACCTGATCAGTTAATTTTCATTCCAGATTTTAAAAAATTTCAAACTTAACAAAATAATCTTCAAAAGGGCTTTTGTTTTTCTTTTCCAAAGACATTGGTACTTGGTGAAATTTGAAGAATTTGGAAATTCAAACTTCAAAATGGTTTTTCTTTTTCTTTTTCAAGACATTGGTAGTGGGTGAAATTTGAAGAATTCGGAAATTCAACTTCAAAATAGTCTTCAAAAAGGGTTTTTTGTATTTCTGTTCCAAGGCATTGGTACTTGGTAAAATCTGGAGAATTCAGAAATTCAACTTCAGCACAAAGTCTTCAAAAAGGTTTTTGTTTTTCTTTCACAGACATTGGTACTTGGTAAAATTAAAAAAATTTAAACTTAAAAATAGTCTTCAAAAACGTTTTTGTTTTTCTCTTCCAAGACACTGGTACTTGGTAAAATTTCAAGAATTCAGAATTCAAACTTCAAAATAAAGTTTTCAAAAAGGTTTTTCTTTTTCTTTTCCAAGTCACTGGTAATTTATAAAAAAAAATTAGAATTTGGAAATTCAAACTTCAAAACAATGTCTTCAAAAAGGGTTTTGTGTTTTCTCTCCAAGAAATTGGTACTACTACTTAAATTAGAAGAATTATTAATTTCAAATGGCAAAATAAAGTCTTCAAAAAAAAAAAATATTTAGAGAGAGAGAGAGAGAGAGAGAGAGAGAGAGAGAGAGAGAGGAGAGAGAGACAGAGAGAGACAGACACACACACACAGAGAAAGACAGAGAGAGAGAAACACACACACACACAGAGAGAAAGACAGAGAGAGAGACAGAGACAGAGAGAGAGAGAGAGAGAGAGAGAGAGAGAGAGAGAGAGAGAGAGACACACACACACACACACACACACACACACACACACTCCATGATTTTTTTAGTGCAAATAGGGCCAAGTTATTTAATATTATATAACCACAAACAATATAATTCAAAAAAATAATAATACATTCCTTATAGTATATTATTACTAAGCATGTCTCATCAGCAATAAAATCAAACAGGAACCCACTTTAGTCAGACATTATAAAACATGATTAAAAACCCAGCCAAACCTGTACTCTTAATTTCCAGATTCATTATTCACACGAGACATGCTACAACTAATATGTAAATGTATTTTTTGAAATTACTAAAACATTACGTGACCTAAACCTTTACACTGACTTTACATCTAAAAATAAACTGCTAACTGATGTAACACCACCACCACCACCAGTGTTTGGCACACCAGGGCCCAGCCCCCATTATAACTAATGTATCCAGGTTAGTTGTTTGTAATTAGCAATGATGTGCCTACAGGCTATAGGTTTTATGTTTTTAGGAACTGTGTCAAAGGATTATTAACTGCACTTGGTGGATCTTTGAGACATCCCCCGAAACGGGTGACAAAACAATACAGCAGGGCCTGATCGTGTTTGGTTGGCCGACTTCAACCAGAGGGCACAGGAATGTCTTTTGTTGTTACGATGTGACTCAGATTTGCTTTTATATTACTATAATTAACCTTGGTTAAAAAAAAATAAAAATAAATCCACAAACAATGATTGGTTCAGCGGAACATCGTTTGGATGATTAGAGTAATCCCACCCTCGCATCCTTTGTAAGGTGTAAGTAATGTCTTTAAATGAAGACCAGATTAAATAGTTTCTCAAATTAGAGGGGATATAATTATAGTGGGTAAAATACAAACTAATCAACAAGTACCCTTTTTTAAAAGTGGATTTTACAGTTTAACTGACAAGATACCACTTTTTGTTGTTGTTCTGGGTTATTATTATTATGTTTTTTACAGATCATAGTAGGTGGATTATCGGATAATACAAATGTGTTTTTGTTTTTTCTGTTGATCATGCAAGACTGATATTATTATGGCAGACAATGATGATGATAAAGTCATCTTCGAAAATTCAACATCTTTACCCAGGCATGTACAACTACCCATCTTCTTTAACAATGTGCATGGCAAGTTTTAGAAATAAAACCAAGTGTTTGACAAATGTTTGAGAATGTCACAAGCCATCACAGAAGCTTTGGCTAGTGCCATTAAGTATTATGGTAAAACAGTTAATATTCCACTAGCCCAGATTAAAAATCAACTAGCCGTGACCGAGGGATGGTGGATTTGTTGAACCCTGTGTCAGTATATAAACCATCAGCATATATTATACTTAATGAAGTACAACCATAAATGTACTGTATTGGAATTCACAACCATGTACAACCATCACTGTATCAAAGTACTTTAAAGTACAACAATGTTTGCATTTTAACCATGTACAACATCAGAGTACTGTAAGAGGTACAATCATCACTGAATTTTAACCATGTACAACATCACATTATCAAAGTACTCTTATTAAACATACAACCATCAGTGCATTTATAACCATATAGAACATCACAGTTTTGTGAGATGTACAGCTATACAGCTATATATACTCCAGCAATGTACGTCTATACTACTACTACTACCATCAGTCTCATCCCTCATTCATATGCTCCTGTAAAACCTATACTTCATGCTCGAACTGACTAAACAAGCCTTCCCAGCATGCAACTGCTACACCTGTTTGGACCACCAACAACCCCCAGCTCCAATCACTGGTGTTTACAGTTGCAGTTCTTTGTGCCGTGCACTTGTTTCAGTAACTGAGGATCTCTCCTCTCCCCCCACCCCCCCCACCCTCTCTCCTATCACTGGAGATAGGTTGACCCCCCCACCCCCCCACCCCCACCCTGGGCCATCTCTGAGTCTGCTTTTGCCAGTTGAGCTATAAATGGCAACCAGTTAGTTACCTACTGAGAAGATAGGCAGATAGCAGTGACCTGGCTGGATGGGTCACTTTATCAGACAGGTTTTATATGTCCCGGTGCTCTATGGATAAACTTAGCCACAGTAAAGAGAAGGGAGAAAGAGAAGAGAGACAGAGAGAGAGAGAGACAGAGAGACAGAGAGAGAGAGAGAGAGAGAGAGAGAGAGAGAGAGAGAGAGATGGGGATAAATAAAGTTTAGTTTTGTTTAACAACACCACTAGAGCACATTGATTTATTAATCATCGGCTATTGGATGTCAAACATTTAGTAATTTTGACATATAGTCTTAGAGAGGAAACCCGCTACATTTTTCCATTAGTAGCAAGGGATCCTTTATATGCACTTTCCCACAGACAGGAAAGCACATACCATGGCCTTTGACCAGTTGTGGTGCACTGGTTGGAAAACCCAGTCAGTTAAATGAATCCACCGAGGTGGTTTGATCCTGCGACGCAAGCACTCAACTGACTGAGCTAAATCCTGCCCTTATATTGTAATGAGTTGATATACTGTAGCAATCAGTCAGTCAGTCAATCAATCAATCATTTTGATTGTATAAAAGAATATTAAGAAAATAAAAGTTAACTGTAAAGGTGTCGTCCTTTATATCAATATAATGAGGGGCAACAGATGGATATCTTTCCAGAATACGTACAAGACTATTTTTACCAACTTACAAAAAGTATTTGTCCCTTTGATTGAAAACAAATATTTATAGTATAGAACTTTACTAACTTACTACGCCCTGTTGTATGCAATAGACATGCGTAACTTTCTTAAACAATCACCTATATTTAATAGTTTATTATTTTCAATAGTTGCTTACCCATGCACACACATCTTTTTCCCCCTTGTATTTAAGACTTTAAGCACTTAGGCAAATATGTCTTAATCACCTTTCTTAATTCCGTATTACAATTTCTAGTTACTAATATTGTTTTAAAATTTTTAATTACATATGTACACAATATGTTTAAATTTATGTTAGGACAAATACGTAATATTTTCCAGCACCAGTTTTTTTTTATCCATTGTAATTCATGTTTCTATAAATCTTTATAATTATGATGATTAACATAATTAATGTGAGGTAATTTATAGTATGATGCATTAAAAAATACAATGAAAACCCCTACAAAAAAAACCCCAAACAACAACAAATATTTCACCTCTTAAAATAATGACTAAATAAATGAAATATTTCCCACCTCCATACACAACCTCAGCACATGTGTAAATTTTACGAAATAGCTTTTAAAATAATGAAAATATTTGGAAATATACTGTAGGACATATTTCAAATGGTTAAAAAATTAATAAAGATAATCACCAAAACTCAAGTTTTCCTGGTTTATTATTAAAAATAAAAATAAAAAAATAAAAATTAAATAAAAAATTAACTTTTTAAAAATGACAGAAAATGTAAAAAACATTATTACAGAAAATTACAGAAAACTTTAAATAATAATTTAAAAAAAATTATATCACAAATACAGCCCTATGAATATACCAGTACAACAGTAAAATTAACGACATCAGCTTTTATACATGGCAGCTAAAACAACAGTATTGGATTTATCACAGGAAAACATATCTATAACACCAGCTTCCAGCACCTAGCCGAGAGAGAGAGTGTGAGAGAGAGAGAGAGAGAGAGAGAGAGAGAGAGAGAGAGAGAGAGAGAGAGAGAGAGAGAGAGAGAGAGAGAGAGAGAGAGAGAGAGAGAGAGAGAGAGAGAGAAAGCGAGAAAGCTGATCAAATAGCGAGACAGGCTGAACTGAACTGAGCCCGACAGTTCGCTAGAGTTACGGCCCTGTAACAAGTGTAAAACACAACACTTTAAACCGCCGTCTGCACACGCTTTCTCCAAAGCCGAGGGAGAAGCCAGGCGTTTAGTGGCTGCCTGTCAAATGTTACTATGTACCTGTCTGACATCTTGTTCTAACTCAGCTTCAGATGAACTTTCTCAAGTTACGCACATGAGTAAAGTGCCTAACAGGCATGCACAATCAGATTATGGCCGTTATATAATAGAGCTACTGAAACCAAAACAGGGAAATCAGACGCAAGTGCTCCGCTTGTACAGATAAACACTGCAGTCGGTTTCGCAAAGCTACAGTAAATATCTTCAAGACAATTTTTTTTTTTTAAAGTTAAAAAAAAGAGAATTTTTTTAAAAACAGAAATAAAAGGTGATGGTAAATTAAAAAAAAGAAGAGAAAGATGTCTGTTGATTCTTTCAGCAAAAGGGCTGGGTGGTGGTGTGGTATGTTTCTTGAGCAGATGTTTAACAGTACCACATAACGTATATAAAACACAAAAATCATGAGACGTCATTAATAAAAGTTAACTTTGTTCGGCTGAATGAACCGTGAGCTGTGTGTGACGAGAAGATCACACAGACTGTGTGTGTGTGTGTGTGTATATATAGCCACGTCTGTCGCTCTACGGGAATTAGCCAAGCAGAAAAAAGAAAAGACAGAGAGACACGGAGTAAGTGTGTGTGTGTGTGTGTGTGTGTGTGTGTGTGTGTGTGAGAGAGAGAGAGAGAGAGAGAGAGAGAGAGAGAGAGAGAGAGAGAGAGAGAGAGAGAGAGAGAGAGAGAGAGAGAGAGAGAGAGAGAGAGAGAGAGAGAGAGAGAGAGAGAGAGAGAGAGAGAGAGAGAGAGAGAGAGAGAGAGAGAGAGAGAGAGAGAGAGAGAGAGAGAGAGAGAGAGAGAGAGAGAGAGAGAGAGAGAGAGAGAGAGAGTGAGTGAGTGAGTGAGAGTAACAGAGGCAGAGAAAGACAGACAGACATACACACACACACATGGGATAAAAAAGAATCATTCACTTACCATGTGAAAGGGTGTGAAAAGAAGCCGGCGTACAGACGAGGCGGTGGCGGAGAACACAAGGCATAACAGTACATGATCCCAGCGATCCGGAGATAAATCAAAACTGAATCACTCCCAATGAGTGCCTAATGAAGTTAGCGGAAAGGGGGGACGATTCCATGCTATAACTAGTTAGAGAAACAAGAACTAATCAGACTTCCCTATTTGCTCATTTTCCCCTCTAGTCCAACCAGAGCTCTCCAGTGGAGCGTATCATATGCAAATAACTAATTAGAATCTTGCCAATGACAGAGGCATGGGCCACAGGTGCTGTCTTTATTTCCTATCTGCCTCTCCAAGTTGCGCAGTGCAGGCCAGATAGCTTTGTTAGCAAGGAGAATGACTTTTTGACCTCTTATTTTCACTTTTATTTCTCACACACCATATCTCTCTCTCTCTCGCTCCCTACCCTGTCCAGCCCTTCACCAATCTCCATGTGTTAATGATTTGTTTGCAGATTGTTCGAGAGTAATTTTCCAAAGGTGACGTTGATTACTCCTAGCATAGCTTCACACTTGTAAAAGTGTGTTTTTCATCTCTAGCAGTCGAAATTCCAACAGGTTTTTTTTTTCCTTTTCCCTTTCTTCTCTAAATTAACCTAACCTTTCTTCTTTAATGGGACTTTGTGGTAGTAATTAAATAATATACATGTGTATATATATAAATGTGTAACTTTTGTTTTGTTTTTGTAGATTACAGATATTTCTTGAACTCAAAATAACTTATAATAACTTTAAGTTTAACTATATATTAACTTTAAGTATATTTATACTAAAACATAATTTTGTTCAATAAAATGCTAAAATAATAAAAACTTTTTTATTTACACAATAATTAATTAAAGGAACATTATATTTTTTTTACATACATTATATAATTTTGACAATTTAATTAAAAAAACAAATTTGATATGCTTGCACTAGAAACATACCCCCCACACCCCAAAAAAATATATAAATCTAAACTTCCATACACCTCAATACTAAATTTAATTATGAAGTATGTGTTGTTTTGTGATCACCAAACCCCAATAACAAAATTTAGGAAACTACACCCTCTCCCCCAATTTAGGAAACTACACCCCCTCCCCCAATTTAGGAAACTACACCCCTCCCCAAATTTAGGAAACTACACCCCCTCCCCCAATTTAGGAAATAATTGTGCATACATATAATGGTCACTATGAATTACCTTTTTAAGACTATGCATAACATAATTTTACCTGTAGCCATTCAAATGTTAATCCAATAAAAAATAGTTATAACATTAAGTCTTTATTTTAATTATAATGCCACTTCATTTTCCTAAAACTGTGGCCACTTAATTGAAAAAAAAAATGTCTTTGTTTTAATTCTAAAAACTATTTTAATTACAATTCTTTTTTTTAAACTAAACAATTTTTGAATGAATGTATTAAAAAACAGAAAAGACCAAGCGTTGAATACAAGATAACAAGAAGGTGAGACATTCCTTGATGAATGTAACACATCGTCTGTTTTAAAAAAAACTAATATCAGGAATTTCACTTAATTAATTTAAAAGTCTAGCAGTTGTTACGTGACTCCCATTTTTCACTTGCTGTTTTATTGGAATCAGGTTTTTTTTTTTTGTTTAACCACTGAAATACAAATTAAAATGTAATTTATGTTTTTTTCCTGTCACTGATGTTATTTGTTCACTGTTTAAAAAAGAAAATGCTTGTTCTCCTGTGACTATTTTGACATTTTGCATCCAAATAACCTAATTAATTACCCCCCCCCCCCCCCCAATTTAAAAAAAAAATTTTTACTGCAAAGGAGAGAGTTCTTTTTATAAATAACTTAATAGAAGAAATAATAACATAAAACATTTTGGCTGGGCTTTTTTTCTTTCTCTTTGAAATTAATTTTATCCACAATACTCCATAGTGAAAACTGTTGCCAATAAATAATAAGCATAAAACATTTTGGCATTTTTTTTTTTTCTCTGTATGAAATTAATTTTATCCACAATACTCCATAGTGAAAACTGTTGCCAACAAACCAACTGATGTAGGTGTAGTGTACTTTCAACAAATGAAATGGTTCTCTAAGAATATTAAATTCCAACAGTGTTAAGATATTTATTATTGTTATTATATATTGGCATTTACGCACTTTACAAAACTAAATATGACATCTTTGATTTATAAGTAAAGTGAAACCCCTTCAAACTGGACACCCAGGGGATAAAGTAAAAAGTAGTTTTTAGGCGCAGGGATTATAGATTATGGTAGCCCCACTCCCATGACTAGTGATATTCAGTGTTGGGCTAGTAAATAATTACTATAACTAGCCTCATGGCTAGTGGAAAAAAACCCTTGTCAAATGCTGCATTGACATATTTTGTAAATATGAATATCTTGCCCCCTCTTTCCACCCCAATCTAAGGATTTTTAAGCTCAACCTCCCTCTTTAGGTGACATATCTGATTATTATTAGTAGTAAAATTGTATTTATTTAAAGTAGGGCTAGTGAATTTTTAATAATGGCTAATACATTTTTAAAATCACTGATCCCATGGCAAGTGGATTTTTATAGTCCTGCCCAGGGGTATCCAGTTTAGAGAGATTCCGTTCTGTACTGTTATTTAAAACGAGACTGGTTTTGAGGGAATTCCAGTTTACAGAGGGTTCTCTTTTGAGAGGTTTCATTATATGTATAGATATATATATCAATTTTGTCATTATAAACTAGGATGTTTGTTTTTTATCTTACAATTAAATATATATTCTTGAAGTACAATAATACAACTCACAAAAACTGACAAATTACTCAATTTAGTGAATTTAAAGTAATAATCATTTAAAATAATGATATTTTTGCTGTAATTAATATTTTACAGAATTTTTATATAGTTAATTATTTGCATAGATTTTAAAATTCTCATGTTTTTTGTTTTTGCTGGTTAGTATAATTAAAATGCAATTTAGTGTACTTAGAAAGACTAAGTTGCACTCAGTCAACCCATACTAACTGTAGTACCGTCTACCCTTCTAGGCTGCTGATTTAGACTAAGTCAACCCATACATAGACTGTAAGTTGCACCCAGTCAACTCATACTAACTGTAGTACCATCTACCCTTCCAGACTGCCCACTTCTGCTAATCCCAGATTTTGAGTCAGAAGTGCAAAATTATGATACAGAATCTCAATATGCCTATATTAAATTATGTTTATGGTTCTGGCGGAATCTTAAAAAAAATTAAAATCCCCAAATTCAATGCCTGCCTTCATATTTAAGACTTAATACATATAGTTTTTTTTTTTAAATATATAAAGAATACAGATCTAGCACATTACTACAATGATTTTCTTTTTAAGACATGTAATCCTGTCATTAAATGTTTTCAAACGACCATGTTCACATGTTGAAATGTTGGATAAACTTGATAAATTTGATACCTTCATTTTGTATGTTGAAATGTTAATAAACTTGATAATATACTTTCATTTTGTGTTGAAATGTTAATAAACTTGATATTATACCTTCATTATGTTGAAATGTTGGGTAAACTTGATATTATACCTTCATTTTTGTTGAAATGTTGGGTAAACTTGATAATATACCTTCATTTTATGTGTTGAAATGTTAATAAACTTGATAATATACTTTCATTTTGTGTGTTGAAATGTTAATAAACTTGATATTATACCTTAATTTTTGATGAAATGTTGGGTAAACGTGATAATATACCTTCATTTTGTTTGTTAAAATGTTGGGTAAACTTGATAATATACCTTCATTTTGTGTGTTAAAATGCTGGGTAAACTTGATAATATACCATCATTTTGTTTGTTGACATGTTGGGTAAACTTGATAATATACCTTCATTTTGTTTGTTGAAATGTTGGGAAAACTTGATAATATACCTTCATTTTGTGCATGTTTCCAACACAACAGTCCTGCCTCGAGTAATTAATGTACAGTATCCAAGATATATGAGGAACGGTTGCTGACAAAAAAAAACTTATCTCAAATAAACTACAATGTCAGAAGCAATTTTTATTTCCATCACTTCCACTGTTACAATTTAACACAAGAATGTTTCTTTTATTTTTGCCTACATACATATAAAAAAATAAAAATAAAATGTTCTATGAGCATTAGACAATGGCAATCAATTGTGTCTTCGAAATTATGTTGTATTAGAAATATTTACCAATATCTATGCTTGATTAATGTTCCTCCACTTAATACTGTTAATATATTAATATTTTGTAAACTTTTATTTGCTAGAAACCATTATTACTACAACCACCACCTAAGATATAGGTACATGTATATAAATCATAGAGGATTCGTCACGAGTGTTTTTTAATATGGAAAATAACAACTATGTCTACGTTAATCGGTATTTGTCGAGGCTCTGCCAAGACAAATAGATTAACTAGATGAGCATGATATTTTGTATATTTAAAAAAAACCATGAGTAGCGAATTCTATTTATCCTATTACACTTCTATAATAAAATTTTCATTCAATATGAGTAAATCACAGTACTAAAGTCACCTCCATCGGCAATATGATGTCATCACGATTAGCACAAAATGAGTCTGACGTCATCAATTTTAACTAAATTTTACGAAAACGTTACGCTCAGGTATACAAGTCTTGTTGGTTTGTAAACCCATTGACAGCAACATATTATTACCTAGAGACCTTGCAAATTTGCATATACCTTTATTACACAGGTTAATACACTAAATTATCACATGGGTTTATGAGATGAATATCATGGGTAAGTCATAGGACAAATGTATATATTGGTTGGTAATTAGTATTAGGGTGCTTAGAGGGGTAAATATTTTCCGCTCACTGCCCCAAACCTTACCCATCCTAAATGATATATAACATGGTGTAGTCTATCCTGGTTGGTGGCATAATATATACTGTATATAAATAAAAGAAATCTTGCTGTGAAACAAACAAACTGTGGTACAGCAAACTTATTTGTTTTTAATTTTCTTGTTTCATAGTTTATGAGTATATTATAAAGGCAAACATTCTGGATTTTACCTTTTTCTGTCGAAAGCAGGTAAAAGCATCCTTGCTGTGGAAGTTAAAAAAAAAAAGTAGTTTATCTCAAAGGAAAAAAATTCTTCTTTCATTCGTTTGATGATTTACATACATGTATGTTAACAACTAAAACAACCAAGACTACTTTCCACAACAGAATGCACATAAAAGAAACCTTACTGTTTTAATTAAAAAAACTAAAATAACTTTAATTTGTACTATTTACGTATGTTAACACAGTGTTTACATATTGCTGAGTGTACTTTAGAGTCAGACCGCATGCACATGTAAATAAATGTGATACAGGCGATCAGGTTTATGATGTATAGTGCTGGACTTTTAATTGTTTGTAATCAAAAGATAGGAGCACACGTCAGAATGTCATTATGCACAATTTATATAGTTTACTCGTTTCATTCTCCTAAGTTGAATCATTCTAGACAAATCACTGTTTAAAGTGAAAAAAAAAAAAATAATAAAAAAAACCCCTTCAGATTACTTTATACTTATTTACCTTCGATTTCTTCTGTCAAAATTATTTTTTTAAATCTTCACTTTCATCGGCTAAAACTTTTCTTTATTTGACAAACGTGTGGAAATTCCAGCAATACTGACGTTATGATTTGCTCAGGTTTTACAAATTACAGTTATAAATGGAAATGAAAGGAATGCATGTTTTAATCAGGAGCAGTTACATGTAATAACACATGGTAATTATGATGGATGGGTTGGATATTTTTACACAGAATTTAAAGAATCATACTTCCCACAAAACAAGAGTTTAAGGCAAAGACCAGTTTGTAATAATAACAATCTTTATTTAAAGGATTTATTTATTCAGTCAAAATAGACACTGGTCTCGCTTGTGGGGTGGGACGCAGCCCAGTGGTAAAAGAGGTCAGTTTGGAATCAATTCCCATTGGTAGGCCCATTGGGCTATTTCTCAATCCAGCCAGTGCATCACAACTGGAATATCAAAGGCTTTGGTATGTGCTGTCATGTCTGTGGGATGGTGCATATAAAAGATCCTTTGCTATAAAGGAAAAATGTAGCGGGTTTCCTCTGATAACTGTGAGTCAGAATTACCAAATGTTTGACATCCAGTTGCCAATGATCAATAAATTAATGTGGTCTAGAGGTGTCATTAAAAAAACAACACCTCTTTAACTATAAAGATGACACATTCAGTCAAATAGATTGGCCATATTCCAAGCTATAAAATTTTAGTAGATGGGGATGGGTGTGTGTGTGTGTGTGTGTATGGTTTCATGCAAGTGGTGTGTGTGTGTGTGTGTGTGTGTGTGTATGGTTTCATGCAAGTGGTGTGTGTGTGTGTATGTGTGTGTGTGTGTGTGTGTGTATGTGTGTGTGTGTGTGTGTATGTGTGTGTGTGTGTGTGTGTGTGTATTTAAGTGTCTTTGTGTATGTTTGTTGTTGCTGTTATATATATATAATTTTTTTTTTTTTTTTTAAATGTGACAAAGAAAAAGGCCCCCTCCCACCACCAACACATTAGATCAACATAACATTACTCAATTCCTTACCTGGTACAGACATCACATGAAATATTTACAGCCAAACTTGGAGAAATATACCATACTATCCACGTAGAATTACAACACCGACCATGTTGCTTTCCCCTCCATGGTACGTTAACAACTAAAGCTATACCTTTACTCAGTCCTACCAAACTGTAATCCCACGTTAATGAGTCTGTGCCAATTAATACCATAATATGATAATCAACTCGGACAAAACACCGTTCCAAACAGGCGAACAATGGCTCTCCACAAATAACCCAGCACAAACCGAGGGCCAAGGGCTGAGACAAAAGCTATTTTGCAGGTAATTATCGAGTAATAAAGCTACCTTTGTGATTGCCGATCGGCCGCATGACCAGGTAAGTGTGTCTTAATTTTCAGCGTGCATTCATCGGAGGCAATCAGCAAGAAAAGAATGGGAATTAACAATTACTATGTTAATTTACCCATTACACATCAGGTGTGGTTGGCCAGAAAAAGACTTTTTATGGTCAGGGTTGGTCCAGATTTTATTGCACGGAGTTGGGGGTCGAGGACGAGGATCAAGTGCAATTATTTATTTTTTGGTGTAGCTCTGTCAGAAATTAAAAAAACCAAAAAACATTCAGCCAAAAAATTACACAGTGAAACCCCTCCATGCTTATATCCAATTAAGGTTCAAGCACGCCGTCATGGGCAAACACCTCAGCTATCTGGACCGTTGTTAGTGGTTAATGAGATAGTTGTTAGTAGTTAGTGAGATAGAAGAGGGTGTAGTGGTCTTACACCTATCCACTGAGTTGTTAAAACTCACTCTGGGTTGGAGCTGGTACCGGGCTTCGAACCCTGTACCTACCAGCCTTATGTCTCTAAAACCCCTGTAAAACAGACACCAACAAGAACAAGTAAAAAGTGCAGGTTTTTTTTTTTTTAAAGTTGTTTTGTTCAACGACACCACTAAAGCACATTGATTAATTAATCATCGGCTATTGGATGTCAAACATTTAAGGATATCCAGTTTCGAGAGATTATGAGATTTAAAAAGGGACTAAAAATTTACCAATTGTGAGGGAATTCTAGTTTACAGAGGGTCCAGTTTTGAAGGATTTCACTGTATACTAATTATCATTCTATGAATGGCAATAATAAAAAACCCTGAACCTTCCTATGTAAAGATCTGGAACTGTCCTAATTACTAAACATATTTTTCAATAACAGCTAAGTATTTATTCCGATCTTTCATACACTATTGATTGATGTTTGCTGGACAAATGTACCATATCCTTCCAAACTCCTCCTCCCACACTCCCACCCCCACATGCCAATACGTATTGTTCTTATATTCAAATGCAGTCCAAGGACAACTGTCCTGGGCACATATTCCAACATCATTAGAGACTTGAATCAGGAAACAGATTTAATTAAATCTCACATCGCGATTCACTATATGCAAACAACAACCATATATACAAAACATTTATTCCTTCATTTAAAAAACTTGGCATTGTTGTTTGATTAGTAAACGACAGATGCTCCCTAATCAAACAACAATGCCAAGTTTTTGAAATGCAAGAATAAATGTTTTGCATATAAGGTTGTTGTTTCTTTTGTTATAATTGAGAAAAAACCCCAAACAGATGTTCTCTATTCAATTGAAAATCATAACTTTGTGAATGTCAAATTTATTCTTACTATGTAAATTTTTAATAATTTAATGAAGTTTGTATTTTTTACAAAACAGACACAGAAATATGGAACTTTACTGTTATTTGTCTAATTTATTCATTAATGCTCGGGTCGTAGGTTCAGACCTTCTTAGTACTCATTGATTTCCCCCATTCCACAACTGATATAAAAGGCTGTGGTATGTGCTGTCTTGTATGTGAGAAAGTGTATATGAAAGATTCCTTGCTACTATTGAAAAAATGTGGCACATTTACTCTGAAAACTACACATCAGTAAAACCAAATGTTTGACATCCAATAACTGATAATTAATTAATCAATGCACTCTAGTGGTGTCGTTAAACAAAAGCAATTTTTTTTACTTTTCTTCTGCTCACTGTTTGACTTTAGCACTAAGATGTCAGGATCTACTAATGCCTACAAAAAGCCTGACAGAAACATTAACAAAGAAATTAATGAGAATGTATTAAGATAGGAAAATTAATGAGAATATATTAATGATGTAAATGTCTAACGAGAATCCTAGGTCTCAGGTGGTATTGCTAATTATTATTAAGAGGTTTTCAGTTCACATCAACATTAAAATCTTATTAAGTCTAGACACAGCTGCATTGTAATAAACGAAAAAAAAAAGAAAAAAAAAAATATCTACGTTATTATATCTTTTTTTAAACTGTAGCAAATCCTTAATGCTTCAGACACGTCACATGGTAAATAAAGTAGTCCCTAAGTAATAATGTACTCACTGAAAAAACTAAATTGATTGAAAATCAATTTTATTCTTACATAAAATTTAAAAAGACAAAAAAAGGTAATAAGGTTGTATAGAATGCATTCATTAAGAAAAGTAATTCTAATTTAATGTACAGTATAGTTATAATAGCTCACCTGTTTTATACATTAATTACAATAAATAAATTACTGTTTAATCTATACAGTACCCTTCCATCTTCCTTGGAAGACAGAAAAAAAGAAAGAAAACAAATTACAGTTAGTCAGTGCAAATTCAAACACCAATCAGCTTTCTGTTTAATTTGTCTCAAATAACATAGCAAGCCCCAGTATTACGTAATAGCCATAGAAAAAACAGAACACAAGGCGAAAAAAGAAGAAAAAAGAGAAAAAAAAGTCAAGTATCTTGTTTTGAAGAAGGAAAAACCGAGCTATTTATCAAAACATTTCTTTCTAAAGAGCTCAATACAACCTCCAGCCACGTTGACAAGTTTTGTTTGAAACGAGAAAATAATTACGGATGTTTTAATCCTTTCCTTGTGTAATCTGGAATTAAAACAAAGGCCATTATCTTCACTGGGCTGAGCATACCGCCCCGAGGACGGACCTGCCCAGTAGCGTTACATATGCTTCTGCAACGTGGGTCTCACATGAGTGGTTTTCTTGTATGACTCCGCGGCGGTTAACAACTCTTTTAACAAGTCGAGATGTAGGGGTATTTGTGCTCAACAAAAGAGCCACGGTGATCGCATGGCTAGGGGAGGACAAAAGCGACCAAGCATCGCATCTGATGCGTTAGATCTGCGAATGAAAACGACAACGGCAAAAAAAGAGAAGCTTGAATGAGTGACGGAGCGCGCACACATACACCGACACACACATACACATACACCGACACACACACTCACAGGTTAGACTGAAGCTGATCTCTGCCTATTATTGGTTGACCGCAGGGTCATTGTGTCAAGTCGGAACAGATAGTTGTGGGCAAAGGGGGCAAAAATGCAGGCAGCACTGGCCGGCCATCCGTCCACGGTGTATTTATTATTGATGCTTCTTTCTCACTTGTAAATAATGACGAGGAGGAGAAAATACACGGAGCAGTAATCTATAGCCGAGATGGGTGAATTGCTGCAGGTGTTGTTTTGTCAACGATGACGCCTCAGGATTAACCTACTTAACAAACATCATTACAGAACTGCTCTGCTATACGCTTATGAAAAGGACTTCTTTTTGTGAATTACTCAAATTAATACCCCTTCTTTCTTGGACGCACCTAACTCGTGATGTCAGAGGTTTTGTTATGGACAGCCATATTTCAATCTTTGGTGGATATAAGCACGGAAATTTTTTTAGAATCGGAATATTACTACATTTATGTACAATTATTATATAAACACTGGGAACATTATAAACACTGGCGACATTATTTAATACTATGGTATCCTCACATGCATTAAATGGAAAATGCCTTCGTGTCATATTAACAAAATTTACAACATATAACCTAATATGTACTGCTTATTGTACAACTGCCCAGTTAAAAAAACTTTAAGTTTATAGTTTACAGTCACAAATGTTAACAAAAACATAAAAGCAACGACACTTTTAAAACAATAAAATTACTTTTTCTTGGACACTAAAATTACTTGTTATTGGGTACTTTCAATGTATATATTGCAGATTTAATTACCTAGAATTTCACTAAATTGTTTTTAAAATACACACATTTTATTATTAATTTAAAAAAAAAAAAAAAATCAGAAATTAGTCAATATTTAAAATACTTAAAAAAAATATACACACATTTTTGTTCTTAATAATTTCTTAATGACCATACTAAATTGAAATAAATATATAAGCTTGAATGAGAGACGGAGTGTGCACATACAATATATATATGTATGTATTTACACACGTGTATATAAATGTTTTTCAAATCATTATTCCGGGGGTAATTTGTGCACTGGTTAGCAATTACTCAATAATTAATAATCAGTGACAACATATACCTTCAAATTGTTTTGTTAATAATTTCTTAACATCAACACTATATTTAGATTGTTCAAAAAATATTTCTTACTAATATTAGCCAACTGTTGGCACTTAAAAATCAATTTAAAAAATTATATATATTTTTAATTAATATTTTTTAGCACATTTAAATTTAGCACTGCCATCAATAATTAGTTACCAACAAAAATATGATAGTTTATTTAAAAAAACACTGATGAAATGAGTAATTAATAATTAAACAATTATAATATATATATATATATATATATATATATTTTTTTGACAAAGTTCATATTGGGTTTTTTCCAGCTCATGAAAATAGCTATCAATGATTGGGACTAATTCTTTCAATCTATTGATTTATTAGTTTGACGTCATACTGCTGTAATCTACTTTCCTCCCTGCCTTTCAGCTCACCAGTGATGTCCGTCTGCTAAATTGCAGCAGACATGATGTAGCAGGCGAAATTCAGCAGAAGACATTGTTATCGCTGGGCAATGGTTACTGGCGAGTTAATGAACAGCCAAACAATTAGGTCTGGCCCTCAATCAGAAAAACAACAATAGGAAAAAAACCTTGTGAATTTGGGATAGGAGACCACCTGGTTTGATAAAAAAAAAAAAAAAAAAAAATACTAGGCAGATGTGCCCCACTAACCTATGGTAACAGATTGAGAGAGAGAGAATGAGAGACAACGGGGTTATAATTTGTATTAAAAAAAATAATAATAAAAAAGTCAAAATAAAAAAATCAAATATTTATTAAATATTACCTTGTGTGTGTGTCCAGAAAACACTATAATATGATGGCTGGTTGACATGGGCGACGGTATCCCCCTCCTAAATATATCTCTCCGTCCTGATCCACTCTGACCTAGATCAGTAGCCGACACTGTCCATACTTCCCCGCGACGATAGCCGCCGCCACCACGTAAGGGACACGTTAATTACACATCCTATAGAACCTCCGCGCTGGCGATAATAAATGGCAACTCTTTTGTATTGGCAATGCCTTTTCAAATATTAGCTCAGTCTCCGATGGGGTAATTCCGTTGCACTAGGGTGATACTCTGGGACGCTCCTGTGCCCTAGAGCAGGACACAAACATACACACACACTCACTCACACGCACGCTGGTATGATGAAGAAGAAGAAGAAGAAAAAACACAACAGAGATACACTAAGGAACTTCACACACCCACAGTGGCACAGGCTCGTAAAAGCCTCGGCCAGGGTAAAGCTCTGCTTTGCATATATGGAGCAATTATCTCCCACAGACAAATCACTCATTAAGCAGTACAATATAGGACCGACCGACTGACTGTGCAGCCGGGCTGCTCTCTCCGGCCTGTGAACAGAGGTAGTGTGTACTTTGATCGAATTTCACTCCGGCTGCAGTGTTTAGAGTCGGGGCCTGATTAAAATCCGCTCATTAGTGAAATGTATAACACACACATCAATCTCATAAACACAGCCTTCTGCTTTCAATTAATTGCCTGGCCAAATGCGTCATACGGCTTTACGCCAATACACTTGTCAAAGCCGCTTTTGTCTTGGTCAGAATGGGGGGGAGGGGGAGGGGGAATTTTTAGGGAAGAAAAAAAAAAAAAGAGTAAAAAAATCTGTCTCATGTTATAGAGAAAGGAAAATATATGTATCTAAAATACACTTGTCAAAGTGGCTTTTGTCTTGGTCAGAATGGGGGAAGAGAGACAGGGAGGGAAGGGAGAAGGGTGAAAAATCTATTGAATGCCATAGAGAACGGAAAATATATGTATCTAAAATACACTTGTCAAAGTGGCTTTTGTCTTGGTCAGAATGGGGGAAGAGAGACAGGGAGGGAAGGGAGAAGGGTGAAAAATCTATCGAATGCCATAGAGAAAGGAAAATATATGTATCTAAGAGGCTTGTCTTGGTTGTAATGGGGGGAGGGGGACGGGGAGGGAGAAGCGGGAGGGGGAAGGGAGAAAAAATATCTCGTGTTATGGAAAAAGGAAAATATATGTGTCTAAGATACACTTGTCAAAGTGGCTTTTGTCTTGGTCAGAATGGCGGGAGGGGGAGGGGGAAGGAAAGAATATTTGTTTACAAAGAACAAAAAAAAATCTGTCTATGTTATAGAAAAAATATATATGTAGCTAAGATACACTTGTCAAGCCGGTTTTGTCTTGCATGGTCAGAATGGGGAAGGGAAGAAAAAAATAATCTGTCTGTGTTAACGAGAAATGAAAATAAGATATACTTGTCAAAGTGGCTTTTGTCTTGGTAGAAATGGGGGGGGGGGGGGGGGGGGGGGGGGGGGGGGGGAGGGGGGGGAGAGAGTGGGAGTAAGGGGGAAGAGAATTAAAAAATAATAATAATAAGAAAGGGAAAAAACCCATTCTGTCTCATGTTATAGAGAAAGGAAAATATGTGTAGCTAAGATTGCTTTTAGTGCAATAAAAGAATGGGGTCCGCAAGAAAACACATGACATGGTTTCGCATTAAGAATACTGTAATTATATATTTCTTTCGTTGGCAGCTTGTGTTTAAACAGATGGTTTGGTTTTGGGCATTCGCAGTTATGAGGCTGGATTACTCAAACAACAGGAATTCATATAGTCATAAATAAATAAAAAAAAGTCACAGAAAGCAATTCATCGTTACATAGATACGACCAAGGATTATGATACTTTTTTTTCTGGAGAAAAACAAAAATAAATCCCCAATGCATGCACTGTGTTTGTGTTTTTCAAACATGTATTCTTTATGCATGCAGCTACAAAGGATATGTAAATCAAGCTTAAGTGTGTTGAATGTAATGAAGTACAGAAGTATAATAATGTGGATTTTTTCTATATATACTGAAAAAAAAAAGAAACGCAAAAATTAAAATTAATTTTCTTGAATTTATTTAAAATTAATCAGTTTAAATTTCATTAGGTTTTGTCTATTAAAATTATTAATGTGCTGTGAACATTTGACGCAAGTAGCCGGGTGGTAGAGTTAGAGTTAGACAGTTCATTTTCTAAATTAATTTTATCATTAAAAATAAAAATTAAATATTTAAATGTTTTTAGTGTTATGAATACTTATGCATGATAATTTCTGCAAAGTAAAGTTTGTTTTGTTTAACAACAGCACTAGAGCACATTGATTTATTAATCATTGACTATTGGATGTCAAATATAATTTATACATATAGTCTTAGAGAGGAAACCTGCTATATTTTCTTTTGAGAGAGAGAGAGAGAGAGAGAGAGAGAGAGAGAGAGAGAGAGAGAGAGAGAGAGAGAGAGAGAGAGAGAGAGAGAGAGAGAGAGATTTTTTAAAGGCAACACACTGCTTCCACACAAGTTACTCCTACTAAAAACCATTAAAGAATCTTTTAATTATATGCACTTTTTCATACACAAAAAACAGTACATATGAAGATCTTTGATGTACCACTGAAACTACCTGACAAGACTTCCGACTGTTCCAGCATTCAGTTTCTTCAAGGCTTCGGTTTAGGGTTAGGGTTAGTAATAGTATTGGAATGTTTGGAAGTCCTTCCCATTTTATTAGCCAAAGACTAAATGTTGAAGCCACTTTGTACAAAAATTAGCAATTGGCTAATTTCGCAATGGGCAGGTGAGCCATGCAACTGCACATCAAGCAAGCACTCTACCACCCGGCTACTTGCTTCCCTTGGAAAAACCAATGCATCTTCTTCTTCAAACAGTGGAAATGATGCAGTATAAGATGCTATAAGCACCTGATATATACAACACCTATGACACACTCTCTCTCTGGTCTGAAGAACCATCTGTCTTAAACACTTAACTGTGAAATGAACCAAACCTGCATGGATGGTGCATGGTGTGTCCAGCCTGAACAAGGTACATATTCCTCCCTCCCTCCACCTGCCTCTGATGGTCCCAACAGTTTGTGCTGTTTTAACCCAGGTCATGGACCATGTACAGGTTGTGTGTATGTGTGTGTCTGTGTGTGTCAACACCATCTCAACCGTTACATAACCAACTGTCTCACTAATCATGTTAATTAGATCTCAGTTCTGGCCTTTGGCTGATTAACACAATACAATTTGGAAAACAAAACCTCACACAATACCTTTCATCCTCAGCTGTTCAGCCATACGCAGGGCCCAGGTGGGGGAAACCAATTTAAAAAGAAAAAAAAAACAATGCCAAAAAATCTCACTCAACTGTATTATGTAGGTCCAGTTAAGGTATACAAAATGAAAATGAACAAAAAAGAAAAGTCCCCCCCCCCCCCAACCCCCAAAAATAAAAAATAAAACAAGAAATCCATGGTATTAAATTGTCTAGCCTATCGTAAAGTCTTCAGTGTTGCTGATATTCATCTCAATTTATGAATAAAAAGTTTTAAAAAAACCATATTCTGATATGAACATTCATAGATACAACTATCAACCAAGTTTTACTGATCTAGGACTTAAAGTTGGTGAGAGGAAATAAGGAAATGTTTTATTTAACGACACACTGAACATTTTATTTACATGGTTATATGGTGTCGGACATATGGTTAAGGACCACACAGATATTGAGAGACGAAACCCGCTGTCGCCATATAGCTGGACACAAAAGTTAATACTAACAGAAAAGTAAAACCAATATCTTGCATTTTTACATCGTAAATGCAAGACAAAAAACACTGATGAAGTAAATTCAATTTGGCAAAGCCATTGGTCTTAAGGCTGGTAGGTACTGGGTTCAAATCTTGGTACCAGCTTCAACCCAGAATTCATTCTAATGGCTCAATACAAAGGTGTATAGGCCACAGGACTGACCTCTCTCTCACTCACTACTCATTACCAACTAGCCGGTAACCCTGTTCTGGATAGAAGCTCAGATAACTGAAATGTGTACCCAGGACAGTGTGCTTGAACCTTAATTGAATATATGCATGGAAATAAATTGAAATAAAATTAATGAATGAAATTCATTTGAGTGAAAATCAACAACTTACTGGCATCAAAAGCATGGTCAGCTGCAGCATGGTTTGTATATTGCATATTAAATATAACTAGTTTCATATTAAATATAACTAGTTTCATATTAGATATAACTAGTTTAATATTAGATATAACTAGTTTCATATTAGATATAACTAGTTTAATATTAGATATAACTAGTTTCATATTAGATATAACTAGTTTCATATTAGATATAACTAGTTTCATATTAAATATAACTAGTTTGATATTAGATATAACTAGTTTCATATTAAATATAACTAGTTTCATATTAAATATATAAAAAATGGTATTCTTTTATGATATAAAATGTTGGTGTCAGTATAATATGGCTGAACTCATGAATATTTATGATTTATAGAAATTAAAAATGTCAAATAATGAATTTATTAAACATGTATTAAAAAATACCACGATATAGTTTACTAGTGATTAGCATAAAATTGCTATTAACATATGAATTCTCTTTACTAATTATGCTTGTGGAATATTTGAATTTCATTAACTGCAGTTGGTTTGACAATTTTCCATTGGAGTCGTTTCCTCTTTCCTCATTACATTTAAAACTGAAATTAAAATTTGGAAAAGGGCCAAATACACTCGGAAAATAAAATAAATTTCACATGACTAGACGCAAAAGAGACTATTTTAAGCAAGAAAACAATGTCTCAGGGATTTTTTATATGGATTTTCACACAAACTGGACAGCACATACCACAGCCTTTGATATACGTCAAAGAATGGTTCCACTGAGGTGGTTTGACTGGGGGATTTTTCATTCTAGAAATGATTCCAACTCCAGAGTGAAGGAAGGAAATGTTTTATTTAACAATACACTCAACACATTTTATTTACGGTTATATGGCGTCAGACATATGGTTAAGGACCATACAGATATAGAGGAAACCTGCTGTTGCCACTTCAAAGGCCATGGTATGTACTACCCTGTCTATGGGATGGTGCATATAAAAGATCCCTTGCTGCTAATTGAAAAGAGTAGCCCTTGAGGTGGCGACAGCGGATTTCCTCTCTCAATATCTGTGTGGTCCTTAACCATATGTCTGTCACCATATAACCGTAAATAAAATGTGTTGAGTGCGTCGTTAAATAAAACATTTCTTTCTTTCATTCAATACAACATTCCTTCCTTCCTATACATCTTTGTGATGACCTAACAAGAAATGTCTTTATCCCTGTTATGTTTGTGACATCTTTAAACAAAAAATGAAACAAAAAACAAACAAAAACAAAACAAAAAACAAAACAAAACAAAACAAAACAAAACAAAACAAAACAAAACAAAACAAAACAAAACAAAACAAAACAAAACAAAACAAAACAAAACAAAACAAAACAAAACAAAACAAAAACAAAAACAAAAAAAAATCAAAAATTGAAAACCGTGTTGGCTGTATTAATGACGTCTATAGCGATGAGTGCATTAGCTGATTACACCACCTGGTTGGGAGACACACGATACCCGCTTAATGATGGAACTGCCACTCCCTCCAACTAACGAACTGCAGGTTTGCTAATTAATTACTCGCAACATGCGTGGCTCTGCAACAAATGCTTTTAACTCCCAGCTCATTCCATCAGCCTGTATCAGCTAGCGATAATTGTCTTTAATGTTTTGCAATAGCTAAGTAATACAGTTGTTTTTAACATACATTTAGCTTAGATGTGTGTGTGTGTGTGTGTGTGTGTGTGTGTGTGTGTGTGTGTGTGTGTGTGTGTGTGTGTGATTGTGTGTGTGTATATATATACCTGTTGTGTGGGAAAGTACATTTTATAAACAAAATTAATATCTTGTCGATATCACTGGCCATGGTGGTGTTGTGGTTAACCCATTAGACTTAAGACTGAAAGGTTCTAGGTTCAAATCTTGGTGTCAGATCCCACCGAGATAAAAAAATAAAAATTGTTTTGTTTAATGACACCACTAGAGCACATTGATTTATTAATCATCGGCTACTGGATGTCAAACATTTGGTAATTTTAACATTATAGTCTTAAGTAAGGAAACCTGCTACATTTTTCCATTAGTAGTAATATTAGATCTTTTATCTGCACCATCCCATAGAGAGGATAGCACATACCACAGCCTTTGACATACCAGTCGTGGTGCACTGGCTGAAACCGACGGCGCATCAAAATTAATATATGGCCAATGAAAGTCAAACTTGATCTGTAACAGTACATGATAAAACTATATACAATATTTCATCTCAATATCTTCAGGTATTGCCAACTCGATTCTGGAAAACAAATTTTCTTATCTCTTAAGTTCAATGGTCATAACTCTGTCAAAAAAATTGGTAAATTGCCACGAAAGTCAAACTTGATCTGTAACAGTACATGATAAAGCTATACACATAATCTTGAGTCTTTGTGAAAAAAATGTATGGAAAACTATATGTGGGACAGATGGATAGATGTAGAACTACAATGTATAGTTAGTTCCCTCTGGTTGGATCAGGTTGGGCCGAATTACGAAGCCTGTTTTTTTTAAACGCAGGTGTTTAAGCATTGTAAATGTATGTAGTTACACACATGTAAGTCTAAAACAGGTGTTTAAGCATTGTAAATGTATGTAGTTACACACATGTAAGTCTAAAACAGGTGTTTAAGCATTGTAAATGTATGTAGTTACACACATGTAAGTCTAAAACAGGTGTTTAAGCATTGTAAATGTATGTAGTTACACACATGTAAGTCTAAACCAGGTGTTTAAGCATTGTAAATGTATGTAGTTACACACATGTAAGTCTAAAACAGGTGTTTAAGCATTGTAAATGTATGTAGTTACACACATGTAAGTCTAAACCAGGTGTTTTAAGCATTGTAAATGTATGTAGTTACACACATGTAAGTCTAAACCAGGTGTTTTAAGCATTGTAAATGTATGTAGTTACACACATGTAAGTCTAAACCAGGTGTTTTAAGCATTGTAAATGTATGTAATTACACACATGTAAGTCTAAACCAGGTATTTTAAACATTGTAAATGTATGTAATTACACACATGTAAGTCTAAACCAGGTATTTTAAACATTGTAAATTTATGTAATTACACACATTAAGTCTAAAACGGGCTTTGTAAATTCAGCCCTAGGAGTCTAATAAAATATATTATAAATGAAATTGTTAGCAGATTAAAAAAATAAATTCCTATAATTATATACCCTGACAATTTTGTATTAAAGACCAGCCAGAAAAAATATACAGTATATCAACCAATCAATCAGCACATGCACTCAAACACAAAAGAAAAATGAGAGAAAAATGATTAAAATCTTTTAAGTTTTGGCAGTTTATATTTCTCGTTGCGTTAACATCGACAGGAGAGAGGTGCGTTCACTCTCTTGATGTTCGTGTAACTATCAGCATAATAACGCCATCTGTCATTGTCAAAACTCGGCTGAAAGAATCGGCACAAAATATCACTTTAATTATAAGTAATAGCTCAAACTGGAAATAGAAAAGATTTTTGTTTCGAAGATCATCAAGTAAATGTAAACAGCTTGATAAAAATGTGTACTATACAGTTCGGTTTGTTGGGTCTGTAAACTTTATAAAAAAGAGAAGAGGAAGATATCTTTATTTTCTGTGCATTAACTGGTGGAGATGGTGAAGAATATTAACCAATCATCATTCTATTACCAAAACAGTTTAAGTCTAGACACTGAAATACCCCCTCCTCTACCCTTTCAATCTTCCAATATTTTGTGAATATCTGTTTGTATTTGTTACATTCTCCGCTGTTGTAATAATTTTGTTACACCTTCCACTTGGCATGTACATATATGTTGTATTTTACTTGTGCAACTGATGACCTGTAACAGCTCAAAGTTAAATAAAGAATTGAATATAAAAAAAAGAGAGCTAGAAATAGAAATAGAATAAACATTGTACCTACATTGTTTAAAATTAATATGTGGAACATTCTTTTAAAATAACATCAAAATTATTTTTAATGTTTTTTTTTTCTTTTTGTGTGAATGTTTTATGTTTGTTGTCAATTCTTTCAAGATAAAAAAACTAAGTACATTGTACATGGAGATGAAGCTTCAAATACCTTAAACACTCCAACATATAAATGCATGGCCTCCCCTTTGACCAGTCTAAAAATTAAAAAACCAGTATTTACATATTGGTTAGTATTCATAAATGCATTCACCCCACCCTACCCCACCCCACCCCACCCCACGGATTAATGAACCTGTAGGACAGCTATGTTTGAACCTTGATAGAATATAAACATGTAAAAAAAAGTACCCTATACCCTTGTAATGTTTTTATTTTAATTTAGCTTGTTTCATAACGTACAGCCTCAGAAGAGTTTTTTGGACATAAGAATTAGTCACTGCAAATAGTTTTTTTCTTTCAATGTACTAAGATTGGAAGTTACACAATGGTCACCCATGGGATTTGATTTACCTCACGGTCTCCCATCAGCAATTCCAGTAATGAACAATGTAAACTGTGTAAATCAAACAAGACCGTGTCATCATGTACCGATGGGGGTGATGGGTGGTAAAAGTCACAAGAAACTTGTACTGGGAAGCAACAAACATCAACAGCACATCTGCGTGAATTTGTGAAAAAAAAAAAAAAAAAAAAAAAAAAAAAAAAAAAAAAAAAAAAAAAAGAAAAAAAAAAAGAAGCATTTAAATTTTTTATACCGATGTCAGCGAGAAATTGCCACGGCCGAGAAGCAGATTGAAATGGAAAAATGAGGAAAGTTAATTAAACGCCATCCTCCCCAACCTATGATGCAGGTTTTCACAGCCCTTGTGGGAGAGATTTGGAGACCTCCCTTATTACATCGGCCTGGTTATCATAACCACACAGGATTGCATTTCTTACATGGTGGCAGCAGTTACACACACAAAAAAAAAAAAAAAAACACACACAAAAAAAAAAATGAGGAGAGAAAATTACGAAAGCTGGCACGTTTAAGTACATGAGTACATTTACTACATAATAACAGTGCGCCGCGCCGAGTAAGAAATTAAGACACAGCAGAGAGGAGGAGCTGTGATCTGCTGGTCTTGCAAATTGCCCCTTGACTCGCGGAGGCTGTGGGGTAAATGTTCTGGCCTCGTTATCATCAAAAGCTGGGCTTGATGCAGAAATTGATCGCTACACGTTTGTCGAGAAGCAGAGGGAGCAGGGCAAACCTGTTCAATTATGCAATATTGAGCAATGAATGTCTGTGTGCGTTACCCAACGCATTGATGTATGCCTCGTGTGACCCCGATTGCGGCTCCAGTGACCCCGTGCGACCCCTGCCCAACATTAGAATAATCCATGATTTTTTTTTTTTTTTCTTCTTCACAAAATGAACAGACCAACAGCATGGTGTGGAGGCACAATGCTGTGTCTTATTTTACAAACAGATTTGAGCATTAAAAAAATAAGAGAGAAAAAAAAAAGAGAAAAGAAAACCCACTCGTCAAGCACATTATGGCTTTCTCGACTTGAATAAAGCTCATCAACACCTCGCATATTAAAATAACTCGCCAATGAATGAAGAACGCCCTGGCAACAGGGGAAGTGCGTTTGCAAACAGTTATGGAATTTTTTAGTGGTATCTTGATTTTTCACACACCGCTGCATTCATTTGCAAGCTCTCTTCGCGGTTGAACATCATTTATGATTCAGTCTCAATGCAATACGTTTCTTCCACCCACCCCTACCCCCAGCATCACCCCCAATTTACGCAGAATGTATTAAAATCATCACACTGGATTATGATTCAGTTTTAATGCAATATTTTTTTTCATCTTACTCCCATGCCCATAATGCTCATCTTCCCAGAATATACAAATCATCATAATGAATTATGCTGCAAATTCAATGCTACTTTTATTTCACACCCAATGGCTGATGTGTAGTTTTGTGCTGGGGTGTCATTAAACATTCATTCATTCATTCATTGAGTTTCAAGAAATATAATTTTATCCCCTCTCCCCTACCACTTCCCCGCTTCTTTTGAATTAGGCTTCAGTGTCAATGCTTATTTATTTGATACCCAATGGCTCTGTATTTGTATGCTGGGGTGTTATTAATCATTCATTCATTCAATAATTAATTAATTTATTTTTTCAATCATTCATTAATTCATTCATTTGTTCTTTCATTCAATCATTCATTCATTTTCAATGCAATATATTTCTCGCCCACCCACCCTTCCCTAAACCATCTTGCTCATTTACTCGGAATATACTAATCATCATTCTGAATTATAATTCATGCCTTCATTGCAATATTCCCCCCCCCCCCCCACCACTCCCATCATCCTCAATTATTGGGGGGGGGGGGGAACGTATTAAAAAACCCAACCCAATCAGATTCTGTCACCCGAGCAGAGGTAGGCGACCATCCACCTGAGGGAAATAAAAATACCACCTATCCAGTATTGAATTAGGCCAGCCTGCCTGCCTGCCTATATAGCCCGCCTGGCCCTGGTCTGAAGGACTTCATTACGAGATATTAAAGAGCACAGGAAGAGATTAGGCCCCACACGCTGTGACACAGCGCAGGCCAAAAGCCTCCACCGATCGGCTGCCATGCACCACGGTCTTACACAGGGACCGTTGTCGAAAAGATTATGATAACCAGGATTAGGCGAAGACAATGGTTAAGGCTATGTGTACATAACAAGCAATTAGTGCTTTAGTTACCAAGAGATAGGCGATAAACAGCCCGCTCCGCCACACACTTGAAAAGCCAGTGATTGTCCGCAAACATCAGATATATAGCGTGGCCGATAAAAATGGGGGTCACATTATGCAAGAAAATTTAATTTCAGCTGGCACGACCATACTGTTTAATTACGCTGTGCCTTGGACCTGGAGAGTATTGTTTAGGCTTGGCAAACACTGCCAGAATGTCAGTTAATTGGTATTAATCACACTTCAGCAAACAACGTACCCACGGTTTATTCTACCTTTGTGGTATACAACCACCAAGAAATGACGCATAAGTGAAAGAAAAAAAAAAAACCCAAACCCTACCACCTGTTTTAAAATTCTAAAACAAAAAACTCTCAACAAAACTGTGTGCATTTGTTATTAGCATATAATTATTCTTGTTTATAAGGGTAAGATTTCTTACAGAGATAACATGAATAAATGAATGAATGAATGTTTTAACAACACCCCAGCACAAAACATACACAGGCTATTGAGTGTCAAATAAAGGTAAATATACTACTCAAAAGAATTTAAGGGTCAGACGATATTTTCGACATTATTTTCTGAATGTCAATTATATTAGCTAGACCATAATGTCACGCATGGTATTGTTCCATTTTGACGAAAGTGGGTCTAAGCAACCCATAAATGAATTAAAATCCACTGTCATTGACACTGTCGACTAGTTCTAATGGCGAAAACATGCTTACATTTGCACGTAAATTAGGGCGAAAGCGAAAGGTCTGCTAAGTGCCCATAACTTGCTTTTTCACAAAGCGCTTCATTTGCACGCTTTGCACGTGTATTCCATGTTCCCAATGCTGAATTTCCGTATAATTGGAGCTTGCGTTCGTGTACGGTGCACACTCCAAATTCGACAATGGTACGACTTCAACTGACTATTGAAGATCGAGGAAGGGCTATTGCTTGGCTTCAGGATGGCAATACGCAAAGAAATGTTGCTCTGAGACTTGATGTCAGTCAGAGTGTCGTTGGCCGACTGTGGCAACGGTACCAAGCAACGAATTCTGTTCGAAATCGTCCACGTTCGGGAAGACCCCGAAGCACTACAAATAGAGAGGACCGCTATATCACCAATATGGCTCTACCTCAACGCACAACCACTGCACGCCGATTACGTGACAATCTGCGGACTGCGACTGGAACTCAAGTGTCTGATCAAACCATACGCAATCGTCTGAGAGCCAATAATTTACGCTGCCGTCGCCAGGCTGTTCGACCACCACTCCTACCACGTCACAGAATGGCCAGACGTCACTGGTGCACGCTTCATCTGCGGTGGCAACGTGTTCAGTGGGGTCGAGTGATGTTCACTGATGAGTCCAGGTTTAGTCTCCAGTTCAACGACGTGTCTACAGACGTCCTGGGGAGTGCTTCGCTGACGTTAACGTTAGACAACGTCACCGGTTCTGTGGTGGCAGCGTCATGGTGTGGGGCGGCATCTCTATCCACCACAGGACCCCCCTCTATGTGGTGGATGGCAATCTGAATGGAATCCGCTATCTGAATGAGATTATCCGGCCGTTGGTTCTCCCAGGCCTTCAGCAGATTGGCGGCGGGGCAGTTCTGCAGGATGACAATGCCAGACCCCACCACGCCAGGGTGGTAACGGACTTTCTCAGACAACAAGGTATCGCCAGGATGGATTGGCCAGCATATTCGCCTGACTTGGCCCCAATAGAGAACGTCTGGGACGAATTAGGCAGGAGAGTTCGGGATAACCATGCCCCTATGGCCAACCTTCATGATGTGGGTCAACTTCTTATGGCAGAGTGGCAGGCCATTCCCCAAGAATTCTTCAGACGTCTGATCAACAGCATGAGGCAACTATGTGTCGAGTGTATTTGCGCCAGGGGTGGATTCACACACTATTAAACGAATGTTCTAATGTGTAAAATCCATGTTTGACAACCTTCAACTTTGACAGCATGTCATGTGACTTTCTTGTATACAGTGACGTTTATTTGTGGGTTTTTTGTAAATATGGAACAATAAATAAAAAATTTGGTGTAGTTTACATCATCAATCTAATACACTCTGAAACTTATTTGGTTATAAATTTTTGACCCTTAAATTCTTTTGAGTAGTATATATACAATGTTGACTTCCAACAATATGTTAAGTATAAATATATTTGTTAGGAGTCAAAAATAACCTGCTCAAAATAAACCATTAATATTATGCCCTGAAGCATAACAATAAATCATATGCTGGACTTTATTAATGCAGAACTTCTTTAGAATGTGGTATGTGCTGTGTTGTTTATTGGAAGGGGCTGGATGTTGCCCAGTGGTACAGCGCTCATCTGATGAGCGGTCGGTCTAAGATCGATCCCCGGTGGTAGGCCCATTTCTCGTTCCAGCCAGTGCACCACGACTGGTATATCAAAGACCATGGTATGCAGTGTTCGAGATTAACAGTATCCTGATATCCCGGGGATACCAGAATTTAATTTTGGATACCAGACTTCAAGAACCCAGTATCCCACCAAGATACCAAATAGTACTAAATTCTCAGGTGGGATACCAGATTTTGAAATGTTATTATCCAACTGGGATACTGCCCCAAATGTTTTTATTCTTGAACACTGGTATGTGCTATCCTGTCTGTCAGATGGTATATATAAAAGATTCCTTGCTATAAATAGAAACATTTAGCAGGTTTCCTCTCTAAGACTATATGTCAGAAATGACCAAATGTTTGACATCCAATAGCTGATGTGCTCTAATGGTGTTGTTAAACAAAACTTTAACTTATTGTTTATTGAGAAATGTATGCATGTGAAAGCTGCTGTCTTCGAGTACAGTGAAACCCATCTAAACAGGACACCAATGAACCAACCAAAAAGTCTGGTTTTAAGGTTTATCTGGTTTAGAGAGCTTCTGTTCTATACTGATATTTAAAAAAGGGATCTTGAAAAATGTCACATTTTGAGTGAATTCCGGTTTACAGAGGGTCCAGTTTTTAAGGAATTCAGTGCAGTTTACAAGGGGCCTAAATTTCGAACTTTTACAAAACTTAAACAACCAAAATATCAAAGGCCCTAATATGTGCTGTCCTGTCTGTAGGAAAGAGACCCCTTGCTGCTAAATGAAACATTTAGCAGGTTTCTCCCTCCCATCCCGGAACTGCTCCCTGGCGATGTCAGAGATCAGACCCGGGATGGGCATACCTGAACATCTTTTGAATATAAGCATGTTAAACGAGTTCCCATTCCCATTATGCAGGTTTCTTATCAGAGTATATGTCAGAATTACCAAAATGACTAGCATCCAATAGCTGATGATCAATAAATTAATGTATTCTTAGTGGTGTTGCGACAAACTTTAAAAAAAAAGAAGTTTAAAATATCCTGGAGTGTTGCTTTACGTAATATATTCCTTTTTATTCTGCCTATACGAGGAATTATATAACCGATTTTATAAAAATATAATTATAAGCTGTTGTGTGGAACTTAAATTGATTTAACATTACTGGCATAAATTGTAACTAACAACACTGTGCAGTATCATTTCAAACGTACATGAACAGATGTTGTGCAATAACAAACATAATAATAAATTTATTTTAAATGCTGCAACATATTTTCTAGAAATAATGACAATAAAAATTTCAGACTTGGGTCAGAAATGATATTAAGTTCAAGACGTAAGCTTCTAGTACATAAAAATGAAAATAAAACGTTTTAATGGCTCACAAAAAATTCAATTATACCACCACTCCTGTGTATAAGTGTTTAAGCAAGTGCCGGTCGTAAAATGCATCAATGGCTGGTATAAAACACAGCTCGTTGAAAGAACTAGCATGGACACCCATTAATTGTGAAAATGAATTGCATTAAGTTTTTGTCAATGTCACGGTGTAATAACCGAAACCATAAATCTGATTGTGTTACATACAACCAAAAGACTAAGTATTATATTTTGTATGTACCGTAAATACTTCAATAAATACTCAGGGCAGGATATAAAGTTTGTTTCGGGGGCAGGATGTAGCCCAGTGGTAAAGCACTTGCTTGATGCACTGTCCATTTGTTTTGTTTAACGACACCACTAGAGTACATTAATTTATTAACCATCAGTTATTGAATGTCGAACATTTGGTAATTCTGACATATAGTTATATAGAAACCTGCTACATTATTTTTCCATTAGCACCAAGGGATCTTTTATATGTGCTATCCCACAGACAGGATAGCACATGTGTTGCATGTGTTTAAATATTTTTTTCCTGGCGATGTCAAAATTTAGTTGACAAAACGATGATACATGCACTTTTACCTTATTGTTTTAAACTGTGACTTATTTTTATTATATTTGAATATGTTAGCTCAAAAAAAAAATTCAACTTTTCATTATCATTCATATTAAAAGAAATTAACAAAACAATCCCTAAAATCGGTTAGCTTCACAAAAAAATGTTTTTATGTTTTAAATTATTATTCATATTGATAGAAATTAACAAAACAATCCCTATTTTGTTCATATGCAAAATAAACTATATCGAGTTAACTCGACCTAGTAACAATACATATGCATCTAGTTAACACAATACAGAATGGAGATACAATAGCGATTTAGCATAATTGTTATGTTAAACGGGTAATGCATGAATATTGTAAAATTAGAGAATTAGTCAATTCTGTTTTTTAATGAATTATAATTAAAAAATACTTTCTATACAAATCTACATATCACCAAAACCAAAGATATTAAAAAAATATATATGCCAGTAATAATGTAACATAGAGATCTTCAAAGCATATTTTTTATTAATGTATAAAGAATCTAAAAATTAATATATTTTCTAACAAGTTATCAAATTAATGTTTTTGGAATATATTATAACTCGAAATATATTCTTTTCAAATATATGTAATATGGAATAAAAAAAAACCAAGTTAAAAAAATGTGCTAGAAAAGAATGCCAGTTTAATACTAAATGAGGCCGATATAATAGCATATATTTGAATGAGGATAATGGGTGTTACCATAGGCGTTAAATCTGCATATGTATATGCTAGCTTTGTATGGCTTTTATAAGAGTCGTTAGTTCCAAATATGTACTGCGAGACCTCAGTCATCTCAAATAATGAGACGCTACATTGGAAAGCTGCTATATTATTAACTATCCTGGTGCTGATAATTATTATTTATTTTTATACTCGTATCCAATTCGGGTCCAAAAAAAATTAGGTTACTGGTTTAAAGTATATTTTGTTTAACGGCACAACTAGAACACATTAATATATTAATCATTAGCTACTGGATATCAAACCATTGGCAATTCTGATATATAATCTTTTAGGAAACCTGCTACATTTTTTCCCATTAGCAGCAAGGGATCTTTTACTATTTTCCATTAGCAGCATGGGATCTTGTATATATACTCTTCAAAAAAAGAAACGCAAAAGGGTACAAATGGGTTATAACTTTGTTATGTTTCCTACCGGTTCATGCTTTGTGAATATAAGGTCATTGCATGTCCCAAACACATTCCCACGGTTACATTCGATAAAACGCAGCTACTGTACAATAAAGTTCCAAAATGTGAATATTCGCAAAAACGCAGCCACGTGCAAACCATGTCACCACTGCACGTGCAACATGAACACCGACAGTATAAAAGTGCAGGGTGTTCGCTTGCCTGGCCTCTGTATCTGGCCGACAGTTGACAATCCAGGACATGCCACGTCTCAGTGAACCGCAGAGAAACAATGCCATCGGCCGACTAGACGCAGGCGAATCCAGAACGGCCGTTGCCAGGGCATTCCATGTGTCCCCAAGCACCATCTCCAGACTGTGGGACCGTTACCAGCAACATGGATCAACACGTGACCTCCCTAGATCCGGTCGACCACGGGTCACTACCCCCGGGCAGGACCGCTACATCCGGGTACGCCACCTTCGGGAACGATTGACTACTGCCACCTCCACAGCCGCAGCAATACCAGGTTTGCGCAGGATATCCGACCAGACCGTACGGAACCGCCTACGTGAGGTAGGAATTCGTGCCAGACGTCCAGTTCGAGGTGTCATCTTAACACCACAACACCGTCGACTCCGACTGCAGTGGTGCCAGATTCATCGACAATGGGCTCAACTGCGATGAAGACAGGTGTGGTTCAGTGACGAGTCCCGATTTCTGCTCCGACGTCATGATGGAAGATGTCGCGTGTATAGGCGTCGTGGTGAATGTTATGCGGCAAACTGCGTGCAGGAAGTGGACAGATTCGGCGGGGGTAGTGTCATGGTGTGGGCAGCCATCTCACACACTGGCAGAACTGACCTGGTCCACGTGCAGGGCAACCTGAATGCACAGGGCTACATTGACCAGATCCTCCGGCCACACATCGTTCCAGTTATGGCCAACGCCAACGCAGTGTTCCAACATGACAACGCCAGGCCTCACACAGCACATCTCACAACGGCTTTCCTACAGAACAACAACATTAATGTCCTTCCTTGGCCATCGATATCACCGGATTTGAACCCAATTGAGCATCTATGGGACGAGTTGGACCGACGCCTCCGACAGCGACAACCACAGCCCCAGACCCTGCCCGAGCTGGCAGCAGCCTTGCAGGCCAAGTGGGCCACCATCCCCCGTGACGTCATCCGTACTCTGGTTGCTTCAATGGGCAGGCGGTGCTAGGCAGTTGTCAACACACGCGGAGGCCACACCCGGTATTGACTCCAGATGACCTTGACCTTGGTGGTGTGTCCTATCACTTACTCACAATGGACTAGAGTGAATTGTGAACAATCCTGCAACATTTGGTAATTATCGGACTCACCATTCAATAATTAAATCAATTCTCCAAATGTTACGACAATGTGGTTTTGCGTTTCTTCTTTTGAAGAGTATATGTTCAAGTTCAAACCAGTTTTTACATGCCTATGTCCATATATATGCACTTTTCCCACTGACAGGACAGCACACACCAGTCACGGGCACTGATTAGGATGCAGAAACGGAACATGTTGACGACAAGAGGCAGGATGTAGCTCAGTGGTAAAGTGCACGCCTGAGGTGCAAAGGGTTGCTGGATCAAAAGCCCTCGATAGACTCTGTTTCCTCCTGTTCCAACCATTGCCTAGCTACACGACTGGTACATCAATGGCCATGCTAAGTACTGTCCTGTCTACGAGAAAGTGCATGTAAAAAGATCCCACGCTACTTTATCAATAGGGAATAGCCTATGTGGTGAGAGTGGGTTTCCTCTTTTAAGTAAAATCCCACTAACTTGTGACTAAGACACAGGGGCGACATTTGTTTTAATCAATCTAAGTTAAAAACACACTTTGTTATGCAAATGTTATTCACACACTGACAAAACCACTGTTAAAATTAACTTATAACCTTTGATACTGATGTTTGAGATGTACCAGTTATTCCAGTGGAAATGTTTTTTTACCCAGTGTTATTACCCCCACACACACACCCACACCCAGCCACCACACTAACACTAAATAGCTAATTAAATGGAGAAAGACATAATTAAAGGGAAATAAACTGTTCAGATGTTCTGCATATCAACCTCGCCGGTGTTTTGATTCACTACCTAGGTCTGCCCCCCACCGAGGGGTCCGAGAATCCCAGGACAAACCTGCCACTTAAGATGAGCCTCATTAACATGACCATGCTATAAAGATAATGCTGTGGTCCAGGGAGGCGATCTTATCTTGGAAATCCCCATGGGTATCAAGCAACAAGACTACACCAGATACCACAAGGTGGGCAAGTGATAGACTGGAAATACATTAGGGGGTGGGGGTGGGGGTGGGAGGGTGTGGCAACAAGACTACACCAGATATCACAAGGTGGGCAAGTGATAGACTGGAAATAGATTAGGGGGTGGGGGGGGGGGGGGGGGGGGGGAGGGTGTAGCAACAAGACTATAGCAGATACCACAAGGTGGGCAAGTGATAGACTGGAAATAGACTGGGAATGGGGGTGGGAGGGTGTAGCAATAAGACTATAGCAGATATCACAAGGTGGGCAAGTGATAGACTGGAAATAGACTGGGAGTGGGGGTGGGAGGGTGTAGCAATAAGACTATAGCAGATATCACAAGGTGGGCAAGTGATAGACTGGAAATAGACTGGGAGTGGGGGTGGGAGGGTGTAGCAATAAGACTATAGCAGATATCACAAGGTGGGCAAGTGATAGACTGGAAATTGACTGGGAGTGGGGGTGGGAGGGTGTAGCAACAAGAGTATAGCAGATACCACAAAGTGGGCAAGTGTTCAAATGGAAATAGACTGGGAGTGGGGGTGGGAGGGTGTAGCAACAAGAGTATAGCAGATACCACAAAGTGGGCAAGTGTTCAAATGGAAATAGACTGGGAGTGGGGGTGGGAGGGTGTAGCAACAAAACTATAGCAGATATCACAAGGTGGGCAAGTGATAAACTGGAAATAGACTGGGAGTGGGGGTGGGGGTGGGACGGTGTAGCAACAAGACTATAGCAGATACCACAAGGTGGGCAAGTAATAGACTGGAAATAGACTGGGGGGTGGGGGTGAGAGGGTGTAGCAACAAGACTATAGCAGATACCACAAGGTGGGCAAGTCATAGACTGGAAATAGACTGGGGGTGGGGGGGGGGGGGGGGGTGCATGTGTGTGTGTGTGTGTGTGTGTGTGTGTGTGTAGAGCAGCTATGACAAGGTAGGTAACAGATTGACTGAACATAGATTTGTGGAGGGGATAGCAACAAGACTATAGCAGATATCAGAATGCGGGTAAATGACAGACTGAAAACAGATTGGCAAAGGAAGGGGATTAAAAACACCACGACTATAGTAAATATCACAAGATGGGTACATGATAGGCTGCAAATAGATTGTGTGTGTGTGTGTGGGGGGGGGGGGGGGGTGTGAATAGCAACAAGACTACAGATATGACAATAAGCAAATGATGGACTAAATTATGGATGTTTTTGGGTGTTTAAAAAAATATTTTAAAAAGTATTCTTAGTAAATGATCACCAGTAAAATTAAACTGCTTTAATTCTGTTGTGAAATACCACTGTCATTTATAATTATAACTTAATAGAGATTTCAGTTTTAATATTAAATTGTTTTCTTTCTGCATACATAAGGAATAAAAACAACCCTTAATTCAAAAGCATGTTGCATTTGCCAGACTTACATTTTCTCTTTCAACGATCTTAAAAAAAATATGACAAACATAATTTCTGCTCTATTTGACTCCAGTTTTAAACAGTACGGATGAGAACTTGTGAAGTATGGATGGTATATGATTTAGTGTGTTTCAATCACGGGGGTTCCAGGTGAAAAGGACATTTCACAGTGATCATCGTATTGGGTCCCTGGGGAGTAGTGGTCATAAACACATGACTTGAGCCTTTGTTTAGAGAACATTACGACATTTGTTTCAGTAAGCTTTTGACAACATCCCGGTCTCCGATATTAAACACGGATGAAAGTGGTGTATGAAAACAAAAATCTAGAAAGTTTTAATATTGATGGTCAGGTATTGAGATTGACCCTAGGGTTAGGGTTGTACAGTGGTCTAAAATAGAAAAAAAGAAAGAAAGAAAGAATTTTTTTATTTAACAACACTCTCAAATTTTTTTATTTATGGTTATATGGGGTCGAACATATGGTTACAGACCACACAGATATTGAGAGAGAAAACCTGCTGTCGCCACTTCATAGGCTACTCTTTTCGATTAGCAGCAAGGGATCTTTTATATGCACCATCCTACCATCCTCTGAAGACGTAAGAATTACAAAATTTCTGAAATCCAATAGCCAATGATTAATTAATAATATGCTCTACTGGTGCCAGTTGTTTTTTTAAAAATACAAAACTAATTATCCCCCTGCTCCCCCCCCCCCCCCCCACTCATTCATACACAGACACACACACCACACACAGACACAGACACACACACAGACACATACACACACACACACACACACACACACACACAAATACACAGCCACACACACACACAATATATCAATTGACTTGTACGTGTCTAATACAAAAATCTAAGACACAAGTAAACATGATCATTACCAATATTAGTAAAATGTAAACTGGCAGATAATTACAGATAATTGGTTTGCTAAATACAGTTTTGCTCCAAGTCTCATCTTGCTATAGCCAGTTACAGGTTCGGTAATTCAGTTTGAAAACAAAATGGTTGACCATGGGAAAAGCCAGCAACAGAAGTGGTGAAAATGGCTTCCCCCGTCAAGCTGAGATGAGTCATAACCCAATTAGACAGGCAGCAGGACTGTTAAAATAATCAACAGGTGAATTCTCATGCAGATCACCCCATAAATCCCATTGACTTGCCTGTTGAAAGAGCTGGCCTCACCACAGTAGCAGGCCACTGACCAGTCAACGGACCGAACCACTTTTCACTACAGGGGTGCCAGCTACTGACCAAAGCCTGACTTGCTGTAATTATGTCTTATAATTAACCTATACTATTATGTTATACACTTTAACAATAGTAAACAGTGTTGGTTTTTAAAAGCATATAACAACTGGAATGTAGTTTTGTCATTGTTCTGTCATGGAAACTGATGAATTTAGTCTGTTAAGTAAAAGAAAGGAATAGTTGTTTAACATTCCTCAGCATGTTGTAAACCACTTTACAATCACGGCTGTTTGGTATCTAACATCTGGTGATTTCAACACTTGGTCGAAATGGAGACAGACAGACAGACAGACAGAGAAAAGAGTTACAGACAGACAGAGAAAGAGTTACAGACAGACAAAAAGTTACAGACAGAAATGAGTTAAAATACCATCCATTGATAATTGTTAGTATTTAATATGATAGTTAATTTTGTTTAACACCATCACTAGAACACAATGATTTATTCATCATCGGCTATTGGAATAAATGAATGAATGAACACCCCAGCACAAAAATACACATCGGCTATTGGGTGTCAGAAAAGGTAAGTATATATGGATATATTACATTAAGAATCTGATGTTTAGTCTTAAAGATAAAACCCACTACTTTTTTTCATAAATAGCAAGGGATCTTTTATATGCACCATCCCAGAAAGGATAGCACATATCACGGTCTTTGATATACCAGTATAGTGGTGTACTGGCTGGAATGAGAAATAGACCAATGGCCCCATTGACGGGCATCAATCCTGGATCAAGCGAGCGCTCTACCACTGGGCTACGTCTTGCCCATTAATATGCTAGTGTATTGTTCATGGCTTTTAGAGGAAAAAAACACTATTTTTATTTCAAATTAATTAAGAAAAAGTATGTACATTTTCAAGCAAAACAATTTTTAATTAAAAAGAAAAGTAAGTAAACTTATGGTAGATGGTGAACAATGAACAAATTCTAAAAATAGAACAAATATTAATGATACTGTACAACAAATATTTGTTTTATTAAATAATTTGTCCTTGTCTTCAGTATATGACAAAAATAACAAAAACAGAAAACATTTATATTTTTCAGTACAAGAGTAAATTATAATCAATAAGAAATCTCAACAAAACCCTTGGTAAACAAGATATTTGATCAAGAAGATGATTAGAAATTTTTTGAATTAATAAACTAATTCCATATCCAGCATATCGGGTATATGATGTTTAGAACACATAGTATTTTGTATTCTGTAAAAATATAATAACGAGTGAATTTCTATTTATTTCAAGATCCCTCAGTCAAGTTTAACTTCCTTAAACCTTTGAGTATTTAATAATTTATGAAAAATCAAAAGTGCTCAGTATAATCACACAGTCTTGTGTTGCCTTTATTTAAAATACCTAAAATAACTGCATGATGATCCCTTCTACAATTTCTTCTCATAATATTTTTTGTGTTCTGCTTTAAATGTCTTAAAACAAAGATATGAATATATTACTAAATTAAAATTTGTTCCATGTATTCGGTGTCCAACATTTAATTATTTTGATACTTTGATGTACAGTGTTGTGGGGCACTGACTGGGATAGGGGAAAAAAGAAATAAATAAAAAACAGATGCCAAAAAAACAAGGAGGGAAAAAAAACAGAGAGGAAAAAGAGAGGAAAAAAAAAAAGAAAGTCCATTGATGGTGATTGATCCTACAATCCATGACACCTTAGATGAGCTATATCTACCCCTGAGCTACATCTAACCACACCTTCTTGTTGTATAATGAATGAATGAATGAATGAATGAATGAATGAATGAATGAATGAATGAATGAATGAATGAATGAATGTTTAATTACACCCCAACACAAAAATACACATCAGCTATTGGGTGTCAAACAATAGCTGATGTGTATTTTTGTGCTGGGGTGTCGTTAACCATTCATTCGTTTATTAATTCCTTCTTGTTGTATAATGAATGAATGAATGAATGAATGAATGAATGAATGAATGAATGAATGAATGTTTAATTACACCCCAACACAAAAATACACATCAGCTATTGGGTGTCAAACAATAGCTGATGTGTATTTTTGTGCTGGGGTGTCGTTAACCATTCATTCGTTTATTAATTCATTCATTCATTCATTCATTCATTCAATCATTCATTCGACAACCTGACTGATGGTGGGATGTACCTCGGTGGTAGAGGAGACATTAATAAGATCAGAAATGCTGTATTTTTGGCAAGCAGCATTATAACGCTGCCTGGGGCACAGGATTTGATTGGAAGACCTTTCAAATGAGCTCACCACCCTGGTCAGTCATCAGGCTAAACAAAACAGAATGAAAGGCCAAACAAAACGAAAAGAAAGGCTCCACACAAGGGTGGTTGGCAGCGGTGGACAAACAAATGAGAAACAATAGAAAAACCATTCGCCCGGGGCATCTGAATACCTGTTGAAATTAGCTGAGTTACTTAACGTCTTCAGAGAGTAGCCAACACGGTCTGGTCAACTGTTGATTACAAATCCACTTGGCCAATGTGAACTGGGTCACATTAATTTGCATACATTTGCATGTGTAATTACACAGTTCCAGTTTTTAAATCTGGACAGAACGCATTTGTAGCAGGTAATAATTTTGACTGACAAAAAAAATACATATATTCACATAAGTTGTTTTATTTCAGCTAAATAAAACAATAAAATAATAGTTGTTCATTCAAACATGCTCATTTAGCAATGAGGTCTTTGATGAAAGACATTTTAAATCCTAATAAAAAATTTGAAAACAGAAACGTACTTGTGGAAACTTTCTGATTCAATACAAAGTCAATACAAGACCTAGACCTTTGGGTTTTTCTTTCAAATTCCATTAAGGCAACCCCGAACTACATTTCAAATTCTTTTATAATAACTCCTGAAATCTATTTCAGTTCCGTCATGAGATCCCAAACATCTTTAAAATTACAAAACTAGGACCCAAACCTTTTTCTTCACAAATTCCATTTTAACTTTCTTTTCAAGCTCCTTTTCAAGCGCTAAACTCTTATTTCAAATTCCTTTGTGATAAGCACAAACCTGTTTCAAATTGCAAAAATAGGACCCATACACCCCAACCACAAAAACACCCCAATAAATTCCATTATAAACTTCTTTTCAAGCTCCTTTTTAACCCCTAAACACTATTTCAAATTCCTGTCATAACCCTTAAACTCTATTTCAAAACTCTTTCAATTTTTTTTTCTTTCATAAAATTTCACTACACCTTTATTTCTAATTCCTTTATGAAAAACCCTGAACTCTTATTTCCATTCTGTTATACGAGACCCTAAAACCCTTGCTCAAACTCCCCTGCATAAACCCGTTTTCTTTCAAAACCCCATTATGATTGAGAACTGCTTATCAAACATACACTTGACAAAACAGCTCTCCACAGTTTAGATTAATTCTGGCATACATGATCACAGGGCCTAAAAATACATGATGAAATCAGATCCAGCACACTTTTGAAAAGGAATAAGCTACATGAATTATGCACACCAGCTATGAAATAAACAGCAAATAATTATTCCCTAAAGACGGCTAGCATTCCAGCACACAATGTGCTTCTTGTACATTTCATTGCAAAGATTTTCGAGGACACCAGGTCACCCACTAAGCAAACATCCTAGTCACCATAATAATTAGAGCAGTTCGTAGAAAGGAAATTATTTTTAACGCGACTGACAAGCAAATGAAAGAAAGAAATCAATAGATAGACACACACAGTACAATATTCTAATTACTGAGCTGAATCTCGCACATTTCGCAAATGGCCTCACAAAGGTTAATGGTGTTGTTTAAAAAGAGGTTACGAGGTGGAAGCGAAAAATATGGTTTCATATGTGCATGCACGACATTGGTGGTCATTTATATCAAGTGCTGGAGGCAAGGTGGTGGTGGTGGGATGGTGGACCAGGGGAGGCGAGGGAGAGTTGGGTTATCAGGAAATAAATCAGGGATATACAGAAATGGAATTACAAAAAGAGTTTAATAAGATCTTCTGAGGTGGAGAAAGAAATATGGTTTCATATGTGCATGCACGTCACTGGTGCTTATTTATAGCAAATACTTGGGTGGTGGTGGTGGAATGGGAGGGAGGGAAGGGGAGGTATGTTAGCAAATAAATAATTACAAAAGGATTTTATAAAGATGTTTCAAAATATTGTTTCTTATGTGTATGATTATTTATATTAAATACTTGAAGGTGGGTGGGGTGGGTTGGTGTAATGAAGGAAGGGAGGGAAGAGGAGGTATGTTATTTAATAAATCAGGTATATACAGAAATGGAATTACAAAAATATTTTAATAAAATGTTACGAGGTGGTTAAAAAACATATGGCTTCATATGTTCATGCATGACAGTGGTAGTAATTGGTGGGGTGGGGGGGGGGGGGGGGGAGAGTGGAGAAGGGGAGGGAATGGGAGGTATGTTATGTTAGGAAATAAATTAGGTATATGCAGAAATGGGCTTACAAAAGATTTTAGTAAAATGTTACAAGGTAGAAAAAACCCATAATTTCATTTGTGCATGTACAATACTGGTGGACATTTATATCAAGTTACGGACGGAGGGTAAAATGGAGAAGGGGATGGGGAATAATCAGGGATTGACAGAAAAGGTCTTATAAAAAGATTTTAACAAAATGTTATGAGGTGACGAATAACAAATGGTCTCATATGTGCATGTGTGGTATACCAGTATGTAGGTCACACAATTCACACTGGTTTGGCCAATTTTCGCAAATGTATTTCCTTGAAAATCATTAAAATGTGGTTAATTTTGTATTAGCCAAACTCTAACTTATGTAGCCATTTTGTATAAAAATTAGCAATTGGCTATATACAGGGTGAGCCCTGGTTTAATAATGGAGTGGGGTGATGGGTGGGAAAAGAAGTCACAGAATGAAGATGTACAGAAAACAAATCTGACATTATGGTTAGTAGTGTTATTACAAAGTGAAAGAAGGAAAAAAAAAGAAGAAAAAAGTTTTCATACATGCATGCATGGCAGTGGTGCTTAGTGTTGAAGGAAGGTGAAGATTGCCGTAGTTATGGGGTGGGTGGTAGAATGAGGGTGCAGGTGTTATGAGAAAACAGATAATACTGTACACTGTAATAAAACTGGAAATTTGTACATAAATATAAGCTATCACTAGTACACACCTACAAACCACCACCACCACCACTATATCCCTACAAACCAGCACTAGTAAACCCCCTATAAACCACCCTTATAAGCGACTACTGGCACTCCCCCACAGACCACCAAAGTAGACTAGAAGCCACTGCTAGCAATCAAAATAAATAAACTTCCCATTGGCGGATCTATAAAAAAGTGCCCTTTCTAATTACCTTAAAAAACCCACCTCATCCACTAAATTGTCTAAAACTGTGTCTCCGAGCATCTTTATTAAAAAACATTCTGAAAAAAATGCCTATCACACACACCACCCTGATCTTGTTTTCTTTAAGAGATCAGCTCATTTGCCTTCAGAAAACTAAAATATTTCTTTTAGAATTTTGTGACCCCCCTTATAAAATATTGGATCTGCCCCTGCCTCCTTACATCTCTGTAATTATTTCATCAAAGAAATGCATATGTCGTGATTAAGCACTTATTTATTACAGCTAATCAGCAAGAGAATGAATTACATCATGCAAGTTTTAAACAAACTGGTCTGTCCATCATGGACTACAGACGTACTTGCAGCTTTCCATGCGATGTTCACATAACTACATTGATTTATTTAGTACCCATCTTTTAACCATTTCAAAATCTACTATGCTTCCTAACAGTGGTCTAAATTGATTTATTTAGTACCCATCTTTTAACCATTTCAAAATCAACTATGCTTCCTAACAGTGGTCTAAATTGATTTATTTAGTACCCATCTTTTAACCATTTCAAAATCATCTATGCTTCCTAACAGTGGTCTAAATTGATTTATTTAGTACCCATCTTTTAACCATTTCAAAATCATCTATGCTTCCTAACAGTGGTCTAGGAAATAAAAGGAGTATCTTGGGTGGAACGTAGCTCAGTGGTAAACCGCTCGTCTGATGCATGGTTGGTAGCCCATTGGGCTATTTCTGATTCCAGCCAGTGCACCACAGCTGGTATATCAAAGGTTGTGGTATGTGCTATCCTGTCTGTGGGATGATGTATATAAGATTTCCTGCTACTAATGGAAAAATGTAGTGGGTTTCCTCTCTAAAACTATATGTCAAAATTACCAATGTTTGACATCCAATAGCCGATGATTAATAAATCAATCTGCTCTAGTGGTGTCGTTAAACAAAAAATAAACTTTAAAAAATATCTGTTTAATGAATCAGTGTCTTTTAAATGAATGAATGAATGAATGAATGGATGCTTAATGACACCCCAGCACAAGGAGAATCAGCCATGGCAGGGCTCGAAATAGCAGCCTGCAAAAAGCGAAAAGCTTTCCATTTTTTAGATCTAGCAGGTAAAATAGAAATTCACCTGGTAAAACCACCAAAAATTCACAGGTAATTTTTCAAGAGACAGATGTATGTACAATTATCTCATCTGCTATTTAGCTAGTGATTCTGTTAATGGAATGGAATAATGTTTAATGTGCACATTCAGAGCAAGCTGTTGTAGTGCATGCCTGTCCTGGGCACAGGTGCTGACCTCGGCTGGCTCCACCGTCCAGGACAGGAAAATTCTGTTAAATTCCATAATGCCCTAAAATATATCTCAGATGTTCTAAGATTTTTAATAACCTATCTCAAACTTTCCCTTCACCCAGTGCCACCTTATTTCCAGCAGGGCATATTCCTCTCCCCCTCCCCACCAAGTAGAACATATTTCTTTTGACTTGCTATTTGAAAAAATAAGAGCAGGCCATATTTTACTTCTTGTTTTGAGTCCTGTATTGGGTTTCTGACAAAAGTAAATGAATGAACAAAAATCACAAATGAATGGAACTGTGGTGAATAATGAATGTCTATCAAGTGTGTCACAACTGTAACAACTGGTAGTACAAGAGAAAAGTGAAAAAAAACCCACCCTTCTAAATATAACTACATAAGCTACTAATAGTGCTATCTTTTAATGGTAAGAAAGATCTTTTAAGTATTCTTTTGCTGATAGGACAGCACATACCACAGTCTTTGATGTACCAGTCACAAGACAGGACAGTATATACCAGTCTGATGTACCTGTTACAGGACAGGACAGGACAGGACAGCACAAACATGTACCTCCACCTGATGTGCTAGTTACATGACAGAACAGCACATAACACAGCCTGATGTACCAGTCACTGGGATAGGACAGCACATACCACAGCCTGATGTACCAGTCACAGGGCAGAATAGCACATACTACAGCCTGATGTACCAGTCACAGGGCAGAATAGCACATACTACAGCCTGATGTACCAGACACAGGGATAGGACAGCGCATACCACAGCCTGACGTACCAGTCACAGGGCAGGACAGCACATACCACAGCCTGATGTACCAGTCACAGGGACAGGACAGCACATACCACAGCCTGATGTACCAGTCACAGGGCAGGACAGCACATATCACAGCCTGATATACCAGTCACAGGACAGGACAGCACATACCACAGCCTGATGTACCAGTCACAAGACAGGACAGCACATACCACAGCCTGATGTACCAGTCACGGGACAGAACAGCACAAACATGTACTACAGCCAGATTTACTACTAGTTACATTACAGGACAGCACATACCACATCCTTTAATATAATAATCATGTCTCAACAGGCACCGATTAAAATAGAAAAATATCCCACTGGGTCCACTGATAGGGATTGATCTTACGACCCCTTGCACCTCAGACGATTGCTCAACAACTTGGCTACATCCTGACACCTGTGGTTTAGGAATGAATTTACCTACGTGTGTGTTTGATAAAAGCTGTCAACGAAGACAAGTGGAAATATTTTAAAATACTTTATTTATGCTGGTGTAAGATTTCACAGTGAACAATCGACACGCAAATTGTACCACGAGATGAATCATTACGGTCTGAATATAAGCGAGACTTATTTTTTTATATTATCAAGTGGCTGTAAAAATAGTCCATTTCTTTAACAAATTTCTAATTTGAAAGCTGATATTACCAGTACATGTAAATAAAATAGGCATTTCTGTAGGGTGGATTTAAATAGGGTGTTCTGTGATTTTCTCTTAAGTGGAGCATGTAATTTTTTTTAAATGTTGAGCTCTTTATGTCTTGGTGTCTTCGACCTCTTCATATAAGATTAGGGGTTATTTTACATTTGGGTAAACATTTTTATGACACCCAATAGCTGATGTGTATTTTTGTGCTGGGGTGTCGTTAAAAATTCATTCCTTCATTCCTTCTGGTAAAATTTGGGGTGATCACTGACCCTACTCATATCGGACTGGGGGTTAATTTTGTGGGTGAGGATGCATACATTTACATGATTCTGATCTATTTAGGAGGTTCATTCAAATCCCCTGAAACCCCCACCCTGTGGTCATGATGTCTGTATTTACAGTGAAAATCCCTCTAAACTGGACAACATGGGACCAAGTAGAAAGTGGTGCACTGATTCGAATGGGAGCGGGATCGATCGACATAGCACAGTGGTAAAGTACTCGCCTAAGATCTAGGATCAATTCCCGTCGGTGGCCCCATTGGGCTATTTCTCCTTCCAGCCAGTGCACCATGACTGGTATATTAAAGGCTGTGGTATGTGCTATCCAGTCTGTTAGATGGTGCATAAAAAAAGATCCCTTGCTACTAATGGAAAAGTGCAGTGTTTTTTTTATCTAAGACTATATGTCAAAATTACAAAATGTTTGACATCCAATAGCCGATGATTTATAAATCAATGTGCTCTAGTAGTGTCATTAAACAAAACAAACTTTGCCGCCACTGACGGGATTCGATCCTAAGATCTACTGACTGAGCTAGATCCAGTTTCATGAACCACTGGCTTTATTAACTTGTTACCATAATGGTTTACTTAACTGTGACAATCATTTTTAGATTTAAATAATTTAAACAAAAAAATCTTTAATTAAAAAAAAAAAATCATCCTTAAAAAATGTCAAGTTCTTTATTTTTAAAAGTATACTTCCTTATTTGTGAATCCAATTGTCTCTTATTCATATACATGTACTTGACTTTGTTTGACACCCAACAGCCGATGTATATTATTGTGCTGGGGTGTCGATAAACATAAATTCATTCATTCATTCATTCATTCATTCATTCATTGTCTCAACTTTCTTTTGTTTTAAATTTCTGTCTTGTCATCCTTAAAACTGAAGAGATTAAGTGATAACAATGTAGGTAGCAACAAAAACATTAATTTTACATCAAAAAAGAAAAGAAAAAAAAATGAAAAAAAAGAAAAAGAAAAAAAGAAGAAAAAAAGACCCCCCCCCCCACCAAAAAAAAAACCCTTGTGGGCGAGACATTTCAAAGGGCAGTGGTCTTGTTTTAGACCAGTTTTATTTTTAAATTACAAATTAAATTAGAAATTTTAAAATAATTTAAAATAAATGTTTTCTTTATTATTTTCCTTTTATACTGCATTACCAATTAAGAAAATGTAAAAGGTTATTTACAGTAAAAAAAGCCCAAACTGACAGCAACATAAATCTTTTAATATTTACGAATAAAACAGTGCTTCTTATTATACACTTTTGCACTGCATAACATCAAGTCACCAAAAATCAGCATGGGGTAGGGCGTGAATAATTTTAAATATAAAAATAAAACTACATATTTACTTCTTTAAAAAAAATTGTTGTTGCTTTGAATTTTTCTTTTCTTTTCTTTTATTAATTAAATAAAAAACAAAAAAACAAAAAAAAACCCCAATCCATTCTTTAAAAAATCAACAACCCCTAAAACTAAAATGCATAAAATTACCAATACAACTCTGCTTGAATGAGATGCATTTTATTTTCCACATCAATAGCTCTCAATAGCCAGCAGATTTCATGTCAATGATACACACACACACACACACACACACACACACACACACACACACACAGAGATACAAAAATCTATACAGAGGGCGGAGAAAAGGTGTGGCAACAGGTGACAAGATATGCAGACAGGAAACCACGTGTTGCACTGTCGACACATACCCACACCTCAAGTGGCTGCATCTGTCTATAGCTCTGTGTTACACACTCATATCACCATCACACACACACACACACACACTTAACACTCTCCCCCCTCCCCCCCCACCCCCACCTCCACATCTTGACTACACAGGTATCCCAGTTTGGCAAGTGAGAAGCCGATTGGCCACGGTCAAGCCTGAGTGACCAGGGGCCATCAACCCGAATGTATTGAGAACAAAAGGTGTAATTACCTGCCGTGGCACTCGGCTCATTGTTCCTGTGCGCCCACCGAATGGACCGGCCACGACACACAACGTCACCACGAGCTCGGAAGGTGGAAATTAGCCCGTCCCGGAGACACAATCGCATTCTGTTCATTCCCACACACCCATGGGTACTCTCGGTCCTTTGTCTACCTGTCGAGGTGTTAGTACACCAGTTCAACACAGACAACAAAACCAAAACAAAACAAAAAAAAGAGAGAGAAAAAAAGAAGAAAACCCACCCACCCCGAAAACTCGACAGATTTAATGAAGAAATTTGCATATCTTCGTTCATACTAATCACCAATCTTATTTCCTTCTTTCTCCCCCCCCCCCCCCCCATTTTGTTTTATCTCTCACCCTCTCTCTCATATATATATTTATATATAAAGACTCCATATGTGACCCACTTTCCGTCTCTCTGGCTTTAACGTAGGTCATCGATATCCTACTAATTTTTCTAGCTATATAATCATAAAAGTTCTATTTACCTTTTTTCAGAGCAGTGTGATATCCACCATGGTTGGTGTTGATTGCTGTTACATTTCAGCCATGTAGGTACATTTCACGGTATCTTATTGCATTGACAACGGGAGCACAGGAAAAAGCTACCACTTCTCTCTGCCACCTCTTGTCCCCAACTAATGAAATGATTAATTATTGCCGGCTAAGAAGCCATAGAGAGATAAAAGCTGCAATACCGGTGACCAAGATAAACCGGGCTATTCATACCACAAACAATGCACGATAATTACCAACCAGCCAAGAGGTGGGGCTTGATTATCAAGGGCCGAACACCTTTTCATTGTGTGGTCGGCTGTAAATGATGGAAAATTCTCCTTTTCTTATTGCAGCCAACTTGACTTAATGAGAGATTTATCACATTTGTGTCTTTGCACAACCTTCACTGGTATTCACATGCAAATGGCGTTTTGCTGGTTATGATTAGAGTTTCTGGTTCTCCCAATGTTTTGTTAACAGTGGGGGCTCTTTATCTTAGAAGTTTGGGTTTAACAGTTCATGAAGGATGTACCCGGTAAGACTGTACATAAAATATGTCCAAAAAGTGTTTAAAGATAGGAAAAGAAAGGAATATTTGTTTAACGACACCTCAGCACATTTTAAACTACACTTATCTGGTTTTTTAACATATGGTTGAGAGAAAGAGTTTTGTTTTGTTTAACGACACCACTAGAGTACATTGATGTATTAAACATCAGCTTTTGGATGTCAAACATTTGGTATATATGCTCAATCCTACATACAGTATAGCACACACCACAACCTTTGATATACCAGTCATGGTGCATGGTCATAACAAGACAGCTAGACAGAGACAGAAAAAAGTAGAATGGAAAGAGAGTGGAAGGGAGGGAGAGAGAGAGAGAGAGAGAGAGAGAGAGAGAGAGAGAGAGAGAGAGAGAGAGAGAGAGAGAGAGAGAGAGAGAGAGAGAGAGAGAGAGAGAGAGAAAAAAAGAGAGAGAGAGAGAGAAAAAGAGACAGTAAATGAACTGGTTAAGAATAAAATGTTGACAATGTTATTTATGTTGATGATCCCTAACTTACCCATGTGCTGAATTAGCACAAATAAACAAAACCTATAAAGGGCAGCTTTGAACAAGTATTTCACATATCCATATGTACTGTTTACAAATGAATTACGTTTTTTGCAATGCAGCCATTTTAAACTGCCTTTGTGTTGACAAAACACCTCCATAATTAAAAGAACAAAAAAATGCACATAAAGAAAGGAATGTGTGTTTACGACTTGGCGTGGTGTTTTATCATTAGTTATTAGATGTGTGTGATATCGCAGTTATGAAGTAATCTTCAAACAGAACGGAACATGTACCACAATAAGGTGTCTTTATAACCAGAGCAGTACATACCACTGTCTTTTATAAACTGATCATCTTCAGACAGGTGTAAAGCAACTTGTTTAAAGGTCTTTTCGAACATGTTTTCAAGGATGCCATTCTCAACCAAAATATTACTAGTACAACATTACCTACTTGAGGTTATACATATGACCAGCTTTGGTACTGTCGTGGTTAAAGTTTAAAGATTGTTTTGCTTAATTACACCACTAGAGCACATTGATTTATTAATCATTGGCCATTGTATGTCAAACATTTGGTAATTTTAAACTATAGTCATAAGAGAAAAACCCGCTACATTTTTCCATTAGTAGCAAGGGATCTTTTATATGCACATACCATGGCCTTTGATATACCAGTTGTTGTGCACTGACTGGAATGAGAAATAGCCCAATTGGCCTACCGACGGGGATCAATCCCAAACTGACTGCACATCAAGAAAGCGTTTTACCACTGGGCTATGTGCCGCCCCTGTGTCGTGGTTAAACCATTGGACATAAGGCTGGTAGGTACTGGGTTCACAGCCAGGTACCAGCCTCCGTGGTGTTGTGGTTAAACCATTGGACATAAGGCTGGTAGGTACTGGGTTCACAGCCAGGTACCAGCCTCCGTGGTGTTGTGGTTAAACCATTGGACATAAGGCTGGTAGGTACTGGGTTCACAGCCAGGTACCAGCCTCCGTGGTGTTGTGGTTAAACCATTGGACATAAGGCTGGTAGGTACTGGGTTCACAGCCAGGTACCAGCCTCCGTGGTGTCGTGGTTAAACCATTGGACATAAGGCTGGTAGGTACTGGGTTCACAGCCAGGTACCAGCCTCTGTGGTGTCGTGGTTAAACCATTGGACATAAGGCTGGTAGGTACTGGGTTCACAGCCAGGTTCCAGCCTCCGTGGTGTTGTGGTTAAACCATTGGACATAAGGCTGGTAGGTACTGGGTTCACAGCCAGGTACCAGCCTCCGTGGTGTCGTGGTTAAACCATTGGACATAAGGCTGGTAGGTACTGGGTTCACAGCCAGGTACCAGCCTCCGTGGTGTCGTGGTTAAACTATTGGACATAAGGCTGGTAGGTACTGGGTTCACAGCCAGGTACCAGCTCCCACCCAGGACACGTTTTAATGACTCAATGGTTAAGTGTAAGACCACTACACCGACTTCTCTCTCAGTAACCACTAACAACTAACCACTAACCCACTGTCCTGGACAAACAGCCCAGATAGCTGAGGTGTGTGCCCAGGACCGTGTGCTTGAACCTTAATTGGATATAAGCAAGGAAAAAAGTTGAAATGAATGAATGAAATGTTATACATAAACAAAATAGTGAAACCTTTACAAGTCGGAATTCCCTTAAAACCTGATGTTTTTCAGTCCTTTTTTAAATATCAGTACATAACATAACCTCTCTAAACTGGACACCCTTAAAAATGACCTTTTTACTTGATCCCAATAGATGTCCAGTTTTAGAGGGGTTTCACTGTATACACAAACTTGCCACTCTTGTGAACAGAAATGGCACATGCTCTTTCAATGAATTCTCTTGTGGGTGTGCCATTTCTGGTGGTTGTATAATTGGACACCTGGCAGAACTTGTCTTGTCAGATTTCTAATTTTATGAAAAAATGTTTAGTTTTTTTTAAAATGAAAAGAAAGACAAAGAAATGTGTTAAATTTATTGTTGATTTATCTTCTTTTTGAAATTTAAGGAGGTGGTTGTAAAAATTCAAGCACTTAAAGCATAAATTATAATAAAAAAAAACCTTTTAAAGCATAAAACTCTACTTACAACATATATGCACTTTAAAACCCCCCTAAAAAAACAAAAAACAAACCCCACCCTGGAATTTTCAATTTTCATACAAACTCTACACAGACTGAGTCAGCTAGATCTTAAAAAGAGATATCCTGCAAGTAGGACAGAACATACATGTACCACTTCCTGCCTATGATATCACATACTACACAGACTGAGCCACTAAGATCTAAAAATAGATGTCGTATAAGTAGGACAGAACATACTACTCACTGCCTGTGATAAACTAGTCAGGTGCTACACAGACTGAGCCAATAATGACCCAAAAGCATATGTCCTATAAGTTGGACAGAACATACCACTAACAACCTGTGATAAACTAGTCATGTACTACACAGACTGAGCCAGGAAAAAATTCACTATTTGGTGAACAAAGATTTATTAGCTGAACATCCAAATCAATCTACAAATGGCATGATATTTACAAATTATTATTATAAATTAATGGTAAAATAAATTAATCAAATTCAAGTTTAATTCATATTTGACCATTTGGTACTTGAACTCTGCTGTTGGTAAGACACAACATACCACATTGTATGTTAATTGTGCACTAGTGATTATTACAAAGACTGAGCCAGTAATATTCCATAGTAAAGTTAAAAGTTTGTTTTGCTTAACAACACCACTAGAGCACACTGATTTATTAAACATTGGCTACTGGGTGTCTAACATTTGGTAATTTTAACATATAGTGTTAGTGAGAAAACCCACTACATTTTCCCATTAGTAAAGTTAAAAATTTCTTTTTGTTTAACAACACCACTAGAGCACATTGATTAATTAATCATCAGCTATTGCATGTAAAACATTTGCTAATACTGACATACAGTCTTAGAGACGAAACCCAGCACGTTTTCCTATTAGTAAAAGTTTGTGTTTGTTTAACAACAATATTGATTTATTAATCTGTTACATTTTTTCCATTAGTAGCAATGGATCTTTTATATGCACCATTCAACCGACAGGACAGCACATACCACAGCCTTTGATACAACCCCTGCAATTAAGAAAATGTCCACGGCAAAATGCCATTGAAAAACCCCCCAAAACCCCTGAATAGTCCAAGGCAAAAAAGTGCTGTGGAGAACTAAAAGCTCAACAACATTGCCAGGGGTTGTTAATATACCTGTCGTGGTGCACTGGCTAAAACCTCAACAACATTGCCAGGGGTTGTTAATATACCTGTCGTGGTGCACTGGCTAAAACCTCAACAACATTGCCAGGGGTTGTTAATATACCTGTCGTGGTGCACTGGCTAAAACCTCAACAACATTGCCAGGGGTTGTTAATATACCTGTCGTGGTGCACTGGCTAAAACCTCAACAACATTGCCAGGGGTTGTTAATATACCTGTCGTGGTGCACTGGCTAAAACCTCAACAACATTGCCAGGGGTTGTTAATATACCTGTCGTGGTGCACTGGCTAAAACCTCAACAACATTGCCAGGGGTTGTTAATATACCTGTCGTGGTGCACTGGCTAAAACCTCAACAACATTGCCAGGGGTTGTTAATATACCTGTCGTGGTGCACTGGCTAAAATAAGAAATAGCCCAATGGGCCCACTAACGGGGATCGATCCTAGACCGACCGCACATTAGGTGAGCACTTTACCAGTGGACTATGTCCCGCCCCTTATTCCACAGTATGTCCTATTGGCAGGACAATAATAATCCACAGTATGATGTACAGCAAGACAGCACATACCATAGCCTGTGATAAAGAGTGTTCAGAAACTACTACACAGACTGAGGCAGTAATAATCCACAATGTCCCTTGAATGGCTTTGATCCCATAACCTCTCACACTCCTCCGGTCAGAAGTCTGCTACTAGAGGACCCTGTCCTGCACCATGTAAGAACCATCGGCTCCAGACACCAATTAGTTCTAATTACCACCAATGTTGGTCTGTGGACGTACCCAGTCAATGGCCATTGATTAAATGCAACAATATATTTCCATATTTATGTCGCTGATGACATTTTCTTTTCGGTTTCTTTGCACTTTTCTGGCAGAGATGTGTCGCTATGATGATGTACCATATAATCACTTTATAACGGCAAGTTTTAAAATTATTTTTTTTCTCAGAGATTCTCTCATCAGAGTTTTATGCGATGGCCGGACATACCATAAAGCATATTGTTCTGCGATCTGCCCAAAAGGCATAAATTCCACGATGGTGCCATTGGTGTAATTATGTTCTCGAGATTAACCCACTCGTCTGCCGAAAATTACATCTCATACTTATTACCATCAGTATGGATTCAAGATGGCACCATTATGCTTTCAAAGAAAATATTGATCCCTTACACGCTAATTTCTAATTACTATGCAAACTCATAAATGCATTAGTTGTGGAGTTTTGAAAATTTTTCCCTGTGTGGCACACGCAAAGGAGTCGTGGTGAGGGGTCGAGGGCTAAGAAAAGATAGCCGACTTGTGTCAACAAGAAAATGCACAAGCCGATTGATTGTGTAAGTGACAACTGGTCCACAGCTATGCACAATCAGCTGTGATCGAACATTTACATCGTTTAAGAAATATCATATTTCATTTCGGAGAGAAAACGGGCAAACAGTTCTCAAGTGTGGGTATGTAATGAGAGAGGGGAAGTTCTTAATTGTATGCATTATCAGTAAACTTTAAAAAAGAGAGTAGATTTTAGTTGTGTTTCGATTAAATTCAAACATTCAAAATTGGCCTCAGTGATGTAGTGGTTGAAGTTCTAAGAAGTTTGTTTTTGTTTAACTACACCACTAGAGCACATAGATTTATTAATCATTGGCTATTGGATGTCAAACATTTGGTAATTTTGACATGTAGTCTTAGAATGGAAAACTTGTGTAGTGGTTAAGCCATCAGACATGTGGCCGGTAGGTACTTGGTCTGCATCCCGGTACCGGCTCTCACCCAGAGTAAGTTTAACGACTCAATGGGCAGGTGTAAGGCCACTGTACCCACTTCTCTCTCACTAACAACTAACAACTAACTACTAACAACTGTCCTGGACAGAAGTCCAGATAGCCGAGGTGTGCTCCCAGAACAACATACTTGAACCTTAATTGGATAGCACAAAATTAAGTATAAGCAAGAAAGAAAAAGTAAATGGTATGCAAATAATTTGAATGAACATCAAGTAGATAGACAGAAACGTTATATCTAGTTCAGAATTAACAGAAATGTCAAACAGCCCGAATTATAAGTAGCAAGTGCAAATATTAAGATCCACTTTAAATTTATCTCCAATTCATATCAAATTGTAGATAGTAAATATTACATGCAAGGGTTTATTTGAAGCTCAGTGTTATATGTTAACAACAAATAAACTTTAAGTGGACAGAACATTTAAATCCACTTCAAACTAAAGTTCACTTCAAACAGTAAAATGTTAAATAAAAAACCATACGTGTTGTATATACCAAGTAAAAGGACCAGAAATTTAGATTCAATTAAAACTCAAAGCTATATGCACAAATAGTATATTATTATAAGAAACCCAAAAGTTAAATCCACTTCAAACTCTGGTTTATGGAACACTAGTAATAACTTTTTTTTAACTCCAATGTTGACTGTAACATTTTCTGGTATATGGATCCAGTTTGAACTTTTGTTATGCTCAGCCAATAAACATCATGTACAAATGCTGAAACAAACTGAAGACTGATCCTTACGAGATGATTCTTTAAGTTTGTGAGTGACCTCCCTTGAACAGAGTTCTGCCCCCTGCAAGTGGATTGGAGTGCTCTCCCTTGTGATTACTTCAAAGAGCTATTTCAAAAGACAGTGATCCCTATAGGCTTGTCAGAGATGTCATTTCCCTTAAACCTACTTCTGCAGTAGAGAAGTGCTCTCCCTTATGACTACTTCAGAGAAAGGCTCTCCGTGGATACTTTTTCTGCCATGTGTCAAAGAATGAAAACTTCCATTAAAGGGATCTATCCTGCGTTTTCGGTGACTGTTAAGATCATGTTGACCAACAAAGACTTTATAACGACTGTAATTACATATTAAATATATTTTTCTAAATAAAATACTAGTGGCTATATATTAAATGTGTTTCTGATCATCCTAGTGTTTGTGTATATATATATTTGTTTGTATGTATGAAATTATTGGGATACCAAATCCAGTTCGGGTTAGTTACTTACATTAAGATGATCAGAAACACATTGAATATACAGACAGTGATATTCTAAACAAGAAACTATATTTAATATGTAATACTAGTCGCTACAAAATTTCATGAATTGAAAACATCTTAAAATACAGCAAACTCGGAATAGTCCCTTTAATTGTACAGATGAGAGTGCTCTCCCTTATGACTAAGCCATGGGTAATACTGGTCTCAACTACAGTTACTTTGACAACATGAGCAAGGAATAATCTTCTCTTAATTGGTGGGTGGTGGTGGTAGGACTGGTTGGAATGGGAAAAAGCCCAAATCCACTGATAGTAAATCGATCGAGGTACACCCCACTCTTAGATTTAGTGGTTTCTGGAGTAGACACTGCAATCAGCTTTAATATGGCACTAAAAGATTAGATTCATAAATGTGATGCTGTTGAAATTTCTCATTGAGTTTTTCCTGTTCCAACCAGTGCCCCACAACTAGTATATCAAAGGTCGTGGTATGTGCTATCCTGTCTGTGGGAAAGTGCATATAAATGATCCCTTGCTGCTAATGAAAAAATGTAGTGGATTTCCTCTAAAGACGCCAAGTCAAAATTACCAAATGTCTAACAACCAACAGTCAGTGATATCTAATGGTGTTGTTAACAAAACAAACTTTAATTTAAAAAAAAAAAAAAAAGGATACCAAAATAGAAAATAATAATATTTTTATCGACTTAAAAATTACCACATATTCTGTATATTAAATATAACTTATTTATGTAAAAGACAAAACCGGATTTATAGCTTTAATCCAAGTCTGTATGACTTAAGCCATATGATCGCAAATATCATTAAAATGATGAATTTGAAATTCAGATTTCCACCCAAATGTCAGAGGATTTAGGTGTGTAAGCTGTGTTGTATTTAATCCTGGCAAATAACTATTTACTAAGAAAATGCGCGCTATAAAACACTAATAAAGCAGCTAATTTTGTTTTATGCAAAGTAATTTTCGACCGATAATAAACGCTTACAAAACATGATTCCTGCCAGACTAGCCATCTGACATTAATGGTCGCTTCTGTAATGGTAGGGTGCAGATTTATACAGATCTACCGATAGCTTATGTGTCTGAAACATGTGTCCCGGAGAAGGCACGATAAACATACATGTACATTGCAGGCGGGTTTAATAACTGCCAAGTCTGATCTTCTCGTGCACAATAAAAAACCCACAAGAGCTCCAATGAAACCTGGTCCATAAGGTGGCGGTGACTCCTAACACATACAAATATCATTAGTCCCAGGGATAAGTGAATCTGAAATTCATTTTCATTCATTTTCACCCATTGAGGTTCGGCACTGCATTGATTACAGGGAGAGACAGACCAATGTGGTGGGAGGGGAGTGGGGGGTGGGGGTGGGGGTGTTAGACAGCAGACCCAGTGTTAAGGAAGAAAGAAAACGGGCAAGCAAGTGAGAGACAGAACAAGATTCCATATTTTGGCAATCTGCAAAAACATAGTATGGCTGTGGGCTAATTGTTTCCATAGTTATTGATAAATTCTTGATGCACTCGGAAAATAACCGATCCAAAACATACAATGAAGGCGTCTTGAAATAATATTGTTTTATGTTGTGAGTGTTTTTCTTCAGAATTTCTTGGCTGAATGTATACTTTAATAATAATTTTAAAAATCTGACTGCATAAAATTTGGTAGATTTCCTAACACGAAGGTTTATCTTTGAAATGATTCAGCATATTCTATTAAAAAAAAAAAACATAAAGAAAAGAATAACTTATTTGTTTTAAAAATGTATTTTTAATTAAGATTTAAAAAAATTACATATTAAAAATTATTATTTACCTTTTTAAAGTTACATTAAATTTTTCTTTAAAAATATTTTCAATTTTTGGTATTTCTTTATCAAGCATTGAGATGAAAAACCATAAATTTATCTATAAACCATGTTTCACTGATCTGCAATCAATAGCTTGCTAGACCGTAAAACTTAAGTTAAACTAAATACAAAAGTAGTTTTAATAAAATTAAAAAAATTATAATGTTTTTAAGATTTTGTTTCTGATCGAAGATTTCATGCCGAGTTAAATGCAAAACCTTTTCCCTGTCGGAAAAGTAATACCTACATGTATGTCTTGTCTTTTGACTTTGTTGGGGTGGGTGGGAGGTGGGGGGGGGGGGGGTGGGGATCTAAAGAGAAAAAAAGAGAAAAGAAAAGAAAAGAAAAGAAAAGAAAAGAAAAGAAAAGAAAAAGATTAAAACCCACAAAGTCAGATGCATGTTAAAATGACAGCAAATTCAGAACATGGAGAATAGAAACCATTTTTCTCTCATCCTCAGGTATATGGAACAGAGCTATCCCATGAAAGAAAGCTATGTAAGAAATTTCTATCTTACATGGGATATCACGCGCTTGTGTTTAACATGACGTCGTTGGTAATATATGACGTCATACTAATGTGAGGCGGTGACGTGAGGTTATTAAACAGAGTTTTAATATTTTGTTATTAAAACCTTCATTTTAAAAGCTATCTTGTTAATTCATAGTGTTAAATTTTATTTAACACATGAAACAAACACGGTAAATACGATGGTGTAGATTATTTATGATAAAATGGTCAAATAAAAAAGTTACTTGTTCAGCCATATTTGTTTGTTTGTGCAAAATAATGGTTTATTTACCGAATGAATGAGAGAAAAAGACTCCAACATATGTGGTCATGTGGGATAGAAAAAGTACACCCGAGGTGGTGAAAATTTTGACCTGGGACGAGGCTTGCCGAGTCCCATGGTTGAATTTTTACCACCTTGGTGTACTTTTTTCTATCCCACATGACCACATATGATGGAGTCTTATAATCTTACAATGAGTTGTTTTAAAATGTATCTAACAGGCGAAAATCAGGTTTTAAGCAAATTTTAACATCTCTTTCAACTAAAAGTTATTTGCAGCCTTTGCATCACAGACAAATGATTGTCAGGGTAACTATACATCACAGTTTAATTGATTTTGATTGTGCTGTTTTTTTCATTGGATGCATGACATGTATGACTGTAGCAGCCAGTCGTATGTCTTGAAATTGTTAATACACGTACTGTATATATGTAAACAAGTACCGTATTTTCCCATGTATTATGCGCACCGGTGTATAATGCGCACCCCCCACTTTGAACGTTTATTCCAAGAAAAAAAACATGAACCACAATATAATGCGCACCATTTTTTTAAACCACAAAATCGACAGTGAATGCAAGATGTACCGCTTTCCCCCCGTCACCAAAATTAACGAAAAGCGAAAGAAGCGGTATATTCAAGAAACCAAGAAACAAAACTTAAGTTAGGTATTTGAGTACATAGACCTACATGTGACATTAAACAAAGGCTAGTACTTGCGTACTTACATGTCACAGACTCACACATGCATAAATCAAAACAAAGTTATATACCCCATACACTGTAAATGACTAATAAATATATGAAAACAAAAATATAGCATATTACATTTCGTTCTCGTGGCTAACGTGAATGCGCGAGATTTCTAAATTTATAATAGTGTGGTATATTTCCGGTTTGCCGGAAATGGCCGAATTAAATCTCATGGAAATTAAAAATATTTACGGTCCAGTTTTGTCATTTTTGTACACTTTTTGGCGAGGTATGGATGCTTTTGTAGATTTATTTTGCATTTATTACAACGATCACAAGTGAAAAGCGATTTTTAAGAGGGTTTTCGCGTTTCGTTGTAATGAACACTGTCAATAACCTGTAAAGTACCGCAAACTACCGATCGGCGATTTTTCATGGGTGATCGCTGGACATTTTTAAAAGATATTTTTTCTATTGCTATGTATAGTGCGCACCCCCATTTTTAACCTGTATTTTTTGGGAAAAAAGTGCGCATAATACACGGGAAAATATGGTATGTGTTATCAAAAATAACGAATGATGTTCTCACCAACGGGTGTGTAAGAAACTCTCTTTAACAATGGTTGCTAAATGGAGTTTTCAATATATTCATTCCAACAGTGAGGGAAAATGTTTTAATTTTTCCTACTGATAATATAATAATATAATTACGGTGACTGACACTGCAAACTGTTAGTATTTAACAGCTCATTTGGCCGGAAGTCATCCTCCTCATTAGCATAGTGACAGCGATAACTGTTAAATCAGTTATTAGCAGGAAAGAGTAAATTCACAGGAAACGTACATTTTCATCAATCAAAATTAATTATCTGTGGAAGTATAAAGGTCACTATTACATATAACAGCACAGACTACTAACAAGTTCTCCCCAAAACTTTACATCCGATAATTTGTCATTATTAGCAGTATTATTTTAAATTAAAGTCACATTATCATAGCCGAGTTACATACATTTTGTAATTTTATAGTTTTTGGATTTTTTTTATTATTTTTAAAAAATTCATTTTAAATTGACTTTCATGCTTATATCTAATTAAGGTTCAAGCATAATGTCCTGGGCACACATACTCTCTCTCTCACACACACACACACACACACACACACACACACACACACACCAGCTATGTGTAACTGGACTATATATTAAGTACAGCAGGTTAAATGTTAGGGTGATAGTCTATCCCGTCCACTGTGTGTAGTGGTCTATCCCCTCCATTGTGTGTAGTGGTCTATCCCTCCATTGTGTGTAGTGGTCTATCCCTTCTACTGTATGTAATGGTCTATCCCTTCCATTGTGTGTAGTGGTCTAACCCATCCACTGTGTGTCATTAAAACGTACTCTTGGTGGGAGCCAGTACTGTGACATGAACCCAGTATCTACCAGTGGTAAATCCAAAGGCTTAACCAATACACCACAAGACTGGTCATTTTTTCATTCATTAAGCCAGTGGAATTCAAACCAAGTCAATGAAAGTCAAGCCAAACCAATGAAATTGAAGACACGCCAATGAAATTCAAACCAAGTCAAGCCAATGAAATTCAAACCAAGTCAAGCCAATGAAATTCAAACCAAGTCAAGCCAATGAAATCCAAGCCAAGTCAATGAAAGTCAAGCGAAACCAATGAAACTGAAGACACACCAATGAAATTCAAACCAAGAGAAGCCAATGAAATTAAAGTCAGGCCAAGACAAGCCAATGAAATTCAAACCAAGAGAAGCCAATCAAATTCAAGTTTGCGTGACAAAATTCAAGTCACGCAAAGTCAAGCCAATGAAACTCAAGCAAAAGCTAATGTAATTTAAGTCAAACAAACCACTAAAATTCAAATGAAACAATGAAAACCAAACAATAGGGAATGAGATTTTTAGTCATTCACTACATTATTAAACCAGTGACTATTAAATGTTACATTGGTATTAATTTGCCACCCAGGGTCAAGCTGAAAGGTTTAGCTTGTTATACATAATAAAGAAGAAGAAAAAAAAATCTCCATCAAATCCAGTTCTGCACTTTCAACTTTGATATAAACTAATTAATGTTCCTTCTCAAGCTCTTTATGACAGACAAAAAACAACCGTAATTATTAAGGTTAGTTTTATTTCTTACCAATATACAACAGAAATCGATAACAAATGTCTACATTTCATTTTAATGAACATCTCGACACATACGTATAACAACCTACACCAATTAATTATCATTATAACATATAAAAAAGAAGACATAATCGAAACCAAAGTAAAGTCAGTTCCATCTTGACAGTGACACGTATCAAAATATTTCAAATTATCTCCTCAGCGTTTTGCTAATGAGCATGGTGTTTTTGAGAAAGTCTCGTAAATTTGTTTTTTTGCCCAGTTATAATGACCAAATTAGAGCCAAATACTCTTTCATCGCGGTCTTTCGCAGCAAACAATATATTGCTGTCAGACAAAGAAATTAATTACAGAATATTCGTTAATGTAAGTGGGAGGTACATGTAGGGCTATATCATGGTAAAATGTTTATTTATACAGAAGTCGCAATCAGACATTGTCAGTCAGTGCATTGTAGCTTCTGCTGGCATATTTGCCTGTGCTCCACAACTGGTATATCAAAGGCAATGTTTTTGTTGGTGTCTGTTTAATAAAAGTTGCCACGCGAGCAGATTAAACAGTATTTTAGTGTAAAGAAAATAAAACGAAACGAAGATTCACTTTAGAAAAACCAAATCACACAACCTGACAATTAAACCAAATCTGTAAGAAAATAAAAATAATAATCAAAAATAAAAAACCCCTAAATTTCTGGCACTGAAAAAAAAAGGACAAGGAAACTAGATTTTCAAAACATCTTGCTGCGTGATAATTAAACGTAGTTCGTTTTTTTCTGCATAAAAAAAATTACACCCAACAACAATCAAAGCATAATTGGACATATTTTTCGCGTTTATTTCATTTACCTATCTGACACCTGTGTTCTATCATACGAAATGACACATTCTGCCGACAACGGACAAACCCACAGCAGGCAAGACGAACACTTTTAAAGCCTGCACACTCTCAAACCCTGAACGATTTATTAATAAATCATTATACAACATTTCCTGCATACTAATAAGCTTGTCACATCTGGGATAACTGTCTTCAATTGAGTCTTTTATGCATAAATAAACTGATTACAGACCAAGTTTGGCCAGCATAACTTGGGAAAAGCCACACCATTACTGAAGCTAAAGGAGGGGGAAAAAAAGAAGAAGAAAAGACTCTTGAGTATGACTAAGAAACGCAGTCCGATTAATGCGGGTTTCATTCCATCAAGATGTAATTGACACAGCTTGGACAGTCAACAGAAAGACAAGATGCAGAAGAGAGGACATTTTATTTATTGGTTTAATATCATCGCCTGGGGTGTTCCAGATCTCACTGGGGTGGGGTAGGATGAGTGTAGGTGCAGTTTGTTTTGTTTAACAACACCACTAGAGCACATTAATTTATTAATCATTGGCTATTGGATGTCAAACATTTGATCATTCTGGGTGTAGGTGAATGGTGGTTGTTTCATTCAATCAGGATCAGGGTTTCCACCAGAGGGTACAAAGGGTAAAATCACGTACCCTAAAATCTTGAAAATTAATGGCTACATTAAAAAAATATTTTTTAGACAGAGTATAGTGACAGAAATGCTGTTTAAAATTTATATAAAGTATATGAATGCAGAGTCCAATTTCAAAGGATTTCAAACCCATAACTACCTAGATGGGGCACTCATCATCTGTTTGTTTTTATTACGTACCCTCAAATTTTGTTGTGGCAGAACACCTGAAGATGTGATTGACACAGCTTGGACAACAAATAAAAATACAAATACGCCAAAAGAAAGGATATTTCATGAATTGTTTAATATCACTAGATGAAGTCCTAGATTCAAGAGCAGTGATGGGGTGGGTGGGAAGGATGAGTGACTGTTGTTTTATTCATCGAGACAGCTTAACCAGTAGGCTGCTGCGTATTGTGTACTTCGGTGAATCCCAGCATTCAGGTCCGAGGCATAAGATTATAGGCTGCATATTGCATACTTCAGTGAATCCCAGCATTTGGGTCCGAGGCATAAGATTATGACATGGACTCCCAAAATATCTAGATTACATCATTTTTACACCGATTCATACAGTTCGCAGATTTTGTTTTCATATTCCGATAAATATTTAAAAAAACAAAAAACCTGACAATCCTCAACTGAAGCTCAAACATTTGGTAATTTTGACACAAAGTTGTCAGTTAAGGTTTGTTTTGTTTAACAACACCACTAGAACACACTCATCAGGGTTTCTGCCAGAGGGTAAAATAGGTATGGCACCATACCCAATTTTTTTTAGATGATTGTTTTAAAAGTTAACCTTTTGACAAAATTAATTACTCTTTATTATTACTGTATGATTTTCTTAACCCTAACCATAAACTTAACCCCCCCCCCCCCCCCCCCCCCCCGTTGTCTGTGGTTGCATTCAATTCCATAGCACCATACCCAAATTTTTTTATTTATGGCAAAAACACTGTTGATTAATTAATCATTGGCCATTGGATGTCAAACATTTGATAATGTTTTAAAAAAAAAAAAAAAAAATTATAATTCAGATATTTAGTCTTAGAAGAAACCCACTAAATATTTCCATTAGCAGCAAGGAATATTTTACATATGCCTTCCCAAAGATAGAACAGCATGTACCACAATCTTTAATGTGACCGTCGTGAATGGTGTAATAACCATATACTACGCACCTTCCAGCCAGGGCTGAATTTATAAAACCTGTTTTTGTGTTACATGTGTGTAACTACAAATATTTTACAAAATTTAAAATGTTTCTTTTCTAACCTCTTGAAAAATCCTTTCTGGTAATCTCAAGCACTCAGTTAAAATATTTAAAAGTGAAAAGTAATTAATTTAAACTTTAAATACATTCCTAAATTGGTCAGACAATTATTTTTTGAAACAAAAAAAAACAACACAAAAACGCACCAAAAAAATAAATTAAAAAAAAGAAAAAAAAGAGGAAAAAAAAGAGGGCAATATAATATAATAATAAAATTTTCAATTTAAGAAAAACAAACTCCTTGACAATAAAAACGACACAAGAATTTGTGGTATGAATCTGAAACCTTCTTTTATTGCCAAACTGAGAAATGTGAACCATAGCCCATAAAACAATAACAATAATACTATATCAATAAAAACTGTAACACCCAAGCAAAAAGCAACAGAGATAATTTCTTTTTCAGAACAGGTAAAGCAATTGAACGTTTTACTGAACGAGTTTTTGCTGGCAGAGTCATCTTAAACGTACATGAGGCTGGCAAAATTGATCATTGGGCTTGTCTTTGTTTCAAAAACGGCTGACGAATCAACAAGCCGAAACTGTATATATTTCAATAGTGCAGATGTAATGATAATCGCGCCGAGGGAATAGTGCGTTTGAGGAATTCACAATTGAGGGGTGCTAATTAACAAATGTCACTTCCATTAATTTTATGTGGTCAGGCAGAGCAGCCTGCTGATAATAAATTTGTGTAACGAGAAAAGCAGAGCGCTTCTCCCTGGTGGTAGAACAAACAAAAGGAGATTTAGTGTTTGTGCTCGCCTAAAACACAACTTGGTGTCATTACACTCTGCTGAGAATTAAGGTTAAGTGCTTCGTACTTGGGTGTATCACGCAAATGATAATTACACATTGGAAACGTACAGTTCAAGAAAACCTCCGTACATGCAGATGTGTACAGTCAAGAGCTGTATATAACAATGTAACCTCTTTCTCTACACAAGGAATGGTTCAAAACCAGCCCAAGACCTATACTCAATAAAACTTTTTAGAGTTTAGACTCAAATATTAAAAGCTGTTTCATGCATTCCATTTTTAGGCATTGCCATGTTAAAGACTCAAGACGTTATAAAAAAAACCTGAGTCTAGATCTTAAAACTTTTAAAAGCATGAGGTCAGATGTCTGGATGGCTTCTCTCTAATATTTATCAGTGGCAGATCAAGAAAATCCATTTTGGGGGGGGGGCACCCAATGACATAAACGTTCTTGAAGGGACTCCTCGGATTCTCCAACGTAAAAAATAACAAATATATATAACTGTCGCAAAATTGGGGGGGCCTGGGCCCCTGAACCCCTCCCTTTAGGTCCACCACTGTTTATTATTATCCATACTTAGCCACTCTCAACAAGCCTTGCCCACCCACCCATAAATGTTTTTTAATAAGTTATGTGGGTTTGAACGTGAGTAACACGGACAAGTTCCTGACACTAAGGTTTATGGTTCGGGTGGGCGTGACTGTTTGATGTAACTGTTTATGTGATCCCTGATTTCTATAACTGATATTCAATCCCACATTACATCTTTGGATTTATACAGACATTGCTACACTAGCAGAGAATTACATCTGATCTCAAATGCCAGGTGTTCCCATATCTCTTTCCATCAGAGTAATTATGTCATGTTCAACTTTATTTTCGTGCTTATATCCAATTACGGTTCAAGCATGTTGTCCTAGGCACACACCTCAGCTATAGGTTCGTTCAGAACAGTGGGTTAGTTGTTAGTTGGTTAGTGGTTAGTGAGAGAAAAGATGGTGTTGTGGCCTTACACCTACCCATTGAGTCGTTAAAACTTGTTCTGGGTGGGAGCCAGTACCGAGCTGCGAACCCACTATCTACCAGCCTTATGTCCGATGGCTTAACCACGACACCACCAAGGCTGGTTAGCCTTGTATAAAATATCTTTCCTTTCAATGGTTATTCAAAAGCAGCATATTGAATAGCAGACTTTAATACATACATTTGAAATTGTATATACAGGTCAGCCAAACGACATATAAAATGTGGCCTCTATGAGCAGGTGAAGTTTATTGTAAGATAAAAATAAATGCATTTATGTAACAAAATTTAAAAGCCCTTCATATTAACGGTGTCCTTTGTAAGTATGGTTGTTATACAGGTGTCCTTTATAGGTGGGGTCATTATACAAAGTATATTTCATAGGTTTGGCCATACAGGTGACCAGTGATTCAAGGTGCCCACAATAATAAGGTTTTATTGTACTGTTAATTTAACTACAGAAAGTGAGCTCTGCAATCAGAGCATTGGTTGTAATGAAACAAGTTAATTTTGGCCTGTTCGGGCAGCTGTAAGGGTTGTCTTTTCATGCCTTGTATGTAAAAGATATACAGTGAAACTCCTTAAACTGGACACCCACGGAACCAAGTTAAAAGTCCGGTTTTAAGGGGTATCTGTTTCAAAGAGGTTATCTTCTGCACTGATATTAAAAATGGGGCCGTGAAAAACCTCTGGTTTTGAGGAAATTCCGGTTTAATAGAGGGTCTGGATTTGTGAGGTTTCACTGTACAAAGAAATATAATATGTCATGAAGCATAAAATATGACATCAAAACTTACCTGTATCAGAATACAACGAACTGAATATAAGACAGGTAATCTTAATGTCTAATGGCTGACACTAGCTAACACAGAATCGCTTTGGTCTTAAACAAACGCATACATTTCCATTTCAGCTATAATCAATGGTATTTTAATCCCATGTAAAGATCAGTCTAAAGCTCATAACCACTAAAATAAATTTGAATGCTACAGCTGAGAAAAAAGGAGTTAAAAAGGCCCAACCTTTAATCAATTCTTTTATAACCTTGCGAAGATTTTACAGGTGGATTAGGAAAACAAGAAGTGCCGTTGTTGATAGCCAAGTCATTAGATTGTACCCGGTTATACGAGCTATTTTCAATGAAGATTAAGACCGGGTCTTTGCCTTTGCTCAATTTCAATTATTACATGACACATGAGTGCATTATATCTAATTTATTATACAGCTTTCCCTTTGCTTAAGCCTGTGGAAAATTTATTTGTGTGAACAATGTCTTGAAATTTGTGCTGCCACCCTTGATATATAAAATGGAGGACACATTACAGAGCACTTCATACATAGAGGGAAATATTGCCGTACAACTTTCATCTGTAAGTGGACCTCCAGTGAGCGAGATATTTTGTGTTCGTGTTCAACAAATTAATTATCATATAGATTACATAAAACTATTTTCTGGGGGAGGGCTGGGTATGTATTGAAAACCAAATGACCTAAAAAAGAAAAAGAAAAAATCCTGTTCACACACCTGAGCTTATCAATTCAGCATTCGTCTTTTCATAATTTCACAAAAATGTGTTGCTGTTATTTGTCTATTTCCGGCCCTAACTCATAGAGGTAGGCTGGGTCATCCTTTTAAAAAAAAAATGTTAATTTTTTTGTAACCCAATCTATCTTTTCAGTAGTGGGTTGGGTGGTATTTTGTTATTCCTATTTTATTATTTTTATTATTATATTGAAAAAAGAAATGGAAGAAAAGAAATTATAAAAAAAAAAAAAAAAAGATTTTTGTAAGTTGTTTGGAATACAATTTGCAACATTTTGTTAAGTCTGGCCCGAGGTAGATACAAAATATTAATGACAGATCTGGGTATAAATGGACATTATATTAAGGGCTGTTCCAGAATTGATCGCAGGTGGGTGTGAGGGTGAGGAGGAATGTTATTTAACCCTTCAAAACCTGACACTCGGTAAAACCAAAATTACCACGAAACCAGATGTTCCCTTTTCAAATATGAGTACAGAAGAGATGAACCTTTTTAAACTAGATATTCCTTAACACCTGAGGTTTTACTTAGTCTCGAGGGTTTACAGAGATTTCACTATACATTTAAACCAAGAGGGGAAAAGCTGTTGAAGATTCATCATGCAAAAAATAATTATTGTGCCAAAAGCTAACTCCCCCACCCCCTCCAATTCTGAAAAGCCCCAAATCTACTGCCGTGAAACAGAGGGCAGCAGTGGCCATCCCATTCCCCACTTCCTCCTAATACTATTCTTAAAAAAAAGGCTATTATGTGTTGTAACTGAACCTACAAACTTCAAAATGTTCTCAGGGTAGCATGCCTCCAAACCCCGCCTGAAGAAGATCTGGACCTTTGGGACCTCACATTTACATCCCCAGGGCCACCATACTGACAGTGATACCTCCTCCCCCTCCCCCCCCCAGGGCCACCATACTGACAGTGATACCTCCTCCCCCTCCCCCCCCAGGGCCACCATACTGACAGTGATACCTCCTCCCCCTCCCCCCCCAGGGCCACCATACTGACAGTGATACCTCCTCCCCCTCCCCCCCCAGGGCCACCATACTGACAGTGATACCTCCCCCCCTCCCACACACACACCCCTCTCAACTACCATCTGCTTGCCCTGTGCACCAAGTGTGGCACAAGGGGTACTGGATTCTAATTTCAATGGGCATAATAAATAATGTGAAGTAAAATATGCAACTTACCTGAATAACGAACTTTGGAAAAGATTTCAGAAAGTGTTTTCTTAACCTGAAAAAGAAGGAAGTGATTTGAGTACAATACACAAATTAGGTAGTGGGTCCATGCAACCTTGGACATACACATAGCAACAAAGTGTAACATATGTGTAAAACAAAAACAAGTAGCTGTAGCAATGAACCCTAACTTAGTTTGTTCAAAATCAGATTAATCGAAAGTTGAGAACACAAAGCCAAAATAAAATAGATATAGAGCATGTTATACAGATTAAAACAATGAACTAAACTGGGTTTAGTACATTAAAAAGAATGTCAAATGTAAGTTGCTGAATTTAGGCATTATGTCAAGTTCAAAACAACAGCATTTGGAATAAAACATAAAAAATAATTCTTGTACAAACACAATTTTTCTTCGGGGTAAGGGGGGGAAGAAGAAAACAGAAGAAGAAATCTTCATGTTAACATACAATGAATTTTGCATATGCATATTGTATATGTACGACTAAAACCTCGTTAAAGGACCACCCGATTTAAGATAATTAATTAATTAATTAATTAACTGGTTACTTAAGCAGACAATGGAAGATAAGATTCCATCTTAACGTTTTCCCAAATCATCTAGTAAAAAACCCACAAAAAAACACCTACGAACAAAACAAAAGAAGAGTTTAAAGTTAGTTTTTTTATTAACAACTTTTACATGCACTTTCCCACAGATAGGACAGCACATATCATGGCCTTTGATATTCCAGTCATCATACCCATTGGGTTATTTCTCACTCCAGTCTCCTTGAACTAGTCTCAGGGGAGCAATGGGGAGCCAGAGATACAGCTCCCCTTTTAAACAGTAAGGTCAGAAATACCCTATGCTGCTAATAAAAAAGAAGATAATAACTTATGTAGTTGAAAATATTTTCCCCTCTCATCTCATAACTGTGCCATTTGATACTCAATTGTCAATAATCTTGACTGCTGCTGAACAAACCTTTTCTTTTATAAATAATAACGTCAAACAGCAAGATGAGTAGCTAAATACAAATAACCCTTCAAAATAAATCAATGCCATGGCGAGCGAACATACACAAATAGTAGTACCGCAGAATGCAAAAATATAACATTTAAAAATATGTACTTACTAACCGTCTGTGCAGCATGCTGGACAAGCTTCTAGCATAAAGTATCGCTACACGACAATCGGAGCACTTTTGACAAGCACGCCAGTATACAAATGATGTGGACAGCTATTAACACAGACATTAAATTCTACTTGGATTTAATATTTACATTTAACATGCCTACTTCGGGAGCTGATCTTAAAACAAATGCAACAAGCATTATTATATTGATTTGACACCAGATATTATTAAAGCCGAACCGTCATGAAGGACGAGTACAAACAAGTGCCAAGTTTGTTCTGTAGTAAACACAAAAGTATCTGTCCATACGTACAAAGGGACATGAAAGATCAACATTTTCTTACACAGGGGCTCGAAACATAACTGTGAAATTATGGATACCAAAATTTAACAAGTCAGACATTTAGTGTAAACAAACGTAAAACAAAAATGAAGTGGGATTATTTTTTTTATTTACATTTATTTTTGTTTTGTTTTCTTATACAAGGCTCAAAACATAACTGTGAAATTATGGACACCAAAATTTAAGAAATCAGACATCTGGTGTAAACAAACATAATACAAAGACGAGGTGGGATTATTTTGTATCATTTTTTTTTATTCAAAGCTCAAAAAATAGCTGCAAAATTATGGATACCAAAATTAATGCACAAGTTAAGATGTCTGTTTCAAATTAAAAAACCCCACACAAAAACAAACACAGATTATTATATATTAACCATTTTTCGCATACAAAGTCTGAAAAATAACTTCAAAATTATGATACCAAAATTCATGAAAAAATTATGCATGTTTTCTAAACGAACATAATTTTTTTTAAAAGCTGAACAATCATGTATTTTTTTTTTTTTTTTTGTTGTTGACAACATCAGTTTTTAATTAGGAGATAACCATATGGAGTATTTAGATTTGCAGGTGTTATTGTCTATTTGATGCCCGCAAATGTAATTTTTGGCCGAATTTGATAAAAAATATTTCTTAATTTATTCAACAAACAATTGATGGGATAATTACCATGATCATTTAACTTAAAAAGTCTTAGTGCAATTTCTAACTGGTTTCTCTCTTAAGTAAAAAAAAGAGAGCATTTTTATGAAAAGTTATAAATTCTAGGTGAATATTTTGTGTTCTCTTTTGGCATACACGTAGGTAACATTGTCCTCCATTTATAACTTGTAAGTATGTCAATTACCCCCCTTTTCCCATACCTACCATTATTTGGAACAACAATCTACATGCAAAAAGAAAGAGTTTTATGAGTTTGCAAGTTAGTGTTTAAAATTAGCTTAATTTAAAATAGAGATCGAGAAAGAAGGAAAAAAACAACTAAGAAAAAAAAGTGGTAATTTAAAAAAAAAATGAAAAGGAAGGACTTATATAATTCTGAGTCAGGCCAAATTAAAAAGACATTTGAAATTTTTCTCAATCTTAATTTCTTTTCCCCCCTCACTAGTGGATTTTTTATTTTTTAAATACACTTTGCACTAGGAGTATTAAAGAGAAAAAAAGAGTGTAGTTATTAAAATAAACCCTACAGATTCATTGTTAAAATGGTGGATCAGATTACACCAATCAAAAGCCGGGTTTCCATTTTTTTTTTTTATATAAAGATAATTTTAGCAGGGCAATAAAAAATCACGTAACATGTTTAGCTTGACAATATTTTGAACTATGATAATCTATCACTATAATATTATGGTGTACATGCTGAGATTAAATCAACTGTCGTCTCAGTATATCCCTTAAATCCCAGTAACATTTTCCACTAACTGATGCATATCAAATTTGGTATACATATTTACAAATGATCACGACAAAGTGACGACGACGATGGTGTAATTTGAATCTGATGACTATGCCCATTTTACGTTTTTGTGCCCCGAAGACACCGTTGTCATGACAACCTAATTAGTAAGGGGGGGGGGGGGAGATATGGAAAAAAAAGGAATGTGTGTTCAACTGTATAATACATTTGATAAACATCACTAGATATATTAAAGGAAAGGAACGTCCATTATCGACACATCGTCACGTTTACAAATTATGGCTGTTCTGTGTCCAGAATAAAGTTGTGAAACTTTGTCTAGAAAGTGAAAAATGAAACATGCTGATGCCATTGGTTTATAGCTACCCCTACCAAACAGCAGCACAAGAACCTTTATACACAAACAGACAGATATTTTATTAAAGTTTCACCCAGTATAAACAAAGCAAAAAAATATCATTCACAGAAATTATACAGCTTACTCTTTATGGTTGTGTTTAATATCCAATAGCTGATGATTGATAAATCAATGTGCTCTAGTGGTGTCGTTAAACAAAACAAAATGAGAGACTATATGTGCAATACCACACACAAATTCACATTGATGCATAAAATACATCTCCTCAAATTCATATCAATGCAAAAAATACATCTGCACAAACTGGACAGCACATACCATAGCCTTTGATATACTAGTTGTAATGCTATGTGATGTCCTGTCTATGTTAAAGTGCCAATACAGGATCCCCTGCTGCTAATGGAACAATACTGATGGTTTTCTCTGACAACTACAATTCATAACTACCAAATATTTAACACCCAACAGCTGGTTATTAATTGATCAGTGTCGTCAAACGGAACAAACTTTAACTTTTAGTGACACTTAGACCTAGAATGTTTAGCCTAGAAACACCGTAAAGGCTGTTCCTATATAATTAGTAGGGACACAAAAACACAATAATTGGACAGTCACAAAAAGACACTGGTAGAGGTTAGATGAAATGAAATACAACAGATGTAAAAACTGAATAATATGTCACCTCCCTTTTCATCTGTCCCATTCCCACTTGGAGGGCAGTTTGTCTTTGGCTGAGAGAGAGAGAGAGAGAGAGAGAGAGAGAGAGAGAGAGAGAGAGAGAGAGAGAGAGAGAGAGAGAGAGAGAGAGAGAGAGAGAGAGAGAGAGAGACACAGAGAGACACAGACACACACACACACAGAGAGAGCGAGAGAGAGAGAGAGAGAGAGAGAGAGAGACAGAGACAGAGACAGAGACAGAGAGACAAAGAGAGAGAGAGAGAGAGAGAGAGAGAGAGAGAGAGAGAGAGAGAGAGAGAGAGAGAGAGAGAGAGAGAGAAAGGAGGTATTATTCCATGCCAAATGGATCAGGGGTGGGAATTGGTGAACTGTAAAAAAAGAGGAAATCTAGAGGGGTCCCGGAAATTCTTGAAATCCTAGGTTAAAATCTGTGCCATCTGACCCATTTTGGAGGAAAGGACGATTAAAATGTGAGGAAACACAATTTTCCATGAGAGGAAAACAGCTGATCTGAGGAGAATTCCAATCCCTGATGGATATAAAATATTCAGGCATAGGAAGGTGCCAAAAAGTGGGAAGGGAGAGGGCACAAAATCTTTTTAATTAGCAGCAAGGGATCTTTTATATGCACCAACCCATAAACAGGATAGCACATACCACAGCCTTTGATGTACCAGTCGTGGTGCACTGGCTGGAACGAGAAATAGCCCAATGGGCCCACTGACGGGGATCGATCCCAGACCGACCGCGCATCAAGCAAATGTTTTGCCACTGGGCTACGTCTCGCCCTCAACAAATGAATGGATGCATGGATGGACAGACAGATGGACAGACAGATGGACGGACGGATGGACGGACGGACGGACGGATGAACAGATGGATGGATGGAACGAAAGACGGAATGATAAATGGTTACTTTGATGGATATCTTACAGAAATCTATGTTGAACTTCCAATAACAATGAATGACTTAATTATTACAATGTTATGTGACATATTTCACCAATGGCAGTTGACAACTTTAGAAAAAAAAAGGATCCAATTTCACTTTTTTGCAGGTGGCTGATTTTAAATGCCTCTGCTAATCCAGAAAACGCTCATTCACACAGCACAAAACCGTCAAAAATTTTGGAAATATTCAGTGAACGGACAAAGAGCTTTGATTGGCACTTTGAGCAGTTAACATGGCTAATTACACTTAACTGTTTGGCTACCAGAGATATTCACCAACGACCTGACCTGACCCAGCAGTGAACTAATGCCCCTGTCTGAAGAACATGGGTAGCAGTCTGAAAATGGCCGCCCATATATTCAAAGCTGGTCCCAAGATGTGCAACAGATATCGTGGAAAACAAGTGTAGAGAGATAATCTCACCTTCTTTAATATGTTTGCTTTTCCTAGCCAGTGCTAAACTGCTGAGACAAAATGCAAGCAGACGTTGGGATATATCAACTGAACAGAAAACGTTCTGCAACATGCACGTACCGGAATATAAATCATACAACACATATGTCATCTTCAGCACCACTGTGGTAGGTCAGACCCACAAATTAAGTTTTCCCCCAGATTTTTGTACTAAATTTTCATTTGCATATCTTCTTCCTTTTTTAAATTTTTTTTTTTTTTTTTTTTTTTTTTACTATTCTGTATTTTTTTTTCTAATTTTATTTCGTACTCGCTGAAACGGTTCCCTTTGCAGTTTACATCTCAGCATTTACCTCATGATTGCAAAGTTAAAATGAGAGAGATTTCGTTGTGATAATGATCGCCCATAGCCATATGATTTCCAAGCCAAATGGGCAATAAGAATTCAAAAGTGAAGAATACAGCGAGTTGATGGAATAAACTTGCGGAGAGCGGTGCCGTTGATTACTGAGGAATAGTTAGCATTCTTAGCTCTGGAGATGGAAAATGGATGAAAACCGCTGATGAAGAATATGTCTGGCCAAATATCATTATAGTCCCCAGTGGAATTAGCAAAAAGGTCAACTCTTAAAACATATATTTGGTATTGGAAGAACTCTCATCTGAAGATGTTTATCTTTCACTGGGGCAGATGTTATTACAACCTTCTCGCAGCTCACACTTTCCAGCAGACACATGTCAACATGCACAAACTCTTTCTTGCTTAATAACAAACTGCCATTTTTGTTCTCACCACAAACTTTTAATTGGAGGAACTGATTTTAAAATGATCTTTTTAAACTGTTTCTTGCTTAATAACAAACTGCCATTTTTGTTCTCACAATAAACTTTTAATTGGAGGAACTGATTTTAAAACGATCTTTTTAAACTGTTTCTTGCTCAATAACAAACTGTCATTTTTATTCTCACAATAAACTTTTAATTATAACAATGGTGGAACTGATTTTAAAATGATCTTTTAAAACTGTTTCTTGCTTAATAACAAACTGCCATTTTTGTTCTCACAATAAACTTTTAATTATAACAAAAAAGGAACCGTGTTTTTCTTTTCTTTTTTAAAAACATTTAAAGATTTAATTATGAAAAGAAAACTAAACAAAGTAGAACTCGATTTGTTTTTTAAAAAGAAGCAAATTTTAATAAGATTTCATTATAAAAGAAACCCCCAAAATGGAACTGGAATTGGGTTTTTTAATAAAAGCAAATTCTGATATAATAATAAAGCATTTCACGTGTCTCTTAAACATGTGAATACATAATTAAAAGATTTAGGATAAAAAAAACATTACTGAAAAAAATAAAACAAAAACACTCCCAAAAATGTTAGTTCAATACTAAAAACTTAATGCTCATTCTTTACCTAGTGGTTTGTTAATAATTAGGAAGTAAAGTTGTACCAAAACAATATGTAGTGGAGATAAAGATGAGAGAAAAAAAGCTACTGAATTATTTGTCAGCTTGAATTTTGGGTAATGGGTACTAGGACAAAACCATCCCCCTAATTAGAAAACCAAGCACATCCCTGTAACCCTCTGAATCTGTCCCTGTACCTGTCCCTGTACCCCTCTGAATCTGTCCCAGTACCCCTCTGAATCTGTCCTATACCCCTCTGAATCTGTCCCTGTACCCCTCTGAATCTCTCCCTGTACCCCTCTGAATCTATCCTTGTACCCCTCTGAATCTGTCCCTGTACCCCTTTGATCCTGTTCCTGTACCCCTTTGAATCTGTCCCTGTATGTACCCCCTTGAATCTGTCCTATACCCCTCTGAATCTGTCCCTGTACCCCTTTGATTCTGTCCCTGGACCCCTCTGAAACTGTTCCTGTACCCCTTTGAATCTGTCCCTGCATGTACCCCTCTGAATCTGTCCTATACCCCTCGGAATCTGTCCCTGTACCCCTCGGAATCTGTCCCTGAAGCTTACATGAGAATTAATCCACCTGGTGTGGGTATTTTTTCTCGCCAGATTCCAAACACCATGATAGTTGTACTAAGTAAACATCTATCCCTTATGGCCATTTACATCTCACAGCAAAGAAAACAGGAAATGTCAAACAATACTCTTCAGCCTGTATTCTAACAGCACAATGAGTTTTTTTCCCATTCTAACTAGCAAGCCCCTTCATTTTGGAAATATAGCATCATTAGTACTGCTCTACTGATGATAATTCCAGGTGAGACATTTTAAACAAGAAAGAAAGAAAGAAATGTTTTATTTAACGACGCACTCAACACATTTTATTTACGGTTATATGGCGTCAGACATATGGTTAAGGACCACACAGATTTTGAGAGGAAACCTGCTGTTGCCACTACATGGGCTACTTTTCCGATTAGCAGCAAGGGATCTTTTATTTGTGCTTCCCACAGGCAAGATAGCACAAACCATGGCCTTTGTTGAACCAGTTATGGATCACTGGTCGATGCAAGTGGTTTACACCTACCCATTGAGCCTTGCGGAGCACTCACTCAGGGTTTGGAGTTGGTATCTGGATTAAAAATCCCATGCCTCGACTGGGATCCGAACCCAGTACCTACCAGCCTGTAGACCGATGGCCTACCACGACGCCACCGAGGCCGGTTTTTAAACAAGAATTCAGCTGAATTAAATATTTTGGTCTGCTGTAATTTTATTTGATGTCTCTGAAAATAGCATCAATAGATGTTCATCTCAGACATTTAAAAAAAAAGATAATAAATTAAAAAATATATAAATATATATATTTTTTTAAATTCAAATTCAAATTCAAAAATCAAAAATTAAAATTAAATATTAAAAACAATTTTTAAAAATTTGATTAGAATTTTAATTAAATGTTTTATTTCTGCGTGCATTGTAAAGAACATCCTTAGGTGCAACTACAAACCAAGTTTTAATGATCTAGCCATATAACCGTAAATAAAATGTGTCGAGTACGTCGTTAAATAAAACACTTCCTTTATTTATAGGAATTGAGAAATTGAGCTAAAAACGAAACTTTCACATTACTGAGCTAAAAACTGAGCTAAAAACGAAACTTTCACATTATTCTAAATGCAAAAGCTGACGTCATCGCATCCACCACCACTGGGAAAATACTACCTATATCTCGACTTTTTACTTGATACAGGCGAGACGAAAAGCAGATCAGTTCCACAAATCTAAAAACTAAGCACCAAAACCATAAATAATGGAACAAAATGTTGAAAGGAGACTGTAGTAACACTCACCACTTTCTATCTTTGGGCGGGTATACGGGGAACACGAGACAAAACTTGAAAGATGATGATTAATAAAGACTTACAAAGAATAAATACTTCCCGACTGAATGTTAGTATTTTAACATGATGTGTGCATGTTGATAACATAATGATACATATTGGAAAGTTTGTCCCTGATTGGTTAATGTAGTTGCTAGTTAATGTATGGTGTTAATGTTGACGATACACCAATAAACTGGCCTCAGTATCAACTTGTCTTGGTCACATGACATTCGTAGCAGACGGTAATGGCTGCCTTAATTTCATTTTCACCTGTTATTTCCATTTTTAATGTTTTTTTAAACATCCCTTCAATGCATCCAATCACATTTTACAACAAAAAACAAAACAAAAAACACACCCTCCGAAAAAAAAGCCCAACACTCTTCCCCCCCCCCACCAAAAAAAAAAAAACCCTCCAAAAAACATGTCGGATGTTTTAATCAAAATTTATTTAAAATGTCAACAAATAAATATAATTTAAACATCACACTCAAAAGTGAAAATTAAACAACAAAAATACTAATTTTAACTTGTTTTTCCTTTACTTTTATGCGAAATAACAAGATTTTTTTTTTTTTTTAAACCTCGCAAAACCAGACCCTCTGTAAACCAAAATTCCCTCAAAACAGGACATTTTTCTAGCCCCTTTTTAAATATCTGTACAAAAAAAGAACCTCTCTAAACCGGATACCTCTTAAAACTGGACTTTTTACTTGGACCGTGTCTGGTCTAGAAGAGTTTCACTGTATATATTATTCTTTACTTAACTGGTTTCAAAATATTATGCAAATCTGAAAAGTACATAATGTGTTTCTGACCTGTATCAAACTGAGCTCCAAAGTTAATAAGACGGTGTATGTTGTATAAACTGTAATAATTCCAGTTTAAATGAAAGATTGTTGAATCATACTCAACGACAAACACAAACATCAGTGACTCGCTGTTTGTCTTATGGCAATAATCCATATTCGTAATCCCTCATGATAAGGCAGATTTATATCTTACAGTCTTTTAACCCCGACCTTTAACTACAGGACTTAAAAGGAAAGGTATGTTGGTTTATTAATACCTCAGGACATTGTTTCAATTAGTTTTGTTTTGTTTAACGACAACACTAGAGCACATTGATTAATTAATGAAAAGTTTATTTTGGTTAACGACATACACTAAAGCACACTGATTTATTAATCATCAGCTATTGGATGTCAAACATTTGGTAATTTTGACATGTAGTCATCAGAGGAAACCTGCTCATTTTTCCTAATGCAGCAAGGGATCTTTTATATGTACTATCCAACAGACAGGACAGCACATACCACTGCCTTTGATATATCAGTCGTGGTGCACTGGCTGGAACGAAAAATAGCCTAATGGGCCTACCACTTAGAGGAAACACTACATTTTTCCATTAGCAGCAAGGGATCTTTTACATGCACCATCACAAACAGGACAGAACATACCACGGTCTTTGATATACATTCAATAGCCGATGATTAATAAATCAATGTGTTCTAGTGGTGTCAGTAACAGAATCAACTTCTCTCTCTTGATATGCCAGTCATGGGGTATTACACTGGGACAGACAAACACCCAGTCGGAGAATGGTCCACTGAGGAAGGAAATATTTTATTTAACGACGGACTCAACACATTTTATTTACGGTTATATGGCGTCAGACATATGGTTAAGGACCACACAGGTATTGAAAGAGGAAACCCGCTGTCGCCACTTCATGGGCTACTCTTTTCGATTAGCAGCAAGGAATCTTTTATATATGCGCCATCCCACAGACAGGATAGCACATAACACAGCCTTTGATATACCAGGAGTGAGAAATAGCCCAATGGTTCCACCGATGGGGATCGATCCTAGACCGACCGCGCATCAAGCGAAGGCTTTACCACTGGGCTACGTCCTGCCCCTTCCACACTAACGCTCCACTGACTGAACTAGATCCTGTGTCTGTTGTGCACACTACGCTGTTCACTATTGTCAAATCAGAAAATTAGCATTTAGATTTTTTAAATGATAATTGGTAACTCGATCGGTCTACCCTTTGAAGACCATTAATTAAAGCCATACATAAACCTATTTTGCACCTGTAATTAGCAGCTTGGTTTACCTGTCTTCACGATAATAACACAGCAAGTCTTTACAAGACAACCAAGCACAAACATAAACAAAGAACAACAAAACATAATTAGCCTTTAAATTAACCCTTTTTTTTTTAAAGATATTCAATCACAATTTACCTTTTCCATTGTACGTTTATAAAAGGGGCAGTGTCAGTACAGATTTTATAAAGGGGGTGGTGTGGTATGGTGTACGACTTGCCTCGATGGTGCCCTGGTTAAGCTATTGTGTTGACGACTGGAATCTTCTGGGTTCACATTCAAGTACAGAGTAATGTTTTTTTAATACAATGAAACCTCTCAAAACCAGACCCTCTGTAAACCAGAATTCCCCCCAAAAATCAGTACAGAAATTAACCTCTATAAACCAGATACCTCTTTAAAACGGACATTGTACTTGGTCCCAAGGGTGTTCGTTTTTTTTAAAGGGGTTTCACTGTAATACTTGCAAGAATACATTAATTAATCATCGACTGTTGGTTTGCAAATCTTTGGTAATTTGGACACGTAATCTTCACAAGAAACCTGCTACATTTTTGTTTCATTAGCAGCAAGCAAACTTTTATATAAACTTTCTCACAGACAGAACAGCATATACCACAGACATTGATATACCAGATGTGTTGTACTGGCTGCAGTGGAAAAGAATCCAATGCATGTGTCTGTCAAGGTTTGATCCTATGACCTAAACACCCAGGTGAGCTAAATCCTGGCACCCAAAGTAAATGATAATCAATATTTCAAGCTTTACAAAATATTATTAATCATTAGAAAGTGGTATGGATAGTTAATATAAGGTATGGTGCGCTTGAACCATAATTGGACACATTAATAATATAATTATATATATATACATATACATACATACAAACACACACACACACACACAAACACAGAAGAATCTCATTGGGTCAAACTTGGAAGAGTCAAATACAACGCTTGAACCAAAAACGTAGTCCCGAGTTACACTTACACGTTGTTGACCGAATGGTCACGTCGAACTACCTGATGGGTCGAACATTTTCTTGAGCACTAACGATGTACGAGCCAATGGGATTCAACTGTATGTATAAACATTTTTAAAATCCTCAGAATTAAATCTCACTTACATAAATGTTTTTGTGCACTGTGATAAACATCCATAGATGCAATTATAAACCAAGTTTTGTTGACCTATATACAATGTATATAATATAGTTTGTCAGAAACTGATCTAAATGCAAAAACTTAGTGCGAAACTATAATGCAAACGTTGACGTTGTTCTAACATTTTATAATTCTGACACATAGTTTTCAGAGCAAACTGGTAAAAAAAAAATCTTTAGCAGCATTGAGGATTTTATATGTACTCTTCCATAGACAGGATAGCACACACCATGTCCTTTGATATACCAGTCATGGGAATGAATGAATGAATAAATGCAGGAATAAACAACCAAAAGAATGAATGCTGTATATGTCTATATCCAATATCGTGATGTGGAACACCCAATCCAAAATCTACATAAATAAAGTACATCATGACCAAATTCCAACTAGCACACATTTTGCGTGACACGAAAAAAAGAAAGAGAAAAAAACTAAGAAAAAAAAAAGTCAAGTTAATTAGTCAAATTACACGAGATACATGGATTATCATTTCGGAAGGTGATATAACTTACCAGTCTAGACTCAAATTAGCCTTGTTAAAAAACAGAAAAGAAAAGAATAGGAAAAATTAATTGTAACACTTTAAGGGCACGACGAATAACTGAGAAGGGTGCCTAATGAAAGATCAGAATGAAATATGCATGACCTTAATTTGATCATTAAAGGTCAAATGTATTAGTGGTTCCAAATGAAGAACCATTAAAGTTACAGTTAAAGTTTGTTTTGTTTAACGACACCACTAGAGCACATTGATTTATTAATCATCGGCTATTGGATGTCAAACATTTGGTAATTCTGACATATAGTCTTGAGAGGAAACCTGCTATATATTTCCATTAGTAGCAAGGGATCTTTCATATGAACCATCCCACAGACAGGATAGCACATACAATGGCCTTTGATATACCAGGCTGGTTGTGATGGGAGAAAGTAAATGTTTTATTTAACGACACACTCAACACATTTTATTTACGGTTATATGGCGTCAGACATATGGTTACGGACCACACAGATATTGAGAGAGGAACCCGATATCACCACTTCATGGGCTACTCTTGTCGATTAGGAGCAAGGGATCTTTTACATGCACCATCCCACATATAGGATAGTACATACTACGGCCTTTGTTACAACAGTTGTGGAGCACTGGCTGGAATGAGAAATAGCCCAATGGGTCCACCGACGTGGATTGATCCTAGACCGACCGAACATCAAACGAACGCTTTACCACTGGGCTACATCCCACCTCCTCGTTGTGATGGAACACCCCCCCCCCCAATAAAAGAATGAGTCCACTGACATGATTCGATCCTATGACTCAATCACCTCAACTGAGATGGATAATGATAAAGCTGTAAGGGATCTTTTATTTGCACTTTTACCACGGACAACACAGTACATACCACAGACTTTGATGCAACAGTCATGGGGCACTGGTTATGATTGGGGGGGGGGGGGACACCCTAATCCACTGCGGGCGATCGATCCCGCAACCCACTGCCCCTCAAGCAAGTGCTCTACCACTGAACTAGATTTCATTCCTTCTTGCAAATGAAGGAAATTAAATAGCTACATTCTCTGGGCAGTGGTTACCAGAAACAATGCTCACATGGTCAATTCTCCAACAGTCATTAAATCAATTTGTGTCATTCTGAAGTACGTTTCTTTAATGAATTTAAACACCCCCATTTATAGCCCCAAAGAAAATTGACCCGAGATTTCTATTTCATTATAATAATTACAGAGGCCAATCCCACCGGTTTTGATGCACGCCATTACTCCTAATTCAGAAACACTTGAAATATGCATTGATAAAATGTCTTCCAGTTGCATAACAACTTGAAAACCTCATCATGAAGACAAAGTAACGACGAGCAGTTTACAAAATAATTTTAAACACCAACAATTAATAGATTTAGTAATCACTTCACTATATGCTATTATGAAGATAAAAGACAATACTTACGTATAAAAGTAATTTATTTTGGGAATCTGGTTCGGATTTGTTAAAAAAAACACCCCAAAACCCAACAAAACCCACACTCCAGAGTTCACCAAGGGGGTACGGTGCTATAACCCATCACATATTAGATAAACACTGTACCACTGAGCTACAGTTCAGCCATACGTTAACTACTAAGACATAAGGCATTGGACATACAGATAATAAGTTATCTACTGAGACATAAGGCATTGGACATACAGATAATAAGTTATCTACTGAGACATAAGGCATTGGACATACAGATAATAAGTTATCTACTGAGACATAAGGCATTGGACATACAGATAATAAGTTATCTACTGAGACATAAGGCATTGGACATACGGATAATAAGTTATCTACTGAGACATAAGGCATTGGACATACGGATAATAAGTTATCTACTGAGACATAAGGCATTGGACATACGGATAATAAGAGAAGAAACTTGCTGCCATCATACCATGGGCTAGGCTACTCTGTTCTATTAGCAGCAAAATATTTTTAATATACATCATCCCAAATACAGGATAGTACATGCCATGGCCATTGTTACGCCAGTTGTGGAAGACTGGCTGGAATGGGAAATAACCCAATGGGTGCATTGATGAGGATCGATCCTAGATTGTCTGTGTATCAGCTGAGCACTTTACCAGTGGGCTAATGCAATATATTGCATAAAACAAATAATTAAGCCATGTTAAACCTTAAAATACATTATATCAAAAGCCTGTGCTGTGAAATGGATGTGGATTGGGGCAAAAAAGCATCTAGCCGATGAAACATCTTTTAATTCTTTGTCTACCTCGCTACCACTAATACTGTAGATGAAGATTCTGACTTGGTGCTTTCGGAGAGAGAGGAAAAAAAGAAAAAGAAGAAAAAACAAACAGAATCAAAAGTATTCCGTTCCCCTTTCAACAAATGGACCGTTCCAGCCAAGTTGTGATCAAGAAAGAGCAACAGCGAAGTGATATAAACACTGACAAGTGAAGTGATCTGATCCCCCATCAGTAAACACATCAATGGGGGGGACAGCCATCTCCCAGGATCACTGCTGGTAAATATTTGTGGGTGGGTGCCAATAAAAACACTGCTCCACCATGCAGGGGCGCTTAATTACTGGAACATGTGCTTGGTGTTTTATATAGCCATGATCTTACTAATTTCAGCAACCATCTGATTGCGTGCAGTTTACATCAGAAATAAAGAATTTGGACATATACAGCTGTAGCCAGGTTAGAGTTTCAGAAGATCATTCCAGATTAACCAATCATGCGTCCCCAGACAGAAGTCAGACAGAAGTCTGTGCAGGCCGGCCTGCACCAGATGTAATAGGTTTCGTATTATACAGACAGGATTAATTAACATTTCCAAAAATATGGCTTTTTTCCTCTAAAAGTAAAACAATGTATGTAAAGTAAAATAAGTATATATATAAAAAGAAATACATAACTGTTATCGAGAAATTAAATAATAATAATAAAAAATTAAATTAATTAAAAAAAAGAAAAGAACCCCTAAATATTATTTTTATTTGCTTGAGGAGCAGGATGTATCTTGGTGATAAAACAGTCACCTCAGATGTGAGTGTGTTAATTAGTAGTAGTAATTAGCAGTATTTTTCATGCTTACCAATATAAATCTCCCTGCATTCATTAAAGTAAAGTTTGTTTTTTATTTAACGACACCACTAGAGCACATTGATTTTTTTTATCTTATCATCGGCTATTGGACGTCAAACATAGGGTCATTCTGACACTGTTTTTAGAGGAAATCCACTGTCACCACATAAGCTACTCTTTTACGACAGGCAGCACGGGATCTTTTATTTGCGCTTCCCACATGCAGGATAGCACAAACCATGGCCTTTTTTTAAGCCAGTTATGGATCACTGGTCGGTGCAAGTGGTTTACACCTACCCACTGAGCCTTGCGGAACACTCACTCAGGGTTTGGAGTCGGTATCTGGATTAAAAATCCCATGCCTCGACTGGGATCCGAACACAGTACCTACCAGCCTGTAGAACGATGGCCTAACCATGACGCCACCAAAGCCGGTCTCCCTGCATTCATTAAATTGCTCTGAATGTGCACGTAAAGTCCTATGACCTGACCATTAAATATGAGCGGGATGTAGTCCTGTGGTAAAGTGCTTGCCTGATGTGTGGTTGATCTAGGATCGAATCTAGTCAGTGGACCCACCGAGTTATTTTTTGTTCCTGCCAGTATATAATCACTGGTATACCAAAGGCTGTGGTATGTGCTATCCTGTCTTATGAGATGGTATATATAAAAAGATTCCTTAACTGCAACAAATGGAAAGTGTCACAGGTTTCTTCTCTTAGATTATATGTCAAAATTGCCAACGATTACCGGTAATAAATCAATGTGTGGAGGATTATTTTGTTCAACACTGAGTTTTGCAAAACCCATTTTTCGTTCATACGTTAAAATTTACAGGGTTATCATGAATTGTGCACATTAAAATACAGAGAAACCTCTTAAAAACCAGACCCTCATAAATGTGGAATTCACTCAAAACCATATTTACTTCACTGTCCTTTTTAAATACAAGATCAGATACCTGTTAAAACTGAACTTCTTACTTGGTCAAATAGTTGTCCAGATTATAGGAGTTTCATAGTAGGTTACATGAAAAAACTTTTTTTTTTTGACTAATGGAAATAACAAAATTGCTGATTTACAAAAACATTTCAAATTGTAGAGCCTCGAGATGATTACATATTTACTGTAGGTCAGGCTTTAAAGTTTAAAACAAAAAGTTTGTTTTGTTTAATGACATCACTGGAGTACATTGATTAATTAATTATCGGCTATTGGATGTCAAACATTTGGTAATTCTGACTCGTAGTCATCAGAGGAAACCCGCTACATTTTTTCTAATGCAGCAAGGGATCTTTTATATGCACTTTCCCACAGACAAGGAAGTACATACCATGGCCTTTGTCCAGTTGTGGTGCACTGGTTGGAATGAGAAAAAATCCAAAAGCTGAATGGATCCACCGAGGTGGTTCGATCCTGCAACGCAAGCACATTCAGCAAGCACTCAAGCGACTGAGCTAACTCCCGCCCCCCCCCACCCCCTTTAAAAGAAGCCGATCAGCCCTAATTACACTGCACAGTACAATGCCAGCAGGACCCAGTGTGTCTGCACTCCCAAGCTGCCATATTCAATTAAATTAGCACGACTCTCTTCCAAACAACTGACAAAACTTTGAGATATTCCAAAACTAATTGAAATGCCAGAGAATTGTACGTTCCCATCATATCATCGAGGAAAACCTATTTCAAATTTGTTATTAAAAACGCTTGATACACATCAGTAATTTACGCGAAACGTTTGTGGGATTCTGACGAACAAATATAGCCGGTTCGGTTCGTCTAAGTAAATGAGCAAACTCTTTGCGAACATGCCCAATCAGACATACCCATGGGTAGCAAGTGCCGGCCCCCCACTCCCACCCCTACCTAACTGCCCCACATAGCTGCTTGTTGTAACGGAATGTCAAATTATTCCCCAAAAGCAATTCCATTTCTTAAAATGAATACGATCAATCATATGAACCGGAGTGGCGTTATTCTGCCGAAATGCTATGGCAGACAATCACCTAACGATATTTCACAGCTTAATTGCATAGAAAATCAAAACGAACATCTCAGTACTCTAATATATTTATTACGCCAAGGCTGTGTGAGTAAAACTAGTATTACACTCGATTAATGCTTTATTAATAAATATATTTGAATAAAATTAATAATGCACTTATTGGTTCATGAATATATATGCTTTACTATATTAAGTAATAGGCCGATGTGTCAAGGAAAAACAAAAAGCCAGTAAACCATGACTGATATATCAAAGGTCGTGGTATGTGCTGTCCTGTCTATGGAAAAGTGCATATAAATGATCCTTTGCTACTGATGAAATTTTTTTGCAGGTTTCCTCTCTAGGACTATATGACAGAACTACCAAAGGTTTGACATACAATAGCTGACGATTAATAAATCAATATGCTCTAATGGTGTCACTGAACAAAACAATTTTTTTTCTTTTTTATTCCTTGAAGAAACATCATGTTTAGAGATTCCTCTTTTTTTTTTGAAAAAAAACAAACAAAAAAACAACCCTCTAAGAAATGTCTGTCCCGGACCAGGCCACTGGCTATCCAGAGACTTGGCGCGTGACAAACATGCCTGAAACCTTAGTGGTACAAAAAATTATTAAATTTATTATTAAACTTACTGTGGTTGAAAAGAAGTTGAAGACATCCAGCCTGTGAATTGTAATCAAGGTAAGACTCTGCAATATGCGTTTTGTGCTACTTTGTCATGGTAATTGTAAAGGTATTTACACAGCGGACACTGTTTGCCTATTAATTATGAGAGAGTGAGACAGGCTAAATTACCTGCGTATTAAAAACGCCGTTCATCTGTCTCAACCCTTGACCCGGCATGGGAACAATAGGTGAGAAGGCAATGCCTGGTCGTTGTCTTTTAAATGGAGAAAATAAGAAAAAAAACCCACACAACAAAACCTGTAGCTCCTTGCATTTATCTACTAGTGTCCTTAGGGCTGTTCAAGAATTATCATATAGGGGGGTGTGGGCATGTAGTCTGGGGTTGGGGGAGCAATGGTTGAGACGTGGTCATTGTCTTAGAATGGAGAGAAGAGATTAAAACGAAAACATAAATTTAACAACAAAACCTGTAGCTCCTTGCATTTATCTACTAGTGTCCTTAGGGCTGTTCAAGAATTATCATATAGGGGGGTGTGGGCATGTAGTCTGGGGTTGGGGGAGCAATGGTTGAGACGTGGTCATTCTCTTAGAATGGAGAAAAGAGATTAAAACAAAAACATAAATTTAACAACAAAACCTAGTGTTCTTAGGGCTATTCAAGAATGATCATATGGGTGGGGTGAGGTGGGGTGGGGTGGAGTGGGGTGGGGTGGAGGGGGCATGTAGTTTAGGGTTAGGAAGAAAAATATGACAAGTAGTTATGTTATAACGTAGATTTTAAAAAACCCAAACCTACTATAAAACCTGCAGTTTCTTGCATTTATCTACTATTATGGCTGTGCCAGAATGATCATACTGGGGGTGTGGACATGTAGACAGGGGTTGGGGGAAGCAGTAATTGTTTTAAACAATATTTGTTCAGTCTTTTTCATGGTGATAGGGACTGGTCGAAGGTTTAAGAAGTTGCTGTTGTCTTATAATGGAGAAATTTAAAAAGACAAAAGAAAACAAACAAAAACACAACAACAAAATAAAATAAAACAAAGACCAAAAACTTTGTTGCTCCTTGCATTTATATATCCTCTGGGCTGTTTCAGACCGGTTGTATAGGGAAGGGGTTACAGGTGGGTGACTTGGGGTCTGGAGTTTGCTGGAGAAATAGGTATGAAGGCCAAGCCTGATTGATGTCTTATTAATGGGGAAGGGGAGGGGTTGTGGACGGGTGCATACATCTTCTTGCATTCATCCAGCCAAAGGGTTAAACAAATCTAACTTTATCTAACCAAAGGGATGTTCCAGCACGGTCTTGTGGCGTGTAAGGGGAAGGTATATATCAACAATAGGTGAGATGTCAAAGCCCGGCCAAACAAGATCTAAAGCTCCTTGCATTTAGGGATGCTCCAGGATCACCACTGCAGAGGGGAGGGGGGGGAGAGGGGAGAGAGAGGGGTATAATAACTAAATGGTGATAAAGCAATGCCTGGATGTTGTCATATGAATGAATGCGTGAAAAATTTGTACCTGCACCTCTTTCTGTTTATTAGAATCACCAAACATAGGGTGGACAAATTTGTACTAAATAGGTTAATTTTGGAAAATAATTAAAGGGATTCTAAAGACAGATGACATTAATTTGTATCATATTAGGTTAACTCCCCTCAAACAATTTACCAACTTTGTGTATGTGGGGGGGGGGGGGGGGGAGGTATGTATTTTTATTTTATTATTATTTAAAAAAAAAAAAAAAAAAAAAAAAAAAAATATATATATATATATATATATATATATCATATTTCCAACTGTCGTCTTATTTCAAAATGATCAATAATATAATCATATTGGATATACTCCCCCCCCCCTACAAATTAATTAAATGTGTGATTTAAAAATAATTTTAAAAACCAATTCATCTTTCTTTTTGTATGTCGACTTTTGTTTTTGGGGGGGGGAGAGGGGAGTATAGTTTAGGAGAACTGCAAAGCGACCTGCTAAAACAGCAGGTGTCTGCTCAGTAGAGGTGCACACTAGAGCAGGTTGGAGTGTACTAGCATTTAATCAGACATTCCAACAGGTATAAAATACTTCTGTTTTTTTCTTCTAATTTCGAAGCTCTCCTCACCCCTGCATGTGATACATTCCTCAGATAGCCCTTAAATTAAATACCTTCATCACCAAAAAACCAGTGGGCCCCAAACAACAAAACAAAATATAATGAGCTATAAAACCGGTCTCGCGGTTTCTTTTTCTCAATGCCACTTTTGACAGCATGGCTGATAATAATTACTGCTAGCTTTGGGATAAAGGATAAAGAAAATTTCATGTATGTCTTGTGATGCGTAAGTGACCTTAAAACGGGGTCAGATCTCCATCCCCGACACCCATTAAGGTGTGTATTGCCTTTTGTTCCGTGTAAATGGACTGCCTGAGAAGCGACAAACAATTGGAGGTAAGAACCATGGGAAGGCTCGACTGACACCGCTTTACCTAGGTGGGACAACGCGACGGTCGGGTCAAAAGTTGCTTAACAAACGGCTATTAAGATCCATATTCCGATAAAAGGTTCCGTAAAATATGAATACTAAATAGCACGGACTAATAAAACGTCAGTCATTTAGCCATGTTATTGACAGTCCCGTCACATATCTCCATATTTTAGCCATACGGTGATTAAAGGTGAAAAGCTTCACTTGGCAATTAGGCTAAATAGCAAATGGCGGATGTAAAGCTCTCTAGCCGGACGGGATCTCAAAGGAAGAAAACAAAATCGACAACAATGCCGTTGTTAGGATTTCAATAGCCACCATTATAATAACGTTTTCTCCGACGTACATTAATGCATGTGGAGTACTTTTCTATCTACAAACACTGAAAAGTAAAATAATAAAAGGCATGTTTGTGAAGTCGTCTTTTTTTCTTTCATTTTTTTTTTCATTACTGTAACCTGATAGGTACAGGATTGAATTTTGCATTTAGATGAAAAAATATACAATAGTGATACTTTAATTGCCTAATAAGTAGTTGACTCCAGTCCAGGACAGATCGCATTACAAACAGAAATATGCCATTACTTATGGGACCTACATGTAAGCAATAGTTTCCATAAGTTCATGTATGTATGTATGTATGATGAGATACAGCCCGTAATCCATCACCATAATACAGAGCCTGTATAATCCATCATCATGAAACGGAACCTATATTTAAATGTATTTATAATCCTGATACAAGGCCTATATTTAAATGTATTTATAAACCTGATACAAGGCCTATATTTAAATTTATTAATCATGATTATTTAAGACCTATATTTAAATTTATCCATCACGATGATATAGGACCTATATTTAAATATATCCATCACGATGATATAGGACCTATATTTATCCATCACGAAGATATAGGACCCATATTTAAATATATTCATCATCATGATACAGAACTTAAATTTAAATTTATCCATCACGATAATATAGGACCCATATTTAAATTTATCCATCACGATGATATAGGAGCCATATTTAAATTTATCCATCACGATGATATAGGAGCCATATTTAAATTTATCCATCACGATGATATAGGAGCCATATTTAAATTTATCCATCACAATGATATAGGACCTAAATATAAATGTAACCTTCATAAAGATACAGAATCTATATTTAAATTTATCCATCATGATGAAACAGGAGTTATATATTTAAATTTATCTATCACAGGTCAGGTGTGTTAAACAAAACAAATGTCTATTACAGGTCTGGACTTAAGGAAGGAAATGGGGTTTTTAACGACACACTCAACTCATTTTATTTACCGTTATATGGCTTCAGACATATGGTTAAGAACTACACAGATATTGAGAGAGGAAACCCACTGTCGGCACTTCATGGGCTACTCTTTTCAATTAGCAGCAAGGGATCTTTTATTTGCACCATCCCACAGACAGGGTAGCACATACCACTGCCTTTGATATACCAGTCATGTGCACTGGCTGGAACGAGAAATAGTCCATGGACCCATGGACCTACGGACGGGGATCGATCCCACACCGACTGCGCATCGAGTGAGCTCTACGACCAGCCCCGGTCTGGACTTCAGGAAATTGACTAACAAGGTCAAGTGAAAACAGACCATAACCTATAGATTAATTTATGACTCGCTGTTAAAAAGAAGATACTTAGAACTGTATTGTTACTGTTAGGCTTATACTTTATGTTTCTCAACAATGAATGAATGAATGAATGAATGTTCAACGAAACCCCAGCACGAAAAATACATCAGCTATTGGGTGTCAAACTATGATAATGGAAACAAATAAGGTGATGATCAACATCAACAGAAAAATTCAAGATATAAATAAAAAACAGTGTTAAGAACTGTGCAAAAATACAAATACAAATATCACAGATAGATACTGACTTTTATTCTAAACTTCAATTTGTGCTGTATTGGCCATTCTCAAAGAGAATGTTACACCCCTGCACCACGGTGAGGTTACAGCACGCGCAGGGGTTTCTCAACAAAGAGAATTGTTTGTATTCGTTTTGCTGATTGGGGCAGGACGTAGTCCAGTGGTAAGGCATTCGCTTGATGCGCGGTCAGTGTGGGATCGATCCCTGTCGGTGGGCCCATTGGGCTATTTTTCACTCCAGCCAGTGTACCAAGACTGGTATATCAAAGGCCATGGTATGTGCTACCCTGTCTGTGGGATGGTGCATATAAAAGATCCCTTGCTGCTTATTGAAAAGAGTAGCCCATGAAGTGGCGACAGCGGGTTTCCTCTCAATATTTCAATATCTGTGTGGTCCTTAACTATATGTCTGATGCCATATAACCATAAATAAAATATGTTGAGTGTATCGTTAAATAAAACATTTCCTTCCTTCCACTAGAGCACAATGATTAATTAACCATAAACTACTGGATGTCAAACATTTGGTAATTTGTGCTTCATTTTCCTTCAATAACAAGGGATAATTTATATGCATTTTCCAAAACACATCAGCACATACCATCTTTGAGATACCAGTCAAGAACTATTGGTTGAGATCGGGAAGGGGGAGAAGGAGACTTAATGGATCTGCCGTAAGCATTCTACTGACTAAGCAAAATCCTACACTAATTTAAAAACAAATGCTAGAAACTGTTTTGTTTTTCTTTAACGACACTACTACAGTACACTGATTGTATTAATCATTAGCTACTGGATATCAAACATTTGGTAATTTTGACATATAGTCTTAGAGAAGAAACCTGCTACATTTTTCCATTAGAAAGATATCTTTTATATGCACTACCCCACAGACAGGATGGCACATACCACAGCCTTTGATATACTCAAAATTGAGATGCAGTTCTAAAATATCAGTTGCAAAATTAATACTCCTGATTAGACTTATGTATTAACATTTTAACAGCAATGTGGAAAATGTAAACAAAAATTAATACTCCTGATTAGACTTATGTATTAACATTCTAACAGCAATGTGGAAAATGTAAACAAAAATTAATACTCCTGATTAGACTTATGTATTAACATTCTAACAGCAATGTGGAAAATGTAAACAAAAGTTAATAAAATATTATGATTTATATTACTGCTCTTGAAACGAGAAATCCTGGATATATCTGGTATACTGTTAAAAGTAAGAAGAAAATCAAAAATTGCTTGAGACACTGAATATCAGAAAGAATGTTGTGTATTTTGAGCGGCACATACAGCCTGCCACTTGTAAATTTCGAGCCTTCTCAAGTGATCGGGTCTTGGATCACGTCCCAGTACCGGCTTCCACCTGGAGTTTATATCAATGGCTTTATCAGTAAAGAAATTTAACAACACACCTCCTCTTTACCATCAGGCATTTATTATTTCTCCAGCTCTGGATCAATGACAAAAAAGTGTTTAGTAATCCTTTAACAAAGGGATTAAACTAGTCCATGTAAACTGCCTGCATTAGGGCCTACCACCAGTTCAACCATGTGTCTGCCCTGTTATTATGGATATAACCAATCTGTTACCATTACCAGTCAGCTCAAAAGAACTTGAGGAGGGACGTTGCCCAATGGTAAAGCCCTCACCTGAGTTAAATCTCGTCTACAAGTTTTATTTAACAATGCACTAAAATACATTTTTATTTACAGTTAAATATGGCATCAAACATATGGATAAAGAAGGAAGGAAGGAAATGTTTTATTTAACGACGCACTCAACACATTTTATTTACAGTTATATGGTGTCAGATATATGGTTAAGGACCAAACAGATATTGAAAGAGGAAACCCACTGTCGCCACTTCATGAGCTATTCTTTTTGATTAGCAGCAGGGGATCTTTTATATGCACCATCCCACAGGCAGGATAGTACATACCACGGCCTTTGTTACACCAGTTGTGGAGCACTGGCTGGAACGAGAAATAGCCCAATGGGTCCAACGATGGGGATTGATCCCAGACCGACCGCGCATCAAGCGAATGCTTTACCACTGGGCTACGTCACGCCCTTATGGATAAAGACAACACAGAAGAAACACACTGTCACTACACAGTGAGTTATTCTTTTTTTAACTAGCAGCAAGACAGATGAGTACATACCATGGCTTGAATTAAACCAGTTATGGAGCACTAGCTTAAACAAGAAATATTCCAGTGTTAAAAGTTAAAATTTGTTTTGTTTAATGACAACACTAGAGCACATTGATGGTATATTGATCATCAGTTATTGGATGTCAAACATTTGGAAATTCTGACATAATAGTCTAAGGGGACATCCATTACATTTTTCCCCATTAGTAGCAAGGGATCTTTTATATGCACTTTCCCACAGATAAGACCACATACCACAGCCATATATACCAGCTGTGGCATATATACTAAGATAATATATACTAAGATAAAAAAAAGTTCAGCAACTTGGTACTTTAAAAAGTACAAGCTATATTCAATAATGTGAGTTATGTATTTAATTTTTTTTACTGAATATCTCTTGTTACTTAAACTGACAAATGATTCATCAGTTAAATCTAGTGTCCAATTTCACTCTGAAAGTCACAAGTTTTATTTTTATTTAAGCACAAGTACCAAATTGTTAAACTGTTTTGTCTTTATAAATTTTATAAGTATGCAAGGACCCAAAACACATCACCACAGAAGCTTCTTTTCTTTCTTCATTTTATATATATATATATATATATATATATATATAAAAAAAGAAGAATTATGTGAACGTTCCTACAACTGACAGAGCACTACAAATCTGATAATTTGTAAAGATCTAGTCTTAATTTTAATTTTATTTAATTTTTATTTATTTATTTTCAATTACAAGAAAAGTTTTCTACATAAACCAGAAACCATGACCATAAATAAATATAATATGTTATAGAACAATATAGAATAATATAATATGTCAATGTAAATGTCTACTGTGTATACTTTTTAATTAATTTTTTTTTCAATTAGGGGAATGATTTTCTACATATGCTGGAAACCATGACCATAAATGACCATGGCGAATAATGACCACATTTTTTCCTCTCCAAATATCAACAGTGTATATTTGATCCCAGTATCACCAACATCAGATGAACAATTATTCAAGGTCAGAGCCTATATGGCCAGCATTAGTTATACATGGACTAAACTGGTGACCACTGACATCTGGACAATCAACCTGTGACACCTGGACCACCGAGTACAGGTTTCTCCTTGAGTGTCCACACTGCCCTGTGCACCGAGGACACGGGAGGAGCCCGAAGAGTGTATGACCGCCATATGAAATATCGTCATGGAAGACAGACTCGCAACAGATGAAAGGCAAGATGTCATGTTACCTGCGGTTGACAGCCTATGAGAAAGAAACATGACAAAGACTTGACCCCTGTCTCACACCTGCTTTCAACGCCGGTAAACAAACAGTTCATTTAGATTCCACGTTTTGATTGAGACGAGAGACGGAGGCCCTGCCCCAAGCTCTTTTCCTTTTGTGTGCAGGTCATTAAACATTCTGTCCGAGGGGCAATAACAAGAAATACACTAATACCATAACAAAATAATTGAAGCCAGTAAATATATATATTTTTTTAATTAGATACTTTTTGACACAAATATTTTGTGATTTAAAAAAAATGTGGCACAGAATTGTAGTTCAATACAATTAATTTAATTCTATTGGAAATAAATGCAATAACTTTCACTGCAAGGTCACTTGATGTATGTCCATTGTGTGAATAAATTAGGATATTCCAATCTGTATTTAAAATACAATTTCTGCAGTAGGTGTTTAAAATATATTTTACATAAGAATATATTCACACATGTACACCTGTATGCAAAGATACATGTATTTACATGTGTTTAATAAGCAGATGTTAAGTGTAAAATATAGATTTTCAAAAGCACAAGATAGCATATGAAATCACTAGAGCAAATTGATTTATTAATCATCGGCTATTGGATGTCAAACATTTGGTAATTTTGACATACAGTCTTAGAAAGGAAACCGGTTACATTTTTCCATAAGTAATAAGTGATCTTTTATATGCATCATCCGACAGACAGGACAGCACATACCACGGCCTTTGATATACCAGTCGTGGTGCACTGGCTAGAACGAGAAATAGCCCAATGGGCCCACCAATGGGGATTAATCCTAGTCCAATCACACATCAGCGTAGCACTTTACCACCGGGCTACGCCCTGCCTCCTCTCAGTTTGTAGAGTCCCTGGTTTGAAAAGTTAATTTCAGAAACTACCAGAACACAGTAATTTAACTTATTAATTATTGACCACCAGATGTCAAACATTTGATAATTATGACATGTAGTGTTCATTGAAAACCCTGCTATATTTCTCCATTAGCAGCAAGGGATCTTCTATACGCATCTTCCCACAGACAGGACAGCACATACCACAGCCTTTGATATACCAGTCTTGGGGCTCTGGTTGGGATGGGTTATAAACCCAATCAGAGAAAGGATCCCCAATGCATTTTTTTTTGGTCTTAATTTAGGTGATCTCTGAAAGCATATGTGGACATTCCAAGCGACTGTGCGTGTCATGTTGGATACACACCAACAGGGGCAGCAGCAGTCTATACCATGTGGTGACCGAAGATGATTGATTGTCCGTACCAGTGGATCATTAAAGAAAGACACCATTCACTGGTCTTGGTATGTCTTTTGGTGCGTGGAGGCGTCAGTTAGGACAGTCTATAAGAATTCCACCTCCACAAATTCTCATGTCTCTCAATATGTATGTAGTGCATTTTGAAACAACGAAAAGTGTGTTTTGTTTAAAGACTCCACTAGAGCACATTGATCTATTATTCATCGGCTATTGGATGTCAAACATTTAGTAATTCTGACATAGTCTTAGAGAGGAAACCTGCTACATTTTTTCATTAGTAGCAAGGGATCTTTTTTTATATATGCACCATCGCACAGACAGGATAGCACATACCATACACGTACCACTGTCTTTTGATATACCAGTCGCTGGGCACCGATTAAAATGGGGGGTAGGCGGGGAGGAGGAATCTGAGAACGGGTCCACAGTGGGGGTTCGATCTTACGACTCAAGCTCCTCAGGTGAGAACTCTACCTATTGAGTTAGATGCCGCCCTATAACCAAAAAAAGTTAAAGTTTATTGTTTAACAACACCACTAGAGCATTGTCTTATTAATCACCGGCTATTGGTTGTCAAACGTTTGGTAATTTTTTACATATAGCCTTAAAGAAGAAACCTGTTACATTTTTCCATTAGTAGCAAGAGATCTTTTATGCCGTATGCAACGAGTGTGTACACGTGCCCAATTAAGACGATTTAGACGATGACGTTGCGTTAAAACGCATCCGACGTAAGGACGTCGTGCATGTAAACCGTTCTCCCGCAGACAATTACGAACAGTTTGCCCACTGATTCGGTTATTATGAAGCCCAGGTGTGTTACCAGCAGTAGCAGTGGCAGTTTGGAATTGATTGCACAAATGCGTGTTCATGATATAGCGGTCTTGACCACACGTTGTAACACGCGGACGTCCACGACGCAGCAAGTCGTTGGTGCTTCCTGTTGTTCGAAATCTTACGCGAAGATTTCGTATCGCTCGACTAGAACTCCCAACATGCCTTGCAACGTCTTCTGTCGACATGCCAGCATCAAGTATGCCAATCGCCCGTTCACGTATATTATTGGATATTCTTGGCATATTAAAAATGCTAAAGTGTAAAAAACATTAAAAAAAATTTACAAATTTTTAAGCGTTTTCGTTCACTTGACAACAATGTCAGTAAGACAAGTAAAACAAATTGACCGAATACTACACGGGACATGTCGAACCATGCATGCACGTACAAACTGAATTTCACGTTGTCGACGATTAACAGTGCAAAAATAATTGATAAAATTCATTAATCCTGATAATACAGCTCAAGGCTAATACTACCTATATAATTTCATTACACAATGAATTCTTTAACACAACAAATACTATATGTACAAATCGGAAGTTTATTTTTTTGTTCAGTATACATATACATTTTTTTTTTTTCATGATAAAATTAAGGGACATAGAATGTTTACAAGACATTGGTAATTTTAACAAGTACAAAAACTAATGGTTTTCAAACTAAACAATTTAAAATAAATTAAAGAAAACTAAATTAGTATTTGTGTTTGTTTTGTGTTTCAGTATATAATTCTATCATCTGAACATGGCCACAGCGTACTTGACCTTGTACTTGTTAATATTCACATGGAGCATTGTCTTAGCTTGCCCTTCCCAAATCTTGATGAAAAATGTAGT